>NC_139954.1:9066659-9171659 GCF_963454915.1 Gymnoscopelus microlampas | reverse complement strand
TGTGCAGAATGTCCCATTTCACACGTTTTCAAATGCATAAAAAGTATAAAAATCGTTTGAAAATAGCATATCTTGTAGATCGGCTATTTTCAAAAGGCCAAAATGTAAATAGGGCTGAAGTGGTTAATATATGTTTTGTAATAATAATCAAAATCTACAAATTATTTAGTAACTAAAGTTTTCTAATAATTGCAATAGTAAAAGTAAAAGTACAATACTTGCCTCAGAGATGTAGTGGAGTAGAAGTAAAAGTACTGAAGATTGCAAATACTCAAGTAAAGTAAAAATACCTCAAAATGATACTTAAGTACAGTACTTGAGTAAATGTACTTAGTTACTTTACAGCACTAATTATAACACACTTATAATGCTTCATAACACTTGTTTAAATCGTTTATAATTATGCATAACAACTTATAACAAAGACACTTCATAACTGACTAAGTTATAATGTGCTGTTCCACTCAGCTTATATTGCATTATGACCAGCACTTATAATATACCTCATAAACCTTGTTATAATGGCTTAGAAGCACATTATAATGCATTATATGTGATTATGCATTGTAGACCCGACCATAATATACAGTCTTACAAAAAAAATATATATATCAAACTGGGGGTCCTTGAAATTAAAAAGGGTTAGGCAGGACTCTACGATGTGATTGGTCACTGACGTGATGATGTCAGACAACTTTATGACTCAAACTGTCCGTCCGTCAGCCTGGGAACCAATTTGCACTGTGTGTGTGTGTGTGTGTGTGTGTGTGTGTGTGTGTGTGTGTGTGTGTGTGTGTGTGTGTGTGTGTGTGTGTGTGTGTGCGTGCGTGCGTGCGTGCGTGCGTGCGTGCGTGCGTGCGTGCGTGCGTGCGTGCGTGCGTGCGTGCGTGCGTGCGTGCGTGCGTGCGTGCGTGCGTGTGTGAGATTGCACAACTTTTGTTTCTGCATCATTTAACATCATATTATGGAATAGTGGAAAAGTTACCAAAACACACACACACACACACACACACACACACACACACTTGCACGCACGCACGCACACACACACATCTTGTTTTATGGAACTGTAGTACGTCAGTGTTCTGACCTCTGCTGCTCCTCGTAAAACATACTTTGTGTGTGTGTGTGTGTGTGTGTGTGTGTGTGTGTGTGTGTGTACGTAGGCCTATGTGTGTGTGTGTGTGTGTGTGTGTGTGTTTCACCTCCTTTCTCCTCTTTTCTTCATTAAAGTCCAAATGAACAGATGCTTGTGTTCATCAGTGTGCTGCCTCCAACTGGTGGCTCCTTAGTGTTGCACACACAAAAAAACATACTGTTAAAACCATGTATACCATTTCAACCTTATACACTTTTTTGTTTTTGTTTTTTGTTTTGTTTTGTTGTCTTTCTCCCCTATTTAGTCAGTACGCCAACCGATTCCTCTCCACACACATCTGTGTGTTGTCACCGCTGTTGTATCCTACTGATGGGGTTGCCAGATCTGCTTATTATAATTTCCCCGCAATATTTTATTTGAAAATAGCCGATCTACAAGCTCACAACGTTGTGAGCTTGTAGATCGGCTATTTTCAAACAGCTGATGTATGTGTTAAAGTGCTCATGTGGCCAATATAGTCGCTTCTTTCGGGCTGGTTTTCCTAGACCTGGTTGCTTGTTTCTCTCAGAGAATCTGGCAACTCTGCCAGTGAGGAGCCCCCACCGGGAAGACATACTGTAGAGCCGCTTCGAGCTACACCTCGCACACATCCGTGTCATTTCTTTGATTACTTTGGCTATTCAAAAATAGCAGATCTACAAGCCCATAGCTCACAAGCTTGTAGATCTGCCTATTTTTGAAAAATCGTGAATGTTTGTGCAAATCTTTGAATATATATATGTTTTTTAAAGCGATCATTTGTAACTAAAATCTTTGTTTCTGGCGGGGGGGGGGGTCCCTGTAACAACATATTTTGAGATGGGTGTCCACGGCCAAATACATATGATTTTGGGGGTCCTTGACATGAAAAAGTTTGTAGCCCATGTAGCAACATGTTTTTTTTTCCAAAACTGTTTGATTTAGAAGACATTTAGTAAAAATCGGCCTCAGGTCTTAATGGGTTAACACACAAAATCCATATCTGATCCATTGGGATGGGTTATTTAAAGTCCAGAACACTTGGATCCAGAGGATTAGACTTTCCTCACATAAGTGAGTCTGCTGGGCTCCTTATGCAGGCCACGGTCATCTCTCCAGGCTTGACTAATGCAAACTGCTGTATCTCCTTCCTGGTCTATGCCAGCCCAGCCCAGCATGCACTGATCCACAATGAAAACGGCACATATATATTATATATATATATATTTTCTCTGTAGTTATGTGTGTGGAGAGAGAGAAAGAGAGAGAGAGAGAGAGAGAGAGACTGTGTGCAGTCTGGATGATGGATGCGA
This sequence comes from Gymnoscopelus microlampas, assembly GCF_963454915.1. Classification (NCBI taxonomy): domain Eukaryota; kingdom Metazoa; phylum Chordata; class Actinopteri; order Myctophiformes; family Myctophidae; genus Gymnoscopelus; species Gymnoscopelus microlampas. Next base: position 9,169,229 of record NC_139954.1, on the reverse strand, counting down.
GGCGTGTAAATTAATGATTCATGAAGGGAAAAAAAATTACATTTATTATTTATTTTTGTTATTATTGTTATTTTTTAAAATATTACCAGGGTAGGGCGCGACAAGCGTAATACTTCTCCCTAACCCTTTTTCGGGGACTTGGACAATTATTATGATTGATACTATGATTATGATGATTATGAATATTATTGTAAATATATAAACCAAATGAATGAATTGTATGTACATATACACATAGTTTTATATTTATGTATTTTTTTGTATTTGTATACTTGTCCAAAGGATCTGAAAATAAAACTGAACTGAACTGTTCACCCTCCCTACATTTTCACATCCCCAACTCGTGCGCTCTCTTCCCTGGCTTCCCGGTTGCTGCCCGCATCCAATTCAAAACACCCCTCTATACTTGCATAGTCTCGCGTAGCCAGACCCCACAGAAAATGAAAAACAGCGACCTCTGCTTTTCTGATATTCTGTGGAGTCTGGCAGGAGTATAATGTTAGACTAGAGCGCAGGGAAACACCGGTTTCATGTCTGCCTATAGCGCATCACTTCCGGTTGGTGCGACCATGTTTTCATTCCCACTAACAATATTTCTACACGGAACACTAACACCACTTCTCCCAGAGAACATGGATGGTTTTGGTTATAAGCCCACTTGTTTCTATGATGAAAGAGTAATTTAAAATGTGAATATCTTTCCGTGGTTTTGTCCGCTCCGAGGACGCTATTGTTAAATTAGTTTCGGCTAGTTTCGAGGGGGGGAGGGTGGATCATGGTGGATGGACACGTGAATCCCGCCCACTACATTTGATTGGGTAAAGCGCGGCCCACTTCCTGATCTGAAGGCACGCCCACTTGTAGCCAATGCGCACTGGTTAGGACGAACCGCTCCGACAGATTCCACCGCAGGTCGGAATCTGTTCTTGAGAGATTAATACTTGCAGGACGTGATCCGCCCTGCAATTTAGAATTTGTTGCAGTCGGGCAGAAACCTCTTATCTCCAAGTTTTTTTGGTAAAAATTAACGCCCCTAAGCTCGGAAATGTTAAACATTAGCCAAATTGTCAAATATTAATTAATTGAAAATAGCCGATCCACAACCTCCGAGCTTGTAGATCAGCTATTTTCACAATATTTATCTGTGGAACCGAGTGAAACTAAACGTAATGCCCCAACTCCTACGATTCCAAGCACTTGTCAGAGCTGGAGAGAGAGGGAGACCCCAGTTACTGAACAAACAATGAATACTATGGGAATATAGAGCTTTAACTTTTAGTAAAAAAAAAACTGACCCGAGTTGCAACTGTACTTGGACCGCTTTTTCCCCCCTCTACACCAAATGTTTTCGCCAAAAATATGAGTCACCAAGCTGGGTTATAAGTGGTTAAATATCTGAGAAACAAACAGTGAAACAGTCAATAAAAAAAAAGAACATGTTTATTCACAACAGTTTAAAAACCATATGACAGCTGTGTGGTGTGTGTGCGTGTGTATGTGTATGTGTATGTGTATGTGTATGTGTGTGTGTGTGTGTGTGTGTGTGTGTGTGTGTGTGTGTGTGTGTGTGTGTGTGTGTGTGTGTGTGTGTGTGTGTGTGTGTGTGCGTGTGTGTTAAAATGCACCACCACCAGTTCACAACCAGTAACAGACAATAGATGTATAAATCATTAACTTACAGTAGTACTGCAGTCGTCCAGCCAACGTGAGCTGGACTAGAGGACTATTATGGGATGGAAACGTTGGGTAACACTTTACTTAAAAAGGTCGGTTCTGTAATGCATCATAATCGCATTCATAAGGCTTCATAACACTGTTTATAATTATGCATAACACAAGGTTTATGGCAGTAGTTCTCAAACTTTTTCATGCCAAGGACTCCCAAATTGATATACATATTTGGCCGCAGACCCCCCCAAAATGACCCATGGAGACATGAATTCATGGATATTGTTTTGTTTTTGTCGCATTCCTAAGGCAATAACTTGATGACCAGCGGACCGGTAGGCAGCGGTTCTGGTAGGAGAGACAAAAGAGACTCTTTGTGTCTCCTACCGGCACCGCTGCCGGTCATCAAATTATTGGCATAGGAATGCGACAAAAACTACAAAATATCCATGAATTCAAGTCTCCATGGGGTGACTAATCGATAGGAAAAAAAAGTCATTTTGGCCGTGAACTATCCCTTTAAGCCTTATGAGTGCATTATAATGCATTATAGACCTGACCTTTAAGTAAAGTGTTGGCGAAACATCACTACATGATGTGTGTGTGTCAGTGTGCACGTACACTATGTACAGTATATGTATGTATGCAGTTCATTCCATCCGTCAGTGTCAACGAATCACAGATCAACTCTTTTGCGCCTCTCCTCGCCCAATCAGGACAGGCTCCCGGCACCATGGCTCCTCCCCCCTCTGAACTCACAGCTCATCCTTGAGAAAGAGAGACACATAGGGCTGTCACGGGGCTGTAAATTACACATTTAAGTTGACCATTAATTGTCAACACATGAATACAAATCATTTCTGTTTGCCTTATGTTTCGTAATCAAAAATTGCACAGGGCAGATGACAAAGAAAGAAAAAAAATATTATTGACATCATTTTATACATGTAAAAAAAGCAGAAATGGCTGATCTTTAAGCTTACAATGCGTCACTTCGTGACGCATTGTAAGCTTGTAGATCTGCCATTTCTGCTTTTTTTATATCTGAAAATGTGTGGAACATTTTCAACATGGAAACGATTATGACGATTATGCAAAAATGATTGCGATTATCTCGAATAATTGCGATGACACGGTTATGTAATAATTGTGACGGGCCTAGAGACAGACAGACAGGCGGACAGAGAGACAGACAGACAGAGTCTCCGGTCAGTCCAACCCATTTATTAAATCAGTTTTTTTCCCAATTAATTAATTAAAGGATTAGTTCACCCAAAAAACGTTGAGCCAACATCCACTCAGCCTCGTGCCAGTTCAAACATGAATAAAGTTTCTTTGTTCGCTCGACTGACAAGAGGGGTTTCCCAGCAAAACCTCAAACTGCTTTCCCTAAAACAACTGACTCAGTGATGACCAGTGGTGGAAAGTGGCTAAGTACATTTACTCAAGTACTGTATTTAAGTACAACTTTAAGGTACTTTTTTTTCTTCACCCGACGAGTAGTACGTCCATTTGACAATACTTTTATACTCCACCACACCCCAGAGGCAAATATTGTACTTTTTTTACTTAAAGTTACTTTGTAGATTTAGATTTGTTATAGCAAAACTTATGTTAACCAATTGAGCCCTATTCTATACTTCATCTATTCGAAAATAGCTGATCTACAAGCTCAGAACTGTGAGCTCGTAAATCGGCTATTTCCCAAGGATTTTTGAAAGGTTTTGAAGAAGGCACGTTTAATGGGACATTCCACATAATGAGTACTTTTACTTTTAGTACTTTAAAGCATTTTTTGACGCCATTTCGTCTCTGTCGGGTGGAAACCTCATTATGTCCGAAACTATTACTTTTCAGGATTCAAATAAAAAAAATCACGCAGCATTTCGAGCTTGTAGATCTGCCACTTTTGATGCTTTTGTGTGATGCTGTAGTATGATCAAGTAGGGCGTTAATTTACGAAAAAACACACAAAGTTAGAATATGGAGATAAGAGGGTTCTGTCCCGACAAGAGACGATCTTTACTCTAGTAAACATGTTGAATACAGGCCTTTTACTGGTAACGGTGTTTCTACATTGTGGATACTTTTACTTAAGTACAGAAACCCAAGCACTTTCCTTCCATCACCGGTGATGACCAGCGCCCTGTAATGACTGCACATACAGCTTATGCAGCATAATCGACATTTTCCGAGGCCAAAACGATCAGGCGTTCACGCTCGGCTTGATGGGAAACGCCGCGCGAGGCCAGGGTGTGTGCACGCATGAGCGTCTGTGAAAACAACTGCTTTTTACTGATCCTTTGGCTTCACAAGACAGGAGATTATGCTGCTCAAGTGGTTAGAAGCGTTTTATGGTCTTTTTTGGAAAACGCAGGGCTTGGGCCCACGTTGACTTCAAGTTGTTTTGGAGAGAAAAAGCTTTTTGCTGCAAAACAGCAACACCACCAAGAAGGGCAAATCCCCCCTAAACCACGGGTTAGGGTTAGGTCACCGTGCCCTTAGGGCTGTGGAGTGTCCCCCCCCCCCCCCCCCCCATTAAGGCCATTCAATCCGGGAACGCATCCGTGTCATTTTTAGATTTATTTGGCTATTCAAAAAAATAGCAGATATCTCTGCTATCCAGCGCGAAACTGCTAACTCCAAAACGCTCATTGTTCAGGAAACGAAAAAACAAAATATACGTTTTTCAGAAAACGAAGAAAACCTTATATTTTTAAAACAAAGCAATACTACCTCATCAAAGTTGGTATAGTGACTGTATATATTGTGAGATACTTGCATGTGTCATTATATTATCAACACTTTACCCAAATCGCGGGTAAATCAACACTTTACCCAGCGCGAGTGGAGTTAGAAGTTTCAGACGAGCAGAAATCAAGCTGAAATGGAGTTAGGTGTCCAAACAAACAGTAGCTCCACTCGCTGCTGAGAGAGGTTTCAAAAGGGTACAGATTCCCAAAAGCTAACAATGGATCTCCAAGCTCACAATGCATCACAACAACATGTGAATTAATGCCCTGATGCTTCATGACACTTATTATATAGGCCTACAACAATAAACAGGACTTTAAATATTACAATAACTTCTGCTAAGAGGTAGTAGAACACTAGCGCGACAGAAATGCTATGAACGTCTTTCTTCTAATCACAATGCTCTCCTCATTAAACACTTCATAGATTTTAGAAATATAATTACTTGTTTTCATAACATTAGCGTCAGTGCTGTTTGATAAACAGGTACACTGCATAGTTTTAACAGACTACGGGGAGTCTGTTTACGTGTTGTTCCTCCTCGTTCACTGCGCACTGCTAATGCTGTGCTGTAGCACTGTGTAGAGGAGAGGGGGGAGTTGTTTGTTTTTGACGGACAGTTTGAGGATCCAATGGAGTTGGGAGTTTTCGTCTGAGGCGCTTTTTAATACTTTTCATTGGTTCAAATGTTTAGATTTTTTACACAGATGTGAAGGGTGTTCAATAGCGTCGATTTATGAAAAAAAAAAAAAAGATGAAAATGGAGTTAGCTGGTTCGTCCTGGACACCGACGATATACAAGCTTGTAGATCTGTTGTTTTTTTTTATCGTGAAAATGTGTGCAAATCTCTGAATATGTATATTTTTTAAAGTGAACATTTGTAAATTTCGGGGGGGGATGGGGGTCCGCGGCCAAATACATATCTAAAGACAATTTCTAATTCCTGACAGTATGTTGCTATATCAGTGGTACTGATTTTCCATGTCAAGGACCCCCAAAATGATATGTATTTGGCCGCAGACTCCAATCTAAAAATATGTCGTTCCAGGGACCCCCAGAAGCACAGATCGGAGTTAAAAATGTTTGCTATAAAACACATTGCAGGCCATAGCTGAATGGTTAGTGAGCCCGCCTAGGGAGCTAGAGGCCCTAGTTGCCCCAGGTTCGATTCCAGGCCATGTCAGCATATGTGTCGATGAAATGAAATTTGTCCCTGAGCAAGACTCTTAACCCCTAATTGCTCACAGGTTCTCATTGGAAACAAGACCGCAAGGACTTTCATGAACAACCTGTTAAAAGGAATTATCCTTTTTTTTATCCTTATTGCTATTATTATTATAATACATCTGCTATTTTTGAATAGCCAAAGCTAAGTGGTTAAAATGATTTGGACGCTATGTTAACTCATTTTGCTGGGGACCCCCTGGTACCCCCTCCCCCCCCCCCCCAGGACCACTGGGTGGTCCCCGGACCACTGGTTGAGAACCACTGCTCTACAAAAGGGGGAGGACCAAGAGGAGGAAAAGAAAAAGAGAGCATGAGATGGGAAAACTAGGGTCGTAAATTATTTTTCCAAACAACTCATTATGTTTGTGTAGCCGTCTTAAGTTTTGTTTTCTGTAAACGTGTGTTACTCTGCTAGATGGTGGACCCCAAACAAACACCAGCCTGAAACGCCTGGGCTGTCCTCCTCTCCTCGCACCCACACCATACAACCAGTTAACCCATTCAAACCCGGGAACGCATCTGTGTTATCCATTATTTTATACTTTGGCTATACAAAAAAATAGCAGATATACAAGTTATGAACTTGTAGATCTGCTATTTTTTTTTTTTTATCGTGAAAATTGGTGCAAATCTTTGATGTATGTATTTTTCAAGCGAACATTTTTTAACTCAAATCTTTGCTTCTGGGACCCCCCATCTCAAAATATTTTGAGATGGGGGGGTCCGCGGCCAAATACATATCTAAAATATGTTTCTTTTCTAAATCCTAATAGTATGTTGCTATGTCAGTGGTGCTCCAACTTTTTCATGTCAAGGACCCCCAAAATGATGATGTATTTGGCCATGGACTCCCATCTCAAAATATGTTGTTCCAGGGACCCCCAGAAGCACAGATCGGAGTTGAAAATGTTTGCTTTAAAACAAATATATATTCAAAGATTCAAATTTTCCAAATGTTTAAAAAAAAATGCAGAACTACAAGCTCATAGTGCGGCAATCAGTGCCTCACTATGAGCTTGTATATCTGCATTTTTTTTAATAGTCAAAGAAATCTAAAATAACACAAGATGCTTTCCCGGTCTAAATGGGTTAAGTGCCAGTAATAGCAAAGCTCACAGTCTCTCGTTACATCACTATATACAGTTTATATCCTACTATCAACAGTCCTGTAAAGTCTGTAATATATAGATATATAAATAGCCATGTATATAAATAGATAAAAGATAAATCAGATAAACGGCTGGCCGTGCTGACAGTAAAGTGAACATTCTAAAAAGCAATGGTTCTCAAAGAATAGGACAGGGGGAAGAGGGTCCTTGGGAGGGTACCAGGGGGTCCCCAGTAAAATGAGTTAACATAGCGCCACTTAATCCGTATTTTATACTTTGCTATTCAAAAATAGCAGATCTACAAGCTCATAGCGAGACACTTCGCGGCGCGCTATGAGCTTGTAGATCTGCAATTTGTGTACATTTTTGCAAATCTTTTAATATAAAGCGAACATTTTTTAACTCAAATCTTTGCTTCTGGAGGCCCCTGGCACAGAACATTTTCCGATGGGGGTCCGCGGCCAAATATATATCAATTTGGGTGGTCCTTGGCACAAAAAGAGTTTGAGAACTTGAGAACTACTGTTCTAAAGTGCAGTATAAGCGGCCGTGTCCAGAGAAAGCTTCTTTTTTTTTAACTTCCAGTGTTGGGGTTGAGTGGTAACTCGCTTATCACCACTCAGTGACGTCATGTTGTAGTTTATTTTTCTTTTTTTGTCTTTATGTTTTGTTTTTAAATGTATGTATTGTTTGTATATGTAGACCCCAGGAAGACTAGCTGTGCTTAGTTTAGGGCACAACTAATGGGGATCCTGACAAATAAACAAATAAACTGTACCACATGCTTTACATTTCTGACTAATAAAGTATTCAATCAATCAATCAGCACCATATCTGCAGTCATTTCGATCCCTGAACAGAAACAGTGCATGTCTCAACAGTTAAGAGCTCTTGTGTAGTAAAAGTGGTAAAACACATGGTTGTCCTACCTTGGATGTGTTTTGTAACCACGGCGCCATTTGTTTCAGTCTCTGTCTGAGGAGCTCGGCGATGGTGTTGGCCTCACGGCTGTTTACGTGTTCACCGGTACGATCACGCTGTCAGAACACACACACACACACACACACAGGTTACTATACTTGTGAGGACATCAACATCTTATGAATGCAATTGTTACAACTTTTCGCCATTTTTAAGCGTAAGCCTAAAGCCGAAAAACAAGCAGATCTACAAGCCCACAATAGATCGGCTATTATTTCGGTGGATGACGACAGTCATATAAGTCATGATTAACTCTCATTCCAACTCCTAAACCTAACCTAACCAAGACATAATCTACAGTATAATAGTTGAAATATATCGTTTCTGTCGGGCAGAAACCTCTCATCTTCATATTCTAACTTTTGTGTTTTATTTTTCATGCTTTTGAATTTGAATCCTGAAAAGTAACAGTTTTAGACATATGAGGTTTCCACCCGACAGAGACGATACATATATTGTGGGTGTGGGTGTGTGTGTGTGTGTGTGTGTGTGTGTGTGTGTGTGTGTGTGTGTGTCTCACCGTCCTGGTGGGCAGGTAGGGGTAGAACCTGACAGTGGGGTAGGCCGTGACGCCCGCTGATTGGCAGATCTGGTGATGAGCCTGGCAGTCCACCTTCCCCGCACGCACCTCCCCTTTAATTATCTGACAACAGACGCCATAACTTTTAAGTATTATACAGCACACAACTTCTGATTTATCATACAACCACAAACTCCCACTTGGAAATATGTAACTTTTTTTTTAATGAACAAAATGTAATTTTGGCCAATCTGTATGGTAAAGTATGTTAATACAATGTATTACAGTTTGGTTGAATGCGTGATTCTAATTGGTCAATCACTGAATTCAGCAGTGTGTTATTTCTGAAAAAATATATATATATTTCACGATTTTTCAAAAATAGCAAATCTACAAGCTCATAGTGTGGCATGAGGTGACATGCTACGAGCTTGTATATCTGCTATTTATTTTAGTATAAAATAATGGTTAAAGTGGTTAAAATGATTGTGATGCTGTATCAACTACTTTTTCTGGGTACCCCCTGGAACCGGCCCCTCAAGTACTATATAGTATATATAGCTAAAATCTAAAATGACACAGATGCTTTCTGTAATGGGTTAAGTAGTAGTTACCCTGGCCAGGAGTTCAAACTCGGGGCTGAAGTGTAGACAGGGCTGACACCAGGGGGCGTAGAAGTCGATGACCCAGTGGTCTGAACCCGACATAACCAAAGACTTGAACGTGTCCGGAGCCAAATCCACTGACTGCCTGGGTAAAGAACTACACACACACACACACACACACACACACACACACACACACACACACACACACACACACACACACACACACACACACATTATAAGGTGCTGTTAAAAGGGTACAGTCAGCAAATCCAGGAACAAGTGCACAACACCCCTCAGGGGTATAGCGGTAACAATGTCTTCGCCATATTTGGCGGCTACCAATAATAGAAGAGACAACAGCACATAATTTGTTTGCAAGCCGTTTGGCTGCTTTTTTTTGGGGGGGGGGGGGGGGGGCATTCCAAGTTGTTGGAAGCATTGACTATTAACACATCGGGTGCCGAACACGGTCTGAACCGTGTGTTTACATAGTAGCGCTCCGGTGCCGAACACGGTCTGAACCGTGACTTTAGTCTTTTTGTTTTTTTTGTTTTTCTCCGCGCGGGCGGGGCTAGAGCAGCTCTGGGAGCACCCATTGTAATCCTGCGAAGGAAGTGCCAGATCGCTCACCGGAAACACATTTTTTTTTCCCATCCGCTTCCTGTCTATTTCCTACTTTGAAACGCCTATATCTCCAAATCTGTTTCCTGTGGGGAAAACCGGTCATGCGCGATGCGCGATCCCCCCCCGTTGTAACCCGCGAGGGAAATGTTATGGTTCCAGGCTGTAGCCAGGCTCATGGCACAACATGAATCGATGCTTTTTTTTTTTCGTGGATTTGCTTGTAACGCATGCGGAAGCTTTAAACAGCAAAGCGCAGTCAATGGGGAGAATGCTGGCACCCACGGTAAGTTATGAAAAAATGCTGGCACCCGATGTGTTAATTGTCTCACAAATAATTGCAATTAACGATTTAATTGTGTTTTTGGCATTGAACATTGGAACATATGAATAAAAATACATATTTTTTGGCTTCTTAATCATCAAACATTGCACAGGGCAGATAAGACAAATAACTTAAATATACAAATAAATTACTGACGTGACATATTTAATAATTTGATATTAAAATTACAAATAGCAAATATAGCAGCAAGCTCACAACGCTTCACTTCTGCTATTTCTGCAATTGTTGGAAAATGTTTGAACATTTATGAACATTTCTCAACATGGAAGTGATTATGCAAAATTGCGATTATCTCAAATAATTGCGATTAGTCGATTCTGTAATAATTGTCAAATGGCCTCGCCCCGACAGTCTCATCCTCTCTAAATGGAAATTGGGCAACACCCCCCACCTCTTCCCCTTCCTTCCTTTTCTCTAGTGTGTTGAGGGGGATGATGAGATTACTGCCACTTGAGAAGATCAGATACTGTACACTGCACTTGGGACATGAAAGAAATGTGATCTCACGTGGTTCCCCCCGTTCATAAAATATGTAAACAACCTGATATTTATGGAACCGGGTTCAGATACTTTCATTTGTTTTGAAGAGAGAGAGAGCGAAAAAAACAACAACAACACAGTATTAAAATGAAAACAAGTGACAGATTGACTCATGGTGGCTCTGCGCAGAGACATGGATGTTTATATATTAGGTACAGTATTGTGTATTATTTATGTCTTATGTCTGATACTATGAGGTGAGGCTGGATGTGGATGGTTTACATGCTGTTAAAACCATGACTCTGTCTGTGTGGCCAAGGTGATGAGTGCACATGGGTCTTGTGCCAATGGTCATGTTGGGTGGACTGGACTGGACTGTGCCATGTATGTATAATGATGATAATAATATTAATAATAATAACCGTGTGTGGACGAAACAATGTGATGTTATCCCCATGATTTGGAAAAAAATAATAATATATAGGGTTCTCCGGTGGAGCAGTGGTAAAGTGCCTGCCCACCACAGCGGAGGTTGTGGGTTTGAATCCACCATGGTGCATCTGGCTTTGTCAAGCGTCTCTATAGTATAGACGCTTGACAAAGCCGGATAGACTCTATACGAACACAATTGGCCAGGCGGGGAATATAACAGATTAGACTACATTCAATTAGTCTGGATACTATGGAAGTAGATTACACCAAATGAAATGATTAGACATGGACTGTGTGATTGGTACAACACTTACCCCAAAGCCCACATCCTCAGTGACTGTGCATCTCGATGCCAACCGTTATAACTCCTAGCCACACACACACAGAGTGGAAGAGAGAGAGACACAGTGAGAGAGAGAAAATATTTTGTTCCAGCGAAGTCAGCTAATTTTGAAAAAATAGCTGACTTTTTACAAGCTCATAGCGCGGCACGAAGTGATGCGCCATGAGCTTGTATATCTGCTATTTCTTAACTCATTCCCTGCCTAGAACGACTAAAACGACTTCTGTCCCATAAGCCATGCCTGCCTAGAACGGCTAAAACGACTTTTTAATTTTTTTTTACATTTTTTTTTTTTAAATTTGACCCAAAGACCAAGGAGATATGATTTTTCGAAGATTTAGACTCCCATCCACTTCCTTGTTAACTTAAAACTTAAAAATGCTGTATCTCGGCTCCCGAGTACTTTTCTTTTTCAATGAAAAATCTTGGCAGTGGGCAAACGCGGCCAGAAATAATTCAGGCAGTGAATGAGTTAATAGCCAACGCAAAAATCTAAAATGACACGGATTCTTCCCTGGTTTTAATTTGTTCATTTGTGTTCATGCTGAACCAAACACCATGGATTCTATGTCTGTATAATAATAAGATACTTAATGACATATGTAATATACGAGATCATGTACAGTGAGACAGTTACAGGTGTGTGTGTGTGTGTGTGTGTGTGTACTTACAGGTAGTGTTCAGGGGAGCGTTTGTTGGGGTACAGTCTGATCTCGGGGTACGCTCTCACTCCCTCAGAGCGACACAGAGACTGATGCAGCTGACAGTCCACCGAGCCCACCGACACCACATCTGTCAGCAGCTACACACACACACACACACACACACACACACACACACACACAATTGTCTGCGTGAGCACATTAGCTCTTTAATGTTGCTTCAATTATTGCAAATAAAGCAAGAATATCCTACAAATGCAGGAAGTGTGCATAACATAGCATTTCAGCTAGACAACCTCAAAATGATATTGCAGTAGTTCAACATACTTGATAAAACCTTTACATGCCAAATGATATACATTTGTCCACGCCCCCCACCCATCTGAAAATGTTGTGCCAGGGGCCCCCAGAAGTGAACACGTTCAAGTTTTTTCTGCTATTGCATCTGCTATTTTTGAATAGCCTACCGTATAATATAAAATACGGATGAAGACCGCCCAAGGACCCCTGGGGGTCCCCAGATCCCACTTTGAGAACCACTGTTATATTGTATGTTGAAGAGACAGGTAGCAACTGTGATGTGTTTGACATAGTCATTTGTTATAAAAGCCTGCCACCTTGTGGCCAGAAAGGGAGTAACTCATAGCTACTCTTTACTCGAGACATACATTTTCAGATAGGTGAACAAGTTTCAGCCAATCAGGAGAGAGTACCCAGTTATCAGCTTAAATGTTATAGTGTTCCAGTTCCAATTCTGTCTGCTCATTTCTTTGTGTCATCACTTCCACTTTCACTTGTTTAATCTGTATCCTGACGGAGTTCTCTCTCCTGATAAAATTGGCATCTTGAGCTGAAAATGAATTTTCTGTTTAATAAAGAGCTGGAGAGATGGGGAAACCCCTATTACTGAACAAACACTAGTCTATAGCAATGAGTACTATCACAATATAGAGCTATTTAACATTTATTTGAATGAAAACATATCACTCACTCCTTTAAATCAGTTTGTCCTTACCCCATGACAAACGTGCCTGCCAGCCAGCCAAACGGAATGGGGCAAAAACATCCATCCAACTCCATTGGCGAAGGTAACAAACTAGTCAGTGGCTTGTTGTGGTTACCGAGTGCCAAATAAGTTGTTTCGTAAATCAAATTATGAGCAGAACTCACTGAACCACCACCTACTCTGATATCTACACCACCTAGTATCAGGGATAGGGATTGATTATTAATCGATCATTTTATAAAATTATCGATTATTCTTCACCATTGATAAAAAAAAATCTATTTATTTGATAAACCATTGTACCCCTACACCACATCACTTCTTCCACCTAACCCCTTCATGTTGCCTTTAGTTACACATGTACAATGTATGGATTATAAATTAAAATAGTATAGCATGACGTATGTGTGTAATAATGATTAATATTCAATACCCTGGCCATCCGTCTCCATTCAGGCTTCAGGGCCTGACAGGGTCCACACCATGGAGCGTAGAAATCAACCATCCACAGCTCACCTCCAGATCCGCCTGCAAACACAACACACAATGTTGTTGCTGTCGGGCAGAAAATGTGTAAATTAAATTAACTTAAATTAACTTGTAGTAACAGTTTTGGACATATGAGGTTTCCACCAGACAGAGACTGTATAGTTTAAGGGGCCATGTCAGAAAGTAATGCATTAAGTTTTAAGAAAAAGAAAAAAAAGTATTTGTTCACACAAGAAGTGGTATTAAATTATTCTTTTTTAACTTTTCTCTCTAGATCAAGGGTTCCCAAACTTTTTAGGCCGTGACCCCCCAAAATAATCGTATTTGAACTAATCGTATTTGAACCAACCCCCCCCACCCTGACAAGCACTTGGAATTGCGCTCTATGGCCGTCCAGGGCTTTTTGGTGGAGCACTGTGGGCGCCTCAAGCAGAAAATACTTACATTTTTGGGAGAGGAGTGCCGCTCATCAATGTCACTTTACTATGTTAGCTTCCTGCTTGGAACATTACACCTAACCCATTCAATCCGGGAACGCATATTGTGTCATTTTAGAGTTTATACTTTGGGCTATTTCATGTCATGAAAGGTGCTATACAAATAAAGTTTATTATTGATATTATTACTACGCCCTCAAGCATTGAGCAACCTTTGAGTGTCGCTCAGCGCACGTGTAACGCTCTCGAAATCATATCCAAAGTTCTCTGTCGCCCTAAATATGCTTTCTGTGGACACGACCCCTAATATTCTCCATCACTTGAACTACTATAGAAGTAATAGTCTTACCTTTAACTCTGTCTCTGAAGCTATCAGCATCCAACACCACCACCGTTGGACTGACCAGATCCTAGACAGACAGACAGACAGAGACACACACAGAGAGAGAGAGAGAGAGAGAGAGAGAGAGAGACAGAGAGAGATAAAGGACAGACAGAGAGACAGAGACAGAGACAGACAGACAGACAGACAGACAGACAGACAGACAGACAGACATGCAGACAGACAGATACACACAGACAGAGAGACAGAGAGACAAAAGGACAGACAGAGAGACTATGATGTATATTGATATGCATACAGTATGTGTGGTTTCAATTCAATCCAGCCTGGTATCAACCGTTATCAGTGATCAACTGTAAGGGTGCGTGTGCGTGTGTGTGTGTTTTACCTGTATAAATTCTAGTATTGCGTCAGCAGAATGATGGCCTTCATACTCATAGATGGAGGAACGGTTGAAGATGACAGTTGTCGGGTAGGCCTGAATATTGTACTGCACACACACACACAAAAACAGCATTAGTGGTGTTCCAGCATTTGTCAAGGCGAGCTCCCACAGGCACAGAGAAGTAGGCAGATATACAGAGCTGTGAAAGCTGTACATATGATCTGCTACTTTTGAAAGTTTTTTGCAAATGTTTGAAAAATGTTGAATCATTTTGAATTGTTATTAACATGGCACAACACATTTTCAGATGGGAGACCGCGGCCAAATAAATATCAATTTGGGGGTCCAAATTTGCGGTAGAAATATTATTAGTCGTTAGACGGGACCCTCGGCCATCGCCCAGACACCCTTTGTTTACATCCGGGGTCCTCGTGGTGGCTTCAGCATCTCTAAAACGATTGGCGTAAACGGTAAGAAACGCTGGCACTGGATGTGTTAAGAGAGACAGACAGGTATGTGGACAGGTAAACAGACATGTAGACAGTAAAGACAGACAGACAGGCATACAGACAGGTAAACAGACATGTAGACACTAGACAGTAAAGACAGACAGACAGGCATACAGACAGACAGGTAAACAGACATGTAGACCAGGGGTCTTCAACAGGGGGTCCGGGACCCCTAGGGGGTCCACAGAGTTACAACAGGGGCTCCCAAAAATAGCCGATTGTATTTTCGGAGAGTTGGTGTACAGAGGCAACGATCAAGCTGACTAAATATTGAGCGTTTAAAGGTTAACTGTCTGAAAATACACATTAACATGAATCCAGCTATCTATGAAATCTATGAACATTTTTAATCTGCAACACAATGTTATACAATATGACATGGGGGTCCCTGCTTCATCTCTCTCTCAGCTAGGGGGTCCTTGGCCTGAAAAACGTTGAAGACCCCTGATGTAGAGATAAAGACAGGTACCGTGCTACAGAGGTCCTGGTGAATGGTACAGTCCAGCGTGCCAAACTTCATCTGGCCGGCCAATACGATGGAAGCTTTTCTCAGCTCAGGGAGCAACGCTCGACACGGCGGGCACCACTGTAGACAAAACACATTTAAAATAATAACATGTTAAGAATATTATACCAACCTGTAGAAACAGCACTATAAATAAAATACATTCAAATAAGAGGAATGTCGTCTCTGTCGGGTGGAAACCTCATATGTCCAAAACCGGATTCAAATTCAAAAACAGCAAAAGTAGCAGATCTACAAGCTTGCAGATCTGCTACTTTTGACACTAGTAGCCAAAAGTAACAGATCTACGATCTATCTAAGTCCGGGGTCTTCAACAGGGGGTACGGGACCCCTAGGGGGTCCTCAGAGTTACTACAGGGGGGCCGCCAAATCTTTGTGTGATATGTGATTTTTTTACATTAACCACTAGCATCCCTTTTCTGAGGAGAACTTTAGCCAAAAATAGCAGATCTACAAGCTCACAACGCCTCGCAGCGCGAGGCGTTGTGAGCTTGTAGATCGGCTATTTTTGGCAAAGAGGTTTGGTGTGAAGGGAAAAAAAGAGCGGACCAAGATTGTATTCTTTTTTTTAATCTGCAACACAATTTTATTCAATATAGAGGGGGTCCCTGCTTCATCTCTCTCTCAGCTAGGGGGTCCTTGGCCTGAAAACGTTGAAGACCCCTGATCTAAGCTAAAAACAAATTGGCTAATGTTCGCCCCCGGAATATGGACGCTGAGGTTCAAGTGGCTAAAAAGTAAGTACAAAATAAAAACAGAAATATGTAAAGAGTAAAATGACAGATGCAGATACTGTAGTAGTTGACTGACCGGAGCAAAGAAGTCCACCAGCCAGGGCTCCTGCCTGTCAGTCGGGAAGTTGTCAGGAAGCAGAGTGGTCACGTGACCTTTGACACTGTCTCTGGCGAAGCCCACAATGTTGTACAACACATCTTTACCTGGACGGACGGACAGACACAGAGACATATCAGTATAATATGGTATAGTATATATTGTTGTTGTCGGGCAGAAACCTAGTATCTTCATATTACTCATTTTTAAATATTAAAGGTAGAGTAAGTGATATTTTTTGGTAAAAAGTTTTTTTTTGGTAAAAAGGTTAAAGTACTATATTCTGATAGTAATCATTGCTACAGAGCGTTTGTTCGTCACAGGGGTCTCTCCAGCTCTTTAGTAAACAGAATATAGGACATTTTCAGGTAGGTGACACAATTTAAGCCAATCAGGAGAGAGCACTGAAAATGCATTTTCTGTTTAGTAAAGAGCTGAAGAGACATGGGAGACTCCTTTTACTGAACAAACACTCTATAGCAATGAGTACTATCCGACTATAGAGCTATTTAACACTTATTTTAACCAAAGTAAATCACTTACCCTACCTTTAACTCTTTAACTCATTTATGGGTATTTTTTTCATAAATTAATGCCCTACTTCCACGTACAAGAGTGTCGAGCGAAAGTAGCAAAAAAATGTTGAGCGACAAGATCACGATGCTTGAAGTGTTGACACACCCGACATGTATCACGTGTCCGACGAGTAGGGGTGTAGTGCCACCACAGCGTCCCACCAGTCTTTTGAGCAGGAGCACCCGCACGCACATGAGCCGGCGTGCACGTCAATAAAGAAATTGCCACTACACCACTGCCAACGAGGTAAAGGTTAAAAAGAACACGGAACTGCCTGACATAAATAATTAGTTTCCCCCCCCGAGCCATTACAAGCAGGAATTGTGTGAAGAGAGAAGGTCAGACAACACTTGTATATCTTTGTAATGCAGCTGCAGTTGAAGCCAGCTCAACTTGGATTGTCAATTTTTTTGTAGCTACTGTGCAAACGTCGGGCATCACTTTGTATCTTCATGTCGCTGGCTTCCATTGAAAATGAATGGTATAGCTGTAGCGTTGTAGCTGCCAGTGTGAGTGCAGGTTGAGAACCACTGGTTTAGTAATAGTAAAGGTAAACTGACCGTGATGTATTTCAAAGTGGTGAATGCCCAGGCCTTTGAAGACTGCAACACAAGCAGTGTAGATGTATAGAGACTGACACAACTCTGCATCAGCCATACAGTCCACTCTGCCAACCTAGAGAGACAGACAGACAGACAGTCAGACAGACAGACAGTCAGACAGACAGTCAGACAGTCAGACAGTCAGACAGTCAGTCAGACAGTCAGACAGTCAGACAGACAGACAACCAGTCAGTCAGTCAGTCAGTTAGACAGACAGATACCTGTATGTGGTCATTTCTGAGTAGAGCCTGTAGTTTCTTGTACTCGTTAGAAGCCAGACTCTTCTGTCCAAACGTGAAACTGACCAGCCAGCGATGACCAGTGAGCTTGTTCTGCAACGCAAGCACACACACATCAACACATTATAACACACATCCACCAATATGTAGTATAGCATAATGAAGAGTAGAATAGTGTCATAATCATCCAATTAGTTTAGTTATTTCATTAAATTATTATACAGAATAAACTTTTGTTTCAGCATTTTTATCCCACAATTTTGTAACCCATTTTTCACCCAGTGCCAATATAATACAGTATAATTATTTAAGATGATAAATCACGTGGTAATGAAGTAGTACCTTGAAGCTGAATCAGAATGCATTAGTGCAGTACAGTAAGATGCAATACAATGGTACAATAGTAGTACCTTGAAGTTGTCTGCGGTCAGCAGTTCCAGGTCAGGCAGGTGATCTATGACCTGGCTGTATATTTCTTTGCTGTCCAGACTTTGGAGCCACTTGAACATACAACAATAATACACAATACATTACACATGGAAACGTGTGTGTGTGTGTGTGTGTGTGTGTGTGTGTGTGTGTGTGTATGTGTATGTGTATGTGTATGTGTATGTGTATGTGTATGTGTGTGTATGTATATGTGTATGTGTGTGTGTGTGTGTGTGTGTGTGTGTGTGTGTGTGTGTGTGTGTGTGTTACCAGTACACTGCCTTGTTTCTCCATGGAGCTTCCAGGGGGGAAGAATGCTGTAGAGCCACCGGTTACCTTGTAAACATAATAGTACATGGAAATACATGTTACATTATATATCGTTGCTGCTGTCGGGCAAAAACCTCTCATCTCCATAATTCTAAATTTTTGTGTTTTCTTCGTAAATTAACGCCCTACTTGATCATACTACAGCGTCACACAAAAGCATGAAAAGTAGCAGATCTACAAACTCGAAACGCGGCGCGAAGCGACGCGTTTCGAGCTTGTAGATCTGCTACTTTGGCTTTGAATTTGAATCCTGAAAAGTAACAGTTTTGGACATATGAGCTTTCCACCCGACAGAGACGAATATATAACATATCCACTGCACATACATTGTCTCAGCTGCAGTAATTATTAACAAGAGCTTGTAATTAAGTAATAACTACATTGGATTCATTGGAACACAGGTTTTTTTTTAATGTCCTGTATGTCGGTTTTGGACATACAAGGTTTCCGACAGACAACTACGATATGCATTAGGCCACCGGACACCTATTTGATACCATTTTTATCTCTGGGACCCAATTCTAAGAACATAAGAAATGATTTAGTCTGATGTGATGTGTCATTTGGTATACAATTCCTTTACTATCCATCTATGCAACTATAGATATCGCAATAACAGCTAAACTCTGATCAAAATAAGACATTATTGTCCTGTTCTGTAATTGCAATTACTTGTACATAATAATAATGGTGAAAAAAGACTATCTATTTCCCAAGGTTCTTTATGGTTTACGCTTACCTGGAAACTGTCACAAAGGTTTGCTTGAGTACCGCAATCTATCCAGCCAACTTTAACAAGACCGTCCTGCGCACGCACACACACACACACACACACACACACACACACACACACACACACACACACACACACACACACACACACACACACACACACACACACACACACACACACACACACACACACACACACACACACACACACACACACACACACACACACACACACACACACAGTTGGAGTTTAGTTGTTACATATCATTTACTTACTGTTTACTTTTTATAATGACCTACATCAATTAAAATGTACCCTTACCAACATGCCAGCCAGCTTCTGTCTGGTTGAAGACTCCAGACAATCTGACAGACAGACAGATCAGACATTATCTGAATGAAACATTATAGACAGTGTGGTGTGTGAATGTGTGTGTAGCATTTGACAACATTGATCATAGTTATTCTTATCAATAGAATACAGCGGTGGGTTGGCATATCTGAGTCGTTTACATCATATTTCACACATTATAGGTTCTTTGTATCTATTACCTTTAATCAGTGGTTTAAGAAGGACTCCATTTTTTTAACTTAATAACACCGGGAAAACATCTGTGTGAATTTATATTTTAGCGTTGGCTATTCAAAAATAGAAGATCAACAAGCTCACAGCGCGTCAAATTTGAAACATTTTGAAAGTGTTTGAAACATTTGGAATAATTTTGAATTGGGAAATAGTTTGAGAACTGCTGATTTAGAAGGCATTTGTAGAATCGGCCACAGGTCTAAATGGGTTCAGAAAAAAAATATTAGCAATACCACAATGTGGAAATACTTGTAATACTTGTTACAAATAAGAATCCTATTCAATGTTAGACTAATTAACCCCGTATGAGCCTGTGAACAGTCTGAGGTCCCTGAGTGGAGGTGGAAGACAAAACGGTGAACGTGCCTTGGCTGTCAACATTGGCAATGGCAATGTTGCTATATACTAAATATGGTTGTTGTCAGGCAGAAACCTCGTCTCCATATTTTAACATTTTGTGTTTTTTTCGTAAATTAATGCCCTACTTGATCATACTACAGCGTCACACAAAAGCATCAAAAGGTAGCAAAAGCATCTACAAGCTCGAAACGTGGCACGAAGTGACGCGTTCTGAGCTTGTAGATCTGCTATTTTTTAATTTGAATCCTGAAAAGTAACATTTTTTAGATGTTTCCACCCGACTGAGACGATATAGCAACAACTACACACAGAGGTGTTCCTGGGTTGAAAGGTATAACAACGTATTCCAGGTCTAAATGGTTTAAAACACACTTGTATTGAAAGGACATTTTTACACTCTTTTTATTCTCTTAAAGAAGCACTTGGGTAGACCAAAAAGTTGGCCCCATTTCTGTCTACTCACTCAGTAACTGGGTTTCCATTCAAGTCGCAAATATGAAGCACATTTTCAAAACGTTGGCAAAACTAAATGTGTATTTATGCACGTTTCCATCTACTAATATTATGGGATTATTAAGAGTTCATGAGATAAGCAGTAGGTGGCACTATTTTGCGCACACGCGCTTGCTTGCGTGCTTGCGTGCGTGTGTATTACCTCCAGAGTCAGAGCAGAAGGTAATGACCCAGCCAATTCCTGATGAAAACGCTCGTTCTATCTCAGTGAACACGTTGCCTAGAAACATAAACAATACAACAAAGCAGAACCAAATGAACACTATAATAGAAGGAGCAGCATTTACTAGGCACAGCATAACACTTTACGTGGATGTGCGTGCGTGCTACCATGCAGACATATCTTGGTGATTCGTTCTCATGTTTTTGTTACATAAGCTTGTTTTTCTTCACCACAATGTTAAGAATGCATTTTAGATACAGTAGCATGTTATTTAGGCAGATGCTAGGTTTATTGGTTACCTGGTATCCTATAGTTTGAATGTACAAATATTATTTGGACAGTATATTGTTTAGACTAATGCTAGGATCTTGGTTTTCCTGTGATCCCAGTTTCTTGAGGCACTACACTGTCTCTCTGCATTTGATGTGTTTAACTTGCTTAATGTAAGTCGCTCTGGATAAGAGCATCCGCTAAATGCCTGAATTGTGTGTGTGTGTGCGTGTAATACTGTATAGTAGTATTGCAGTCCTTACCTTGCCACAGTTCCGTGACAGTAGTTTTAACAAACTGCATGGAGAACTGGACCAGACTTTTCATGGATCGGTCCCCAAAGTACTTCTCTGATTTCTGTGACATCATGCCGAGACAAGAGGAACACCAATTAAAACCAGTGGTGGAAAGTAACGGATACAACAAGATTGAGCACTTAGGAATAGTGGGTCCCCAAAATGTTAAAAAGACATATATATATATTCGAAAAATTGTCTTAAGTAATGTAAAGTATGCATGATTTGAACATGCACAGTACATCATTATCATTGTTAACTTTACCCTTCTTGTTTATGCCCAAAATAACTGGATATACAGGTTTTCTAGCAATTGTAGAAATATTAGACTATAATTGTCAATTGTTCTACCATGTTCGCTTCTGGGAGGAGTCCCTGGCACAAAACATTTTCAGATGGGGGGGTCTGCGGCCAAATACATATCAATTTGGGTGGGTACTTCGAGAAGCACTGAGTTAGTTACCTGTCCAGAGGTGTAGATGTACAGACTGGGGTAGCTGTTGATTCCTTTACTGCGACACAATCGATTGTTGTCTCCACAGTTCACCGCTCCAATCCTGATGACTCCTGCCATGTCCTTAGAAAAGTCCCTCCACTACACACACATATGCACACACACACACACGCACGCACACACAAACGTCATATGTTTGTGTGAAACATATGTGTATATATGTGTTTATTGTAAGTGTGTGTGTGTGTGTGTGTGTGTGTGTGTGTGTGTGTGTGTGTGTGTGTGTGTGTGTGTGTGTGTGTGTGTGTGTGTGTGTGTGTGTGTGTGTGTGTGTATGTGTTTATTGTAAGTGTGAGTGTAGTACCGTGGGTGCCAGTTCATGGCAGTGAGAGCATCGTGGGTAATAGAAGTTGATGAACCAGATCTCTCCAGAGTTTACTGCCGCATCTGAAACAAATAACATCATACTTTCATTATCCATCTATCTATCTATCAGAACCACAGCTACAGTACATAATATAATATAAAACTCATGCACGTCTCAAATATCAACATAATCATATTATAACGTCATTCTCTCTCTCCTTACCAAAGTCGCCTCTGTCCAAAGTGATGATGTCCTCATCATCATCATAGATACCTAGACAGACAGACAGACAGACACTCAGTCATCATGTTTAAAAGGACAGTGTACCACAAACGGAATCCAGCATTGTCATCATAGTGTGGTTATATTAAAACAATCAAATGGGTAGTTCACCCAAAGAAAATGACTTATTGGATATCACGTCCAGAAGAGCACGTCACATGCACTTTTTAATACGAGATTAATCCGATCAACGCTTGCCACTTGTTGCCGTGCCACGTGGCGCTACAAACATCTAGGTGAACTACTCCTTTAAAAACTACTCCGAGCGGAGTTAACTACTCCCCTCCGCTCACATGGCTTCAAGCTAAATAAAATGTCACGACGGAAACCTTTTGTATGGCCAACACGTCCTAACATGCGCTTTGTGAAAACACTGTGAAAGGAGCCCCCTACAGCAGTGCTGTTTCCTAATAGAATATATGTCAAATTATGATGTTTTAGTAATATTGTCCCTGGCTGCTGTTTTACATAATGCCAACCAGAAATAAGCTTTAACCTTTGTTTTTATGAAATATCCGAGACATTAGCGTTTTATGGAAGATGTTTCTCAACATAATTTACTAGTTTGACCACTTTAAATACTCTAATCCAGGGGTCTTCAAAAGGGGGTCTGTGACCCCTAAAGGGGTCCTCAGAGTTACAAAAGGGGGTCCGCCAAATATTTCTGTGATAGGGAACATAGCAGATCTACAAGCTCACAACTGCGAGGCGTTGTGAGCTTGTAGATCTGCTATTTTCAGAGAGTTGGTGTAGAGGGAAAAAGAGCAAACCAAGTACAGAGCCAATGGTCAGGTTGACTAAATATTGAAGGTTTAAAATGTTAATTGTCTGGAAATACACATTAGCATGAATCAGACTATCTATGAAATCTATGAAATCTATGAAAAAGTTGAATCTACAAGATAATGTTATACAATATGTGGTGGGGGTCCCTGCTTCATCTTTGCCTTAGCTAAGGTGTCCTTGGCCTGAAAAAAGTTCAAGACCCCTGCTCTAATCTTAGAATAATAACTAAATAAAAGCATGCTGCGCAACATGCTTCCACAGAAGACACGCTCACTTCTATAGAATCCAAATGACTGAAAGCAGTCGTGGCGACTGACAACTTTAATCCATGGGCTCACTCAGAGTGCCGCTCTTATATTAGCTCTCCTCCCTCCCTTTGACGGGGGTCTTGTTCGCTCCACCTGAAAATAGCTGTCACGGTGTTATGGTTTGCGGGGTCTTGTCACAGTGTTATAAATAGTTTGTGGCCGTTAGCTCATAGCCTGCTAAAGATGACAAGTGCACCGAGCTGTTTTGAGTGACAAATATGAGGCACTCTTGACAAAAGGTCAAAAGGTCAAAAGATTGTGCTTCCTCCATAGTTATGTACCAGACATAAGGGGGTAGTAATTCGTTACCATACTCACGCACCAAAGTCATAGCGGTAATAGTTCCAGCTTTCGTAGCGCTGGCCCTCAGATTCGTCCAGACCCTTCTCTCCATATTTGTCATATTTCTTCCTCAAATCTTCGTCCTTCAGAACCTCGTAAACTCGGTTCATTTTCACAAACTTGTCGTGAGCGGATGGGTCGTTCTGAGACAGAGATAGACAGACAGAAAGACAATTTACAATGTAGGCATTTAGCAGACGCTCTTATCCAGAGCGACTTACACAAATAAGCAAGGCAAACACAGCTTATATAAAATCAAATTATTATTTTTAAACATTGTGGTAAAGAAAAGAACAAGCCTAAGTAACAAAAACATGATAATAAATGACCAAGGTAAGTCTGCATGGTCATCATAACTAGGTTAAATGCCACATACAGACGCATAAAGTATGTTAATGACATGAACTTTTTGCCTTTCAATGTAATGTTTATTTTGCTAGTTATTATCTTAATTCAGTAGTTTTTTTGTTTGTTCTGTCTTTTGAGTACCAAGAACAGCGCTATATAAATTACATGCATTATTATCATTATATGAAGTCAGGCCTGTGATGGTAACCTGTTCCTTTTTGCTGATGATTCAGCTCTTAGTCTCTCACCATGATAAATCAGAGGTAGAAACATTAGACTGAGTGCACAACTCCACAATATCAGCATCTGGTTATCAGACAATCAGGTGACATCAGCACAGTGAGTTCAGCGCTATGACATTCGAGCACACAGACACACACAGTGAGACAACTTCATGGTTCACAACCTGAGGTCCGGGGACCACAAGGGGTCCAAATGTACCGTTACAGGTCTGTAACACTGACAGAGAACAAATGAAACCAAATGGACCCGTATTGGTCCATTTGCACACTCTCAGAGTTAAATGAACACTGAAGAATTTACAGTGAGCCCTTTTCCACCGTGGTTGAACCGGTTCCGTTACTTTTTCCCACAAAATGTTTGACGTGTCACTATTCTACAGGTTGGAAGATGCAGATGGGATGTAAACAATGGCAAAAGCCAGCGAAAAAAGGCAACTGGGGACCCCTGCTTCCCCCCCCCCCCCACTACAATGGTTCTGCTTAAAACTGGTGCAAACGCGGGCCGGTTCGCGGCTGGTTCCGTGAAAGCACCAAGAATCTGCAACGGAACCAGTTCTAGAACCAAGGTTATTTTGGAGGGAAAAGAGAATGAGAAAAAAGGTTGAGAATCACTGACTTACAGTGCTGTGACATCAGGCTGTCCACATAATCCGGGCACACAGACAACAAACATAACACACACACACATTAGCACAAACTTTTTAAAGAGAAAGGAGTCGCAGTTTACGGTTCACTCACTGGGTTTTTATCGGGGTGAATCTTCAGAGCCAGCTTCTTGAAGGCTTTCCTGATCTCTCTGGTGGTTGCATCTCTGCTGACTCCCAGTAAGGCGTAGTAATCCTGGCTGTCCGCTGCCCACACCACCACCACCACCAACAGCAAGCCCAGCAACAGCACTCGGAGCTGGGCAACACAATGCCCACTGTCTGCCATGCCGGAGGGCATTATCACTAGTACTAACCTCTGTAACTACTAACTAGCTAACCCTGGTAACGACTAACAACCAAACACAAATACTAACTACCTAAGCCTGGTAAATACTAACTACCTAAGCCTGGTAAATACTAACTACCTAAGCCTGGTAAATAATAACTACCTAAGCCTGGTAAATACTAACTACCTAAGCCTGGTAAATAATAACTACCTAAGCCTGGTAAATAATAACTACCTAAGCCTGGTAAATACTAACTACCTAAGCCTGGTAAATAATAACTACCTAAGCCTGGTAAATACTAACTACCTAAGCCTGGTAAATACTAACTACCTAAGCCTGGTAAATAATAACTACCTAAGCCTGGTAAATACTTAATATAAATACTAACTACCAAACCCTGGAAACACTGGTGACTATCATGGTATTTACCTGACCCTGGTGAATACCTTTGCCCTGGTAAATAAATACCCTCATAACCCTGGTAAAATACCTGACACTGGGTAAAGGTAGGGAATACTTAACCCTGGCAATACCTGGACCTATTGAATACTTGAACCTGGTTTAAGACAAAACAAATAACTATAACCCTGCTGAATACTACTTGTAATCTACATTCAGTCTATGATTCACTGTCATGTACTGTGTTCAGTGTATTAAATGGGTGCGTTCAGTATGTTAAGTGGGTGTGACAGACCTGGCAGAGAGACAGACAGAGACACAGAGAGACAGACAGAAGGAGACAGACAGACAGACAGACAGACAGACAGACAGACAGACACAGAAGGAGACAGAGAGACAGAGATAGAGACAGACAGACAGAGAGACAGGGAGACAGAGAGACAGTCAGTTTTATTGTAGCATAACTAAAAAAAACAAGAGGAAAGAAAATAAAAACATTTGCCTAATGAGCTCATTAGCTACGCAATCTTACAGTCCGAATGGTGAAATAAAACAAAGTTGACAATAAACAGTGAACAGTGTAAGTAGAAATGTAAAGTGAACTTTGGCAAAAATGAAGCTAATACAAACTACTTTTACAACTGTTTATTTGGCAGATATAACATTTAAAGCGCACAAACCAACTCTATGGTACAAACTCTGAACAGCAAGAGTTAATTGCGCTAATTAGAAGCATAATAATTACCATTGTGTTGTGTAAAGTTGCATCACGATGAAATCAAGAGCAGCTGCAGCAGCTTGGTGTCCGCCTCTGTGTCCGGCTCACCGGCATCATGACGTATGCACGCAATGCACACGTGATGACGTATGCACGCAATGGATACGTGATGACGTGTGCACGCAATGCACAAGTGGTGACGTAAGACAATGGTACGTTCACGACCCCTCGGGAAATGATACGCTTTTACTTCATTGCAATTAACAATAAACTTTAGTTACTAGTTTCTTTGTAAAGCATGCCCTATATATACTTTGGCTATTTGAAAATGGCAGATCATGAGACATTGTGCATAACGATTACTTTTACTTTTAGTAGGCTACTTATAGGCTGGCTAAGTATGTTTTGATGCCAATGCCAACACTTTTAATCCTACTTTTTTAATTTTGAATACAGGACGTTTGCTTGCAACAGAGTATTTCCACATTGTGCGTATTCATATTGATACCTGTTTTTTAAAAAGGTTTAAAAGGTTAAAGCATATTGTGATAGAAATCATTTACCTTATAACGTATTATTTGTGTCTCTCTCCTGAATTTACGAGCTTCCCTGAACACACTTTAGAACGCTACGCACGCTAGAGGCGACGGAGGTGACGTCATATTGCGGTGCCGCCAAGCCGCTCATGTTTGGTTTGAAAAATCTGTTTTTTTGCCGAGTAGTTACAGTCCTCTATTAGTCCTCTCTCTCTCTCTCTACTGACGTTTTATGATTTAAACACTCTTCATCTGTTGTCAGACAAACTAAACAAACAAACAGACAGACAGTGTGAGATTAGATTAATGTAAGTTTTAACCGATATAACCGAGCATCAGATATTATTGTTTTACTGTCACCAGTCTGCTAACGGCTCATCCATGGACATAGGTGTGTCTTCATCTCTTTATTACTTTTAGATTGTTTTATATTGTTCACAGTGATGGAAGAAGTACTCATGTTTTACTCTGTTACAAGTAAAAGTCCAGTATTCAAAATGTACTTGAGTAAAAGTACAAAAGTATTGGTATCAAAATGTACTAAGTACCTTATATTAAAAGTACTAAAATGTTTGAAAATAGCAGATCTACAAGCTCGATGCGTTGTGAGCTTGTAGATTGGCTATTACTAACTATACGAACAAATTGTGATACAATATTAAATATAGGCTATATTCTGATATTTTTATCGGTCATTGTCAGTCATTTCTTTGTGTATTTACGTTTTTTTTGTCATATCTGCCCGTGCAACTGGCAAGGCCTAAAAGTCACACAATTAAATCGTTAATCGCAATTATTTGATTGACAATTATCAATTAATAGTCGACTTAAATGTGTAATAGTGACAGCCCTAGTAGAGAGTCAGTAGAGAAACCACTCACTGCTAACAGGAGGTGTTTGTCTCCGCAGCGTCTTCTGAACCCATGACCCTGGGCTCCCCCACCTCCCCTAAACCGGGCCCCGGAGCCCAGTTCCTGCCGGGCTTTCTGATGGGGGACCTGCCCGCCCCCGCCAGCCCCCAACCACGAGCATTCAACCTGTCCACACCCACCACAGAACACAGGAGCTTTCAGCACACTGGTAACAACCATAACAACTGTACATCTCATTATGACAATAATAATAATAATAATAATAGTATGAATAGACAGGCCTGTCACAATTATAATGTGACAGGCACAATTATTCCTATCCTTAGTAATAATAACTAAGCGTGTAACCAACTAAAATAACTAGTTTTAGTACGAATAGTAATAGTCTGTTTATGTAGAGAAGAAAGTCATAGTTTTTATATTTATTATACTATTGTTTTTTTTTCTTCAGGAGGCCCTCAGCCTGTTGTCCCCGCCCCCAAAGACAAGAGTGGAGCACCGCCCATCCGCAGTATCTATGATGACCTGACCTCTACTGCCACACCGACCACACCTCTCAGCTCACACAAACAGGTAAGAACAGCAGACTCAGACATGGTTTAGCGCAGTGTTTCTCAACCTGAGGTCCAGGGCCCCCTTGGGGGACAAGGGGGAGGGGGGGGGGGGCTTGTTTCTATGGAGGTAGTCCAACATTTTAATAAACTGTCTTATTTGTCTCTCCAGCCTTTCTCAGTCTTCCAGTCTCCTTTGTTGGGATCAACTCCAGGAACAGGTAATACTACTCTATTACGGTACTAATCCTACTAGTAGAAGTACTTACCGGCACTACATATCAGTGGTGGAAGAAGTACTCAGATATTTTACTTAAGTAAAAGTATCAATACCACAGTATAAGAATATATAAAAAGACCTGTGTTCAAAATGTTACTTGAGTAAAAGTATACAAGTATTGGCATCAAAACATAAAATAGTACTAAAAGTAAAAGTACTAAAATGTTTGAAAATAGCGTCGCGATGCGACGTGTTGTGAGCTTGTAGATCGGCTATTTAGAAAATAGGCCTAAAGTGGTTAAAGTATGTTTTATAACATAATATATATCTGCAAAGTAACTAGTAACTAAACTTCCCTCCTCGTAACTGGTCAAACATCAGCCAAATTGTCTAATATATCCACAAGTTTCCTAGGTTGTGTGGGCATCACTTCCTGTCGATTTCATTGGATGTCTTTGGATTTGATTGGATTTGATTGGATCAAATCGACAGGAAGTGATGCCCACACACCCTAGGAAACTTGTGGATATATAATATAAGAAGGAGGCAAAACAAAATTATAGCCGATCTACAAGCTGCCTAAGGCGTTGTGAGCTTGTAAATCGGCTATTTTCACAATATTTATCTGTGGAACCGAGTCAAACTAAATGTGATGCCTACAATCCCAAGTGCTTGTCAGCGTGGGGGTAGGGTCCAGTTCAAATATGTTTTTTTTGGGGGGTTCGCGGCACTGAAAAGTTGGGAACCCTTGCTGTAATGAACAGTGAGGCGACTGAATCAACCCTGAAGGAGTTTTATTTCTCATTACTACAGGGCTTGGTTGAATGCTTGATTCTGATTGGTCAATCGCTGAATTCAGCGGTGTGTTATTTTTTGGAGTAATGACCGCTGAGCTCAACACCAGGCCGCTGACTAATCAGAGACTCCTGCTGCGCTGCTTGATTTTGTGCCGTATCCAACATGGCAGCCATGTAAACAAACGCACAATGTCATTTACAGCTAAACATAACCCTCAAGAATGTGTTTTTTAAAGCGTATAAAGCTATAGGCGACACGTTGCATGTGGAGGCACCTGGCATAAATTAATGGACTGCTTTCATTACCGTAAGCAATGAAATCCTTTGTTTCGTTGTTACTTTTGGATCAATTTATACATTTCTTTATTAAGTGGCCGTGTAATAAGCAGGTGATAAACATGCTCAAGCAGGATAATAGCCAGACGGAGAAGTGAAAGGAAAAAAATTAACAAGCGCAGCGGTCTGGATTTGAGGCTACTATATTACCATAGTAATCATTGCTATAAAGTATTTGCTCATTTGCTAACGGGGGTCTCCCTGTCTCTCCAGCTCTTTAGTAAACACAAGGGGAACCCTTACAGGACACAGGAAAAACAAGTGGAATTATCTCGCGGGTCCTTAAAAAGTCTTCAATTGTCTTAAAAAAAATATCGGGAATTTAAGGTCTTAATTTGTCTTAAATTTGACCAAATCTGACCGTAGGTATTACATTTGAAGATTATGTTTTTAAGGCTCATGGGATTATGAAAGCCATAAACATTTGTGCGTATTCTAGTGTTGAATTTTCCATAAAGATATGATGAAAGCAAAAGAAATGAGCAACATTTTGATACAAGTTGATAAACCGAAGCTATGAATACTATCATTCACAATACAGAGCTTTAACATTTTAACAAAACCTTTAGCCCAAAAATATCCCTAGTTGTACCAGTCATGACAAAATATTTGTTTGTAATGGGTGAATTTATTCTAACTGTACTGGTCGTTGTTAATCAGCTGTTTTTTCCTGTGTGTGTGTGTGTGTGTGTAGTGTCCAGTAGTTCATGCAGACAGGCAATACTGTCTCCAGCTCAGGTCGATCCCTTCTACAGCCAGGGGGAGGCGCTGTCGTCCGACGACCATTTGGACCAGACCTGGGTTACTGTGTTTGGGTACAAATACTACTACCACAGATAATAATAATAATATATTACTCTCTGAGTCTGCTACTATATCACTGCTTTTTGTACTATTACCACTACTAGTGCTATAGGATTATACTACTTGTACTCTTTCAAATACGTTTTAATTATGGAACTTTTCAATTGGAAACAATGTAATTAAAATGATTGTGTGTGTGTGTGCATGTGCATTAGGTTCCCACCAGCGTCTGCCTCCTACATCTTGCTGCAGTTTGCTCAGTATGGAAACGTTCTCAAACATACGGTAAGAAACACACAAAACACGCTTTCTTCACATGAAACAGGTGGTGTAAAGTAACGACGTAGACGTAATGTAGAGCCTTCGTCCTACTCCTCCCACCCAACACTCGTAGGAGTACGTGCAATGATATTATCACCCTCCCTGCCCGGCTTCCCTCCCCTGAACTCGAGCCAATGGTGTTCGTATAGACTCTCGACAAAGCCGGACGCACCGCGGACGGTGCATTTTTGAACCCACAAC
The DNA here is from genome assembly GCF_963454915.1 of Gymnoscopelus microlampas. Classification (NCBI taxonomy): domain Eukaryota; kingdom Metazoa; phylum Chordata; class Actinopteri; order Myctophiformes; family Myctophidae; genus Gymnoscopelus; species Gymnoscopelus microlampas. The sequence continues at coordinate 9,138,037 of NC_139954.1, read as the reverse complement.
TTCCGCGGTGGAAGTACTTTCTGTTCCATTGGCGCGAAGCTTGGCCAATCGGTTAAGCCGACGGGTCGGGTTGGCCAATCAGGTTTTTTTATCCTGCATCCTGTATGAGTTCTCTCTCCTGGTTGGATGAAGTTGGTATCCCGACCTGAAAATGTATTTTCTGTTTATTAACCCATTTAGACCTATTAAACCTATACGTTGTTAAACCTTTTTTCAATCCGGTACAGCATCTGTGTCACATTAGCTGTTGGCTAACATTTATTTACACTTTTGGGATAAAGATTTGATGTTTTTCAGAAAACTTATGTCAGGGTTTAGAAGGTGTTTTTAGAATCAACCTCAGGTCTAAAATAAACTGGAGAGACCCGGTACTGACAAAACACTCCATAGAAATGATTACTATCACAATATAGAGCTATTTAACACTTATTTTAAAACACACACAAAATCCCGTACAGGACCTTTTTTTAAGGAGTTTAAACCGTGTTCAACAACAGAACCTTTGTTCATTGCATTGTGATCTCATGAACTCACACTTCATCCAGACAGTCAAGGTTATGAGAGAGAATTATGGTCCACGGGCCTCAGTCCTTATCTTAATGTGTTCAGCATTCCTTAACCACACCAACCCTAGCATCCCTATTCTGGGGCCCAACAACAACCCTAGGTGTTCTCCCTAGTCTGGGCACATCATAATCAGAAGAGCATTCATCGAAAAACAGCAGATCTACAAGATCAGCACTTGTGTGAGTGTGGTGAGATTATTAGGGTTAGTGTCCGGAACCGGTTTCATCACACTGTCAGAGCTGGTATGTGGACTTCACGTCTGCTGTACAATTATAATACCAGTGTTTCTCAAACTTTTTAATTTCAAGCACCACCATAACTGTGAGAGTGTACAAATGGAACCAAATGGACCCGTAAGGGTACATTTGGTTCCATTTGTACACTCACAGTTACAGAGCTGTATAGGGGTCCATTTGGAACCCCCCTCAAGTAACCCAGATGGTCCCTGGACCCCACTTTGAGAACCACTACAATAATATGTATGCAATACTGTATGTAGTACGATTACATTTTTCTTCATAAAATGTTTTTAATGAAGGCCGAAAGTATATCGATTTTTTTTTTTCAAACATAGGAACCGAATCGAAATCGTTAAAATCCTTAAAGAGGATATTAGATCTAGAGATTATAGATCTGGTATTTTTGTAAAATGCTTTTGTAAAAAGAACAAAAAACATAAAATCTGTATGTGTATGTCTCTTGTATGTGTGTGTGTGTGTGTGTGTGTGTGTGTGTGTGTGCAGATGTCCAGTCCAGGTAACTGGATGCATCTGCAGTACCAGTCGGTGCTGCAGGCCAGGAAGGCTCTGTCTAAAGATGGCAAAGTGTTTGGAGACTGGCTCATGGTGGGAGTGAAGCCCTGCATCGACAAGGTGAGTGTCCAAGCTTATTATAGTTAAGCATTTTTTCCATTCCTTTTCATTTATATTTCATTTGTACCTTCTTTTTTTCCTGAAACGAGGCAATCTGAATTGCTTCCACCTGACCATCATGAGCCGTTCATACCCCTGCTCGGCATGGCTCACACTCGCGCTAGTGTAAAACCTTTACTGCTCAAATGGCTATTGCAATGCGTGAAATTGTAAGAGAAGAAATTACTTTAGCTTTTGACACCATGCTACATTGAGTTAATCAGTGTCTGGATGAGCTCAAAATCGGTTTTCAATTTCAGTTTAGTTTGAATTGTTTTTTAAAGTGGGTTTACTAGATTATTTTATATATATATATATATATATACCGGGTATATAAAATAATAATGTGTTTTTGCAAAGTTTTAGTTTAGTTTATTTTGTGTTAGTTTTAGGTTAATGATTGGCGTGCAGAGAATAGCAGATATTGTAGTTCTGCTATTTTCTGCCATTCTCGGCGTGCAACGCCATCGCACGACGACGGAGCATTAATCAGGCTTGAGATAATTAAATCGAGTATTAGAAAATATTAAATAAATAATAAACATTGCTGTTTTGAATTGTTGAAGTCCGCACAAGTTTATTAATACAAACGTGTGTGTGTGTGTGTGTGTGTGTGTGTGTGTGTGTTTCTAGAGTGTGATGGAGTCTTCAGAAGCAGTGAACTCCTCCATCTGCAGCCCCACTCCCTCGGCTCTCCTCTCTCCTGCTCACATTCTGCCCTCGACTCCTCGCTCCTCCATGAGACCGCTCAGCGCTGCTTACAAAGCCTCCAGCGATGACTACCAGGTAATCCACATCACCCATTCTCAACCCCCCCCCCCCCCCCCCTACATTGACCCGTTAATCCACTGCCAACGGCTAATCTCAGAACGTCCATCGTAGTGCCAAGCTATTTCTTACCTTTTTTGTTTTTTTGATTCCGTCATAGGCCCCGCTAAATCCGTTTAAAATCCGCGTTCATTTGGTTCGACACAAACACGGGACCCGACGGAACAAAACGCTGAAAACCGTGCCGCGATCCGACCAGCCATTTTGGAGAACGAGAGCAAAACGTTACAATGGGGGATGCGGAGAGAAAAACAACAAGCCGAGATAATGGCGTCCAAAGTTGATCGCTAGACAGGAAACGGAGGCGGGACAAAAACCGGAAACAGTATTATTTCGTTTCCGGTCCGCCCCCTTCGAAACCGGAAGTGCAAAAAAAATCTGGAATCTGCACCTGCACGATTTAACATGGGAAAACACCCGCCCCGTAGGACTACGGGAACGGCAGTTAACGGTTGGATTTAACGGCCCGTAGGACTACGGGCCTGGCAGTGGATGTGTTAAGACCTGAGGCCGATTCTACAAATGCCTTGTAAATCAGTGGTTCTCAAACGTTTTCATGTCAAGGACCCCCCAAAATGATATGTATTTGGACGCGGGCCCCCATGTGAAAATGTTTGGTGCCAGGGTCCCCCCAGAAGAGAAAATGATTCACTCTTTCAAGTTTTTCTCAAAAATAGCAGATGTACAAGCTCACAGCTCAGCATGAAGTGACGTGCTGTGAGCTTGTAGATCTTCTATTTTTGATAGTTATGATTTTCTTTCTCAAAGGTCTTTCAAGTCTTTCAAAATGTGGTCAGATCAGTGTGGTCAAGAAGAAGTGAGTGGAGATCACAAAGTGAGAGTTAGGTCTAGCAGCAAAAGGAGCGATGTGCATCTGGGAACTGCATTGGAAGCCCCCCTGACTCCACCGGAAGTTGAGCAGATGGTCCTTGTAGATAATTGTGTTCTTTCTGCGAACATGTTAATGTTCCTAAACTATGTCTTAACGCTAATTGATATAAACCAAGATAAGACAGGAAATTAACCTTCTGAAGTACCTCTGTCAGTGAGAGCCTTGCACCCTCAGCATAGTGCAATACATGATTTACTCTATGTTAACACATTGCCTGCCTAAGACGTATATATACGTCATTTAGAAATCAGCTGTTGCGTGCCAATGACGTATATATACGTCTTTAGGTCTTTTCAGTGGATTACAAAATATGGCACTCTTCCCCAACCTGTCCGTTTATATAGGACCTCTAGATGATAGAGAACCAGAAAAATCATGTGAATTAATCAAACAGCTCAAAACAGCCCTGAAAATCAAGTGATTGTGCAAACCAAAACACACAGGAGAAGAGGAGAGACAAGTTGGGTGATCAAGCGAGTGGCCTGGCCCTGTTGTAGCCAGAGAGCGCAGCAGGAGACTTGCTCCGCCCCTCTCACACACACACACAATTCAATGGGCTTTATTGGCACACACACACACACACACACACACACACACACACACACACACACACACACACACACACACACACACACACACACACACACACACACACACACACACACACACACACACACACACACACACACACACACACACACACACACACACAGAGGAGTGGGAGGAGTGGGAGGAGTTGTACCAGTACGATCGGAGTAACAAACACACACACACACACACACACACACACACACAGGAGTGGGAGGAGTTGTATAAACCAAAACAAACAGGAGAGCAGAGAAAAGTTGTGTGATCAACCGCGTGACCGACCGTGTTGTAGACAGAGAGAGAGAGTGTAGCAGCAAGAGAGACACACATGCGAGGAGTAGGCGAAAGTACTCCACCACTTGAGACATGGCTGGGAAAAAAAACCGCAAGAAGCGAGGAGGTCCAAAGCCTGGTCCGCGCCAGCGAACGCTGGATGAGACAATGCACTTTACTGGACCCCCCCCCCCTCCACGACAGGACGAGACGGACTCCGAGGTGGACGAAGGCGAGGAGAAGCGAGAGGAGAAGCGAAACGAGAAGCGCGAGGATCGCGAGGATCGCGAGGAGATACCCCCGTGTGTGTTTGAGGGACATGATGATGAGGAGGTCTACACCGGGGGCCGGGTGCTCCGTTCAAGTACCCGAATCAACAGCCATTGTCGCCCGGTTGAAACCGAGGGCGAGGACGGGAGTGAGGACGGGAGTGACGCGAGTTTGGATTTCTCCGACGGAGATCAGGGCTCTGACTGGGAGCCAATTCCAAGGGGATCGACTTCTCCATTTACCAGTGGTAAGAATACATACTTTGTTTTATCATGCTTCACCTTGATATGTGTAGAAAGTATGTGTGGGGCTCTACAGCTAAACAGGGTCGGACATATAGACTAATTCACAGATGCGCAACCTGTAGCGCATGTTGTGGTGCGGAGGGCAGCCGCTTGGATTCGTTTACAGTATGTGTGTCACACTAATACTTCAATATTCAATGGAGAGAACCAGGGTGGGAGAGATCTGTGTGAAAACGCACACACACACACACACACACACACACACACACACACACACACACACACACGCGCTCATGGTAGCTATCTATCTGCCCCCGTGCCCCGTTGCCTTTTTTTTTCTCCACTGACCATCCAAGCAGCTTTCCATTCCTTGTTTTCCTGATGAAATGATGTATTTATTGTAACTCTCTATGCATGTAATGTATTTGATTATGATGATGAGAGTAGATGCAGTAAGCTAACTATCTCTGCATGTATTGTGTGGACTAAAAGTAGCAGATCTACAAGCTTGTTGTGAGCTTGTAGATCTGGCTTTTTTTTTGGGGGGTGGAAGGCCAGGTGCAACACCCCCCCCCGCCTGATCTATGTACATCAAAGGGAACTAAGGTCAGGTTATCTAAACAGGTTTTGATCATGTTGAGGTTCACCATCAGGTCATGTCAACAATAGTTTTCATTATGTTATGGTTCAACAATAGGCCATGTCAACAAAACGTTTTCATCCTGTTGTGGTTCAACATCATGTTGTGTCAACAAGCATTTTCAAAATTCCCTTTGATGTAATTTTACTGTGACACTAGCTGCATGGTATATGTGTCGCTCTGAGTCTGTATAAGAGTATTTGCTAATGCCTAAATTGTAAATTGATTTGATTTCAGAGGAGGATGCGTGTGCTGGTGCTGAGCCCACATCTCCTGGCGAGCCCACATCTCCTATGTCTGCTGTTAGCCTTAGCAGAGGTAAGAACCTTTTTTGTAAATGTAATGTCTTCTCTCATTCATTCTAAGTGCCATAAAGTCATGCACCACCACCAAACTATTTATTTTACTGTGATTGCAGACATGGAGTTGGATGAGGCAGAGCCTTCTTCTACCGCAGTACCACCACCTGTCAGTGGTAAAAGAAGTGGTAATTACATATTTCTATAATTTTTACACACACACACACACACACACACACACACACACACACACACACACACACACACACACACACACACACACACACACACACACACACACACACACACACACACACACGGTAGATATCTGCCCTGTTGTCTCCACTGACCATCCAAGTAGCTTTCCATTCCTGGTTTTCCCATTATGGACAATACTGATAAAATGAAATGATGTATTTATTCTGTATCTATCTTTGCATGTGATGTATTTGATTATGATGACGATGTAGCCTATGCATTTACTATGTCAGTAGATGCAGTTGGCTAACTCTCTCTGCATGTATTGTGTGGTGCACTAAAAATAGCAGATCTACAAGCTTGTTGTGTATTTTATGGTAATTGGGTATTTTTATAATTTACAGGTGGTGGTAGGCCCCGCAAGAGTGTTCCAGCTGAAGCTCATGTGTGGTCTGAGACAGACTGGCAGCCGAGGGAGGACATCCCATTCTCTGCTTCGCCGGGTCCTCGCAATGGTGCAGCTGAGCTTCAGTCGGACAAACCAGTGGACTTTCTGGAGCTCTTCATATCTGATGAGCTGCTTGAGATGATATGCAAACAAACCAATTTGTACGCCGAGCAGTTCATCCCGGACGTGGAGCATCCGTATGGCAGAGCACATTCGTGGAAACCTGTCACAGTGGGGGAAATGAAGAACTTTTTGGCCTTGCAGTTCCTCACTGGGCTTATACGCAAACCTGACCTAGTACTTTATTGGTCCACTGATGAGGCTTTGTATTCACCCTACTTTTCCAAAACCATGCCTCGGAACAGGTACCAACTCATTTGGCGCTTTCTGCACTTCACTGACAATAGTATGATTGATGCTTCTGACAAGCTGTGTAAAATTCGTCCAGTTTTGACCTATCTCACCAACAAATTCCGAGACATGTTTATGCCATCAGAAAACATCAGCATTGATGAAGGTATGCTTCTGTGGCGAGGGCGACTTTCCTTCAAAGTGTACAACCCACTAAAACCAATAAAGTATGGCATCAAATCATACATCTTGTGTGACTCCCAGACAGGCTACTGCTTCAATATGAAGCCATACTGTGGAACATATTCTTCTCTAGAAGACACGATCACCTTCCTGATCGATGGTTTGGAAGGGTTTGGGTACAGGCTCTATATGGACAATTTTTACAATTCCGTAAAGATGTTTCACTTTCTTCTCCGTAAGAAAATACATGCCTGTGGTACCCTGAGAAAGAACAGAGGCGAACCAAAAGCCATTAGGGAGCTAACAAATGCCAGCCTGAAAGCAGGCGAACGGAAGGTGCTCAACAATGGAGAAATGATGGTGATGGCTTGGAGGGACAAGCGGATTGTTCGTATGCTCACCACTCTCCACAAGGACGAGATGGACACATGTTATGTGTGGCAGAAAGGCCATAAAGAAAAAGTGGGTCTGGAGAAGCCTGTATGTGTCATACAATACAACCAACACATGAATGGCGTGGACAAACTTGACCAAAACACCAGTTATTATCCTTTTGTCAGGAAGACGGCCAAGTGGACCAGCAAATATGTTGTTTATCTTTTTCAGGTCAGTTTGTTCAATGCGTTTGTCCTGTACAAGAAAAAGTGGGGAGAGGAGGGCAGCTGTAAATGCATGTTTTCCTTCATTCTAAGTGTCCTCAAATCCTGGGCCAACGTGGGACATGTGCAAGCCAGTGATGGCCCACCTGCCCCAGACCTACCACCACGCACTCCTAGGGCACCATACTTAGACCCTGCAAACAGGTTGAATCAAAATGTCGCTGGCCATGAAATTGTCCCGATCCCCCCCTCCCGCAAGAAAAAGAACGCCCAAAAAAGATGCAGGGTTTGTGCTGTAAAGGGGGAGCGTAAAGACACAAGGTACATGTGTAAAGGCTGTCTGATCCCGATGCATGCTGGGAAATGCTACACAGTGTACCACTCAAAGCTGGCATATGCCAAATAATTTCATTGTATTGTATTGTATTGCGCGCACACACACACACACACACACACACACACACACACACACACACACACACACACACACACACACACACACACACACACACACACACACACACACACACACACACACACACACACAATGTTGTGTGTCATGTTTTACTTTACAGACTGTTTCAGTTTCAGGGCCAAGCAACACACACAACTAAGCTTGCACTTGAATTGTGGAAATGTGAAAAAGCTATATAAAATTCTATTCAAAAGCACTTTCTGAGTGTTGTTAGTCTGTGCAGATGTCTGATGTCAGTGATGTGCCACTGGAGGCCAAAATAAAAGGGTCAAATCAATTTTCTGCCTGAAAGAGTCTTTTTCACTAAAACGCTGTTTTCTCTGGTTTCTGTTCCCAAACAGCTGTTTTTGGTGAAAGCAAGCTATATTCAACTACCAATAGCAAAAGAACGGAACATGCTACAAACTCACTTTTTTTTCTGTTGAAAGAAGAGATTCTAATCTTTGTTTTGAGATATTCCATGTGATCATAGTCATAGCACAACATATTCAAAATATTCTTCAAAGATTAGTCAGAATACTGAAAAACCCTGGCAGAGGCTACAGACTGCTCTAGAAAAACTCTGGCAGGCAATGTGTTAAAGGTGCTAGGGCCTTTAAAGACATGTTTAGGTTAGCCAAAGTCACACGCATACAGTTATGAGTTATAGCATGTTTTCATGCAGGCCATTCCATTACCTAATATTTCATGCAAGTCTATCCATGACCTAATGTATAACGCACACTCACTATATGATAATCACTACAATGGGTTAATATGTATTTGGCCGCAAGATTTTCTTGTGAATAGATCTACAAGCACATCGCTTCGTGTTGTGACCTTGTATGTATAATGGGTTTAAAGTGGTTAAACTGATTGTGATGCTATATTATTAATTAATTTGGCTGGGGACCCACCTGAACCTCCCCCTAAGGACCCCACCTTGAGAACCACATCACACGCACACAACCACCAGTGGTGGAAGAAGTACTCAGATATTATAATGTTTTTTTTACTTAACTGAAGTATAAGTAGCAATACAACTGTTTCACATTAAAAGCCTGTACTCATTATTCAGAATATCCCATTTCTCACACACTCTTTCAAAATGTGATCTACAAGCTCAGAACGTGTTGCACCGTGATGAGCGTTCTGAGCTTGTCGATCTGCTATTTTCTAAATGTGCTTGGTTACTTTTCGCCACTAGGTGCTGACAGACAGACAGACGCCACGGAAAGAAGACAGCGTGGTCTCCAAGGCCATGACCTATATGTTCGGCTGGTGACCTTACCCCAGTGCATCCTGGGATACCTGCCATGTCTGACCTGTTAGTGTGTGTGTGTGTGTGTGTGTGTGTGTGTGTGTGTGCGTGTGTGTGTGTGTGTGTGTGTGTGTGTGTGTGTGTGTGTGTGTGTGTGCTTGCGTGCATGCATGTTATTTGTACAAATCATGACAAAATGTTTGTTTCTAATGGTTGAATTTTCTAACTGTACGGTGTTTGTCAATTAGTTTTTTTTCCTATTCTGTTATTGTATCAAATCTGTTAAGAATAAAGTTTCATGTAAAACTCAGCTACAGTGTGTGTATTTGTGTTTACTTTGCCCTACATACTTCTATTCGTACTAGTAGAGTGGGAAGAAGGGGGTATCAGACACCCACCAGATTTCACTTCACTTACTGTATTGCACCTGTAGTAGATTGTCAATTAAAACTGTTTGTGGAGGCATACTATTATTTCAGATGTCAAATGAAATGAATTCAGGTAAACGGACAACAAGTGTAGCTAATGTAAGTGCCCACATTGACACTTACAGAGCTGTAACTCTGAGAGGGTATACATGGAACCAAATGGAGCCTTACACACGTTGTGAGCTTGTAGATGTGGTCCATTCGGTTCTATTTGTAAGCTCTCAGAGTTATGGGGAGCCTTGAAATGTACACATTTGAGAACCACTGCTATACCTTTTGAAATAACCAAAAGGATTGTAAGAACATATCCCCAGCTGGGCCCAAGAGTTCAACACATTTAATCCCTGTACGAGTGGATCAGATTTTTGGATTTTGGCTGTAAAGATATCATTTGATGAATCAAACTTCTATTTCTTATTGACACACCACAAAGTCGAACACACCACAAAGTCGAAATGGTGCCTGGCTTTTGACTCACATTCTTCATGTTGCTACATCAGGCTGTGTTTGTCCTTGGAATGAATCAAACTGTTGGACTATTGTTCGTGATGAGACTGTTCATCCATGATGGGGGGGGGGGGGGGGGTGTTGTGAGCTCTGGTTTGTGGGTAAGCCTGTCTGTCTGTCTCCTCTGCCAATCATGTGGGTGCGTGTGGCGCTGTAGGTGGGCAGGTGAGGGGTGAGGCTGGAGCAGAGGTTGACAGTGGGTGACAGTATGTGCTGCTCTGTGGGGCGTCCAGGAGGTCTTAGTCAAGTGGGAGTGAGTGTAGTACGAACAAATTGTCTCGTCATTACCGTACTGAACTAGATAAAATGTCGAGTAAATTCTGGTCCCAACTGGTTGAACCGTGCCTCAAATACCGACTATCCAAATGGACTGAAGATGAGCTGGTCAGGGGTTTAAAAAAGAGAGATGGTCTCCAGAAGCTTTTCAGTGGTGTCAGGAGAAGAACAGGTCTACTGTACCATGGACGCAGGCTGCTGGAAGCAATGCTGAACCCCGAAATAAAGTTACACAGAACAGGTATGTACTTTTTTTGTCACTTTCAAGTTTTCTTTTATTGTCAATAGGCTACAACAGCAATTCCCAACCTTGTGGGCCGTCATGGTGCTTCCTTCTAGCTGAAAATCAACTGTAGATAAGAGCTGCAGCCATCTCAGCTGCTTTGTGGTTAGTGTTTGCTCTGAGACTGGGAGGTCGGGGTTCAATCCCCCGCCAGGGTCATACCAAAAAAAAAAATGGTGCCCAATGTCTCCCTGCTTGGCACTCAGCATCAAGGGTTGGCCGTGCAGACCACAGAATTGAGGTTGTTTCATACTCACATAGCAGTTTAAAAAGCGGCCATGAATAAAATGAAACGAGGATAAAACAGACCAGTGTGACTGCAGTGAGAATGGCCTCTGACCAAAGAATTCATACAGGAGAGAAGGAATGTGAAGGGAGTATTGGTGTGCGTGTGCATGCGTGCGCGTGCAAAATCTGGGAACCCATTCTGTAAAAAGATTTTTTCCCTTTGTTTTTAGCAGACTCTGTCTTGAGAGATTTTTGTGTGTGTGTGAAAGAGAGAGAGTGTGAGATTCCTCTTTGACGAGAGAGAGAGAGAGAGAGAGCGTTTACTAGTTAGAACAGCATCATTGCCCAATGGCTATTCTGGGCCAAGGAATATTTACAATATATAACAGAAAAAACAATAGACAAAATGCAACACAAAGCAGACATCAGGCAGTAGCCACCATAAAGAAACGAGCAAATGTAATCTATTGTGATTTATTTATAGTACAACACTCATGTCAAAATACTCAATTAAACCTACTTAAGAATTTTCAAAAGTAGCAAAAATAGCAGATCTACAAGCTCAAACGCCATCATCATGATGCGTTGTGAGCTTGTAGCTCGGCAATTTTTGCTACTTTCGTGTGACACTGTAGAGTAACGAAGTAGGGCATTCATTTACAAAAAAAACGACGTTGAAACATGGAGGTTTCTGCCCAACAGGGACGCTGGGCTGTATTAACTGGTTAAATTTATAGTCTATGAAACAGACTGGAGCCCTATCAATCAGAAGAATTCAGTTGTTATTCAGTTGGTATTACAACACAGCTTGCATGCTATTTCTAATCATTTTATGGTTTCTTTATCGCCCATTCTCTATCCCAGATGCCTTTCCTGCACAAATACATGTGAAGAAACATAGCCACTGTTACCCGGGTGGGAAGAAGTTCAGGAAAAGCAGTCGTCTCAAACGTCCCAAGATAATTCATACGGGAGAGAGGCCCTACCACTGTGACCTGTGTGGAAAAACGTTCATCAATAGAGGTCCTCTCAAAATTCACCAGATAATTCATACAGGAGAACAGCCCTACCACTGTGACCAGTGTGGAAAAATGTTCAGCCATAGAGATAATCTCAAACGTCACCAGAGAATTCATACAGGAGAGAAGCCCTTCCACTGTGACCTGTGCGAGTCGAAGTTCAACCAAAGAGGTCAACTCAAAATTCACCAGAGAATTCATACAGGAGAGAAGCCCTACCTCTGTGACCTGTGTGGAAAAACGTTCAGCCGTGGAAGTTGTCTCAAACGTCACCAGATAATTCATACAGGAGAGAAGCCCTACCACTGTGACCTGCGTGGGATGACGCTCAGCCATAGAGGTTATCTCAAAAGTCACCAGATAAGTCATAGAGGAGAGAAGCCCTACCACTGTGACCTGTGTGAGTCGAAGTTCAACCAAAGAGGTCAACTCAAAATTCACCAGAGAATTCATACAGGAGAGAAGCCCTACCACTGTGACCTGTGTGGAAAAACGTTCAGCCATGGAAGTTGTCTCAAACGTCACCAGAGAATTCATACAGGAGAGAAGCCCTACCACTGTGACCTGTGTGGGATGAAGTTCAGCCATAGACGTTATCTCAAAAGTCACCAGATAATTCATACAGGACAGAAGCCCTACCACTGTGACCTGTGTGGGATGAAGTTCGGCCATAGAGGTCATCTCAAACGTCACCAGATAATTCATACAGGAGAGAAGCCCTACCACTGTGACCAGTGTGGGAAAAAGTTTGCAAGGAGAACAGATCTCAAAGTTCATCAGAGGATTCATACAGGAGAAAAACCCTACCACTGTAACCAGTGTGAGAAAAAGTTCAGCAGTTCACAAGGTCTAGCTTCTCACCAGAAAATCCACACAGAAAACTACTACTGCTGTGACCGGTGTAAGAAATTTTTCAGACATCACAGTTCCTTAAAGAAACATTCAAAGAATGCACACTTGAATGAACAGTGTGGAATGGTTTTGAACTAATCTGACACTTTGAAGAACCTCCAGAGAATCTAACTGGAGAGAAGCCCAGCTATTGTTATTGGTATTTTTTCTTTTTTTGGAACAGTTTTCAACAGAAAGAAAGTCAAAGTCCCTCTGTGTGCACTGAGCTACACTGTTTGGCAGATATATTGGCCATTATTTGACTTTTTCGAAAGCATCGGCATCAACAGTTATGGTCAGTTCAGTTCAGTTTGTTTCTATTTTCGGATTTTGGACACATAACATTCACATGCTGCTACTACAGCATTGTCCAAGTGTCCGAAAAAGGGACAGGGAGAAGCATTGAGCGTGTCGGGCCCTAGCCTACCTCTGGTTATACTTACATAATTATGTAAACATATACCTACATATTATACACATGTACCTTCACATATCTACACCCACATATACAGTGTATACGCACCTAACCATATACAGACATATACATGTCTACATGGTGCTGTAACATTGCTCTGTATATTTTTGCATACTCCCAATACAATGTAATAAAATGATTCATTTTATTGGGGCTAAGATGGCAAAAGCGTGACATGTCATAACTTACAATAATAATATAATAGAATGTGGTATTTATGGGATAATGAATATAATTTAATGATCCATTAATTATAGTGTATCCATTAATTATATACAGCAGCAATTTGAATTTGATATATAAAAGTATATACTGTACGTATGCTATGGTATTATTTATGATGCATTATAATGATCCTTTATAATATAGTGTAGTATAATATGTTATACATTGCTAATTTGGATATTTGATAAAAGCTAAGTTATGCAGCTGATGTGGAAGTCAGCATCTGAATGACATCTGTCAGCTGTGCAAATGTACGGTATATCTATTAAACCCTAGGCTTAGTAGGCTATATACCTTGGTGTGTGTCATTTATGGAAATAGCCAATCTACAAGCTCACAACACCTGTATAAAGTGCTGTGAGCTTGTGCATCTGCTATTTTTGTCTTGGTCCAAGGCTAATACCATGAGTGGTAGCAAGGTTTCCGTCCAACAGTTAAGAAATGATGTATCTTGTGATTTGTTTCCGGTGTATATGTGCTATGAAATGTAGTTTGCCATTGCTTAGATCAGGGGTCTTAGATCAACGTTTTTCAGCCCAAGGACCCCTTAGCTGAGAGGGCGATGAAGCAGGGACCTTCCGACTACATAAAATTGTGTGGCAGATCTTTTTTTCTTCATAGATTTCATAGACAGCTTCATAGATTTGTTTGACAGCAAAATCATCAGTGTTGTGTCAATTATTGATTAAAAAAAAATCTTTTCTATTAATATGTTGGATTCATGTTAATGTGTAGCTCTGGTCCACATAGTTAGGAGTTAAGGAGAACTCCTAACACTATGGACCAGAGCTAGTTAGTGTGTATTTTCATACATTTAACCAAAACCCTCAATGCTTTGTAAACTTGACCTTTGGCTCTGTACTTGGTATGCTCTTTTTGGCCCTCTACACCAATCTCTTCGCCGAAAATAGCCGATCTGCTATTTTCGGGCAATGTTCCCCTCAGAATAGAAATGCTATACTATAGTAACCTGACTCAGCCAGATGAGGGCGAAACAAAATGTGTGTCGCAAGCTTCTTCCATTTGGCAAAGTCAGGTTAATACTATAGGGTTGAAGTGGTTAATAAAAAAATAAAAAAGTTCTATCACACAAAGATTTGTCTGCCCCCTTGTAGTAACTCTGAGGACCCCCTAGGGGTCCGGACCCCCTGTTTAAGACCCCTGGCTTAGATCATTGTAAAAGTGTGTGAATCTATATTATCCTCTTGGTACTGTGTCTGTTGAACTATAAAAACCTAATGTTTTATCAGCGTGTATGTTTAATATTAAATATTTTTATTCTATTCTTGTATTGTTATATCCCAGTTAAATGTTTTGCGTGTGAAAACAAAAAAATATTTTATTTCTGATTAAACTGTAACCTGAAATTGAAAGAATGAAATAAACTAGTCTCCAAGTTAATTAAGTCATTAATACTTCATTAAGCATCAAAAACCATTCAACTGCAGAGAAAGAGGGGGGGAGAGAGAGAGAGAGAGAGAGAGACAGACAGACAGACTGACAGTTTTCTTTGGGTGGCCCTTTGCCTCTGATGCCCAAAGTGCTTTTTAAAAAGAAAATATTTAGTTTGTAATGGCCTGCTCAACACGTGGCCCTTATCAAGAGGAACATTTGACAAATCATAATGATTTCACTATCATAATTAATCTGGCAGCTGCATTGCAAACAACGAGAGATAGGCACTCAGCAAGCATGGTGAGTTCACTCCCCCATAAATACATTGTTGCTTTTACACTTCACGTTCTGCGCAAATGAGATTAGCCACAAAACTGAGGTGTGTTCATTCCATGAGCTTTTGTTAGCTTGGTTTGTACAGTCAGGCTAATAGCTTTCCCCTATTTCCAATCAATGTGATTTTTAAGTAAACTGGCTCCTGGCGTTGGTTTGCCCGCATCTTACAGTTAACATGTTAGGTTGTTTGTGGTAGAGATACAGGAGGCAGAAGAGATTAAGGGGTTGATAGCAGGAATGACATGGCATGGGCCAAGTTACTGTAGAACATTATTCCATTATGTACAACATTTCTTTTTTTATGTTATGTTTATTGAGCACTGTAGTTTCATTACAGAGGATGCACATCAAAAAAGAAATTTAGAAATACATCTTTTTGTCTACATAAAACATTCCCTCTCCCCCCTTCCCAGCTACTCCACCAGTAGGCAAATAATAACAATAATATTTGTGACAGTAGTGCCCAAAATAATATTAATCATAGAAAATAAAATAAAAAACAGACAAATACCAACAAACAGTCAATTGTTTGGGTGAACATTTTTTTTACACTAAAAATAAAAGGCTTTGTGATAGGCTAATTCTAGTAGAGTCTGAAAACAGGTTGTACTTGCAAAGAGTGACAGGAAGCGGAAATCAGATCCCCATCGGTCAGGAGCCCGACCCCCGCCGGCCTGGTACAGAGGGATCACCCTGTATTACATATCTGGTGTGAACTGGCACGAGAACCCCCCCCCACAAAAAAAAGGTTCCCCCCAAAAAACGGGCACTTAATGTGCCCTTTTGTGACCTTTGAGCACCTGGACCTCCAGTGGTCTCTGCACACCTGTAACTTTATAGACAATTACTTATTACTTATTTACTCGACAGATGAGTACATTTCACCAAATACAAAGAAATAGCCTCACAGAGCGCATTAGAAGTCTGTAATAGATGAACATCACAATTTAAAACCCTTCCAATCTCTCAAATGTTCTCCTTTCTTATATGAATTATATAAATGTTTTAATCTATTTACATTCTGTGATAAGGATTGTATAATAACAAAGGAGACAATACGATACAGTAAGATACACTAAGTTTTAGTTTAACACAAAACCTTTTTTTATTCTATTTTCTTTATTAAGAGACCACAATGGAAACAAGTCCCCAGGACTTTTCTTGTGTTATCCTTTTAGCCTAAATGTGCTGTTTACCTTTCTGACAAATAAAGTATTCAATCAAATAAAAAAAACAAGCAACCTTTTCCTCTGGCAATGAAAGAAATGTAAACAAAAAAGACAAATCCAATAAAATATTAAGGTTTGCCCTCTAGCTTACATAAGATACAGTAGAGCAGGGTGTGTGCGACCACAATAAAACAGAAAAGGCTCACAGAGAAACATGTTTCAATAAAAAATATAAAAACATCCAAAAAAGAGATGATACAGTAATCCCAGTGTGGCACAACGGTGGGAAAAAAGTACCTAAATATTGTACTTGTATGTAGTTACTTTCCCCACTGCATTTCGATGAGACCTTGATTGGAATTTGTTTTGGTGTGAGCTCAGGAGACAAAAAGACAAACAGTATAAAAAATATTACAGCAGTCTGTGTTGCTATTACAAACACAATTGTTTGAAGACAATGATTACATTCTTGTCTCAAGTATGATTACACCTGATAGAAGTAGATTAGAGGTAGATTGTCTAAAGTAAAACAATTAATAAAGAGAAAAGGCACAGGTTTTCAGAATGCCCCACTATTAATTAATTCATGATAATCAACCATTTATTAGCAAGGAAAATGTTCTACAAACATGGGCTATAGACGCTAATACTGATGTTTCTATTCATTGTAATGTAATTCAATGTAACTGTGTGTGTGTGTGTGTGTGTGTGTGTGTGTGTGTGTGTGTGTGTGTGTGTGTGTGTGTGTGTGTGTGTGTGTGTGTGTGTGTGTGTGTGTGTGTGTGTTTTTTTTAATATGTCATTTGACAAAATGTTTTACCAAAATGACCCTTCACAAAAGGTGGAAGATTTTGTTTTACCTAAGTAAAACTACCAATTACCACTATATAAAAAGGAAATAAGGAAGTAAAAGTCTTTTACTTGGCATCTAAATGTACTTGCAGTAACAAATGAAAGTACTCAAATTGTTACAACTTGTACATCCACTATTTTTGCTATTCTGGAAATGTGGTTTGAAGGGATATTTTACTTTCAAACATGTTTGGGGTCATTTTAACGTCTACTCTGGCTTTTGTGAGCACCCCAGACAGTTTTTATGTTGTAGAATAATCAAAAACACCCGTCCTTGTTTCTGGTGACTGACATTGGCCTTCTAATGCCTGAGGGGCCGTGGCTTTTCGATTAGCCTACTTTTTTCATCTATTTTTATATTTTTTGGGAAAATTTACATTTTTAAATAAAATGTAAAAATGTAAATTGACGGACAGACGGGTGTTTGTGATGAATCTATCATGGTTAAAATTAAGTTTGAAGTTACAATAGGTTTGTGTAGGAAGGGTGTTTGTCTGGGGTAAAAAATACTAAATACTGAATCAAGACATTTGACTATCTGGGGTGTTCACAAAAGCCAGAGTAGACGTTAAAATGTCCCCAAACATGTTTGAAAGTGAAATATCTCATTAAGTGGTAACTTATTTTTGCCACCCCCCAATTTCTTTCTTCTGAAATGATACCTCTGGTGGAAGGCAAAGTAAGAAGTTAGAACATATTTTACAACTCATTGAGTGCCAGGATTGCCAGAATTATTTCAGAATTGATTCTGAAAAGTGCCAGAGTTTTTTTCACAGAAAACAAAAAGTGCTTAGGAAGCGAGATACAGCCTTTTTCAGTTCTAAGTTAAACAAGGAGTGGATGGAGCTGCACATCTTCAGATGACGATTTCTTGGGTTCTGAACATGTTTTTCAAAACAAAAAAAAACAGTTTACTTTATTTATTTTTTTACAATTTTTTCAAAAACACGTCAAACACGTTAATGGCACCCAGCGCCATAGCGGTAAAAACGCGTGAAACACGTTAATGGCACTCAGTGAGTTAACTATGTGTTTTGTTTTTTTCGGAAATTACTTCCCTACTTCATTATACAACAGTGTCACAGAAATGCATCACATGTAGCTGATCCGCAAGCTCGAAACGCGGCGCGAAGCGACGCGTTTCGAGCTTGTCGATCTGCTACTTTTGATGCTTTTGAATTTGAATCCTAAAAAGTAACAGTTTTGGACATATTGAGATTTCCACCCGACAGAGACGGTATGACATCTTGCATCTTGCATTAGTGTCTCTTGGCTCGCCGGTTCCTGGTCACAGAGGAGTGGTATTGTTCGTTCCGCCCTTCCTGGGAAGCAGACGTGATGTCGTAGCTGTGAGGTGGCAGGCTGTACGGTCTGTATCTGAGAACACCTGAGGACAAAACCAAGTGGACAAGAGGATGAGAAAGAGCGGCACGCACCTTTTAACCCATTCAGACCGGGAACGCATATGTGTAACCACCTCTTTATCCATATTTTATACTTTGGCTATTCAGAAATAGCAGCATCAGCATACAAGCTAGATCTGTCTCTGTCGGTTGGAAACCTCAAGTCCAAAACTGTTACTGATTCAAATTCAAAAATAGCAAAAGTAGCAGATCTACAAGCTCAAAACGCGCGTGCTTCGCCCCACGCTTCAAGCTTGTGGATCCACTACTTTTGATGCTTTTGTGTGACGCTGTAGTATGATCAAGTAGGGCGTTCATTTATAAAAGTAAATAAAAAAGTTAGAATATGGAGATAGGAGGTTTCTGCCCGACAACAACGATGTTCAACCTTTTGTCCTACTGCTGTGCTCAGCCTGCAAACTTACCATACATGGCCGCCATGCTGTGTGCAGGCTGGGGGGGTCTGTGGGGGGGGTGTGGCGGCCGCTGCTCACCCCCGTCAAAGCTCATGTAGCCTGGGATGAACTCATGGTTTGTGGTGACGGAGTCTTCAGCGAACTGTTCATAGTCATAGTAGTGTGACTGGTAAGTCTCTGCTAAAAGAGAACAGTGTTCGATCAGTACAACTCTGGCAGTGAAAGTATGATGCCTTAATGCAGTGGTTCTCAAACTTTTTCAAGTCATGGACCCTAAAATGTATTTTGGCCACGGACCCGGGACCTTCAGTAGCAAAGATTTGTGGCAGATCTATGAGCTTGTATATCTGCTACTTATAGCCAAGTATAAGATAATGGTTAAAGTGGTTAAAATGTTTGTGACGCTATGTTAACTAATTTTGCTGGGGACCCACAGACACAGAGTGACAGACTCACTCTGTGTCGAATGTGTCTCAGTAGTGTCATCTTAGAATGAGAATTAGTGAGGACATATTGAAAATGGGTGAAGTACTGTGCTTCTTTAAGATGCAGTCAAAGCTAACTTTGATTCTGTCTATGAGGGCGGATTCTGTCAATGGGAACGGAGCGGTTTGTTGCCATTTGCGGATTTCTGCAAAACAAAACGCTCTGTTCCCATTAAAAAGCATTGGTTGAATCCGCCCTCATAGGCAGAATTAATGTTCGGTGTGACCGCACCCTTAGGGATAAGTTCCACTGTCTTGGAGGTGCCATTTCTTACCTGCTTTTTGTGCACCATTTCCACAGGATGGCTTCGGCTTTGGTTTAATGGGCTCTGAAGGTGCATGTAAAGTCAAATGACATAGTTAAAGTCATACAGTGGAATTTCTTTCAATTAAACAAAAGTTATTTTTGATATCATCTTCTCAAAACTCAATTTCTTTAGTTGTGAGTGCCATTTCCCCGACACTCGCATCAAAAAGTACGCAGGGATCATTAATTATGTTTTTGAAGTCGATAAAAACATACTTAGCTTTCTAAAATACTTAGAAAACTTAGCATCCCATGCCAATATCCTCGGCGCTAGGACCCCGCAGCATTTGTTTTGGAGCGGTACTTTCATGATATTGTTTCAAACTGAATTCTGGGAATTGCAGTTCTAGCGGACCACAGAGCTAGCGGACGTGTCGTCAAGAAGACTATACTAAAATGGGTGTTACACAGTAACACTTGAATGTAACGACCCAAGTAGTAAGAATAAACTATCTATTAATTCTCAAAATGCACTGTCTGTCTGTCTGTCCGTCCGTCCGTCCGACCGTCCGTCTGTCTGTCTGTCCCAGGCATAACTTGGCGTGTGTGTCCCATATGAGTATGACCCGGGGGTGTGCAGTGCAGAGCGGAAAACCATGAATATCTGCCTGTCTGTGGGTCTCCAGAGGACGCATCGAATCTCTGTGTGTTTGGGAGGGATCTGGGTGCCGGCTTCACTGATTGGCTGGGTTTTGTGTCGCGTTTGTACCGCTTCACCAACATACAGTAAGTGGCGGGGTGTGATAAAATGAAAGATAAGCTTGAGAGCCTAAAGTGTCAGACAACATAATCGTCTCTGTCGGGTGGAAACCTTGTATGTCCAAAACCGTTTTTATTATGATTAAAAAACATTTTAAAAATAGCAGATCTACAAGCTGACAACGTGTTGCATCGCACCGTTGTACCTGCTTGTCAGCTTGTAGATCTGCTATTTTCACTACTTTTGTGCAACACTCTTGTAGGAAAAAGTAGGGAATTGATTTATGAAACCAAAATCAAAAGGTGAAAAAAAAACATTAAAAGTTGAAATATGACAGCAACGATATGCCTCAGGTACAGGTGGGCATGTACAGTATTCCCGACAGCTTTTGTACGGCAATAATAAAGACCATTAATTCAACTCTTCTATCTGTCATCATTGAGAAATCCTCAATATAATAAACAAGCCATGGTGTGAAACCCATCAACCCAACCACAGGCCTATTTCTTTCACTGTAAAGAAAACATAATCTTGTGACTTTCACCTGTTTAACAAGAATTTATGCATCTATGGTCAGGCGCATGTGACTATTTGATTGTGCAACTCTTCATGTGCACCCACATGTACCTGTACTATAAATACGGTGTGATTTGCTTTAATCAGAGAAGACTGAAACTCAAGAAGTTCGATATAGCATTGGAGGTTAGGTACAGTGCCTAAAACTCATTTGCCAGTAGAGGATCTTCACTGTGGGTGTGTTTACCATTGATAAGGACTGTTTTCAGCACCCCATTCTCCTCATTCTGTATTCTCTCTGCCCCGTTCTCCTTGATCCTGTAGACCACACACACAGACACACACACACACACACACACGCACACACGCACACACGCACGCACGCACGCACGCACACACACACACACACACACACACACACACACACACACACACACACACACACACACACACACACACACACACACAGACACACACACACGCACACACACACACACACACACACACACACACACGCACACACACACACACACGCACACACACACACACACAGTTAAATCGAATGAAGAAAAACATCACTTCATCTTGCTTTTCAATTCACTGCTGCCACTATATATCAATTTGGGTGGTCCTTGACATGAAAAAGTTTGAGAACAACTGGGTTAAAACATCGCTTATGGCCGGGCTATAAAAAACAGGTGTAGTTTTATTTATATATCCATAGGACCACAATGGAAACAAGACTGCAAGGACTTTTTTGGTGTTATCCTTTTAGACCAAGTGTTTGACTGTATCCACGCTGTTTTGCATTTCTGTCTAATACAATATTCAATCAATCAATCTATCTATCTATCTATCTATCTATCTATCTATCTATCTATCTATCTATCTATCTATCTATCTATCTATCTATCTATCTATCTATCTATCTATCTATCTATCTATCTATCTATCTATCTATCTATCGATCTATCTATCTGGCCACATGATGTACCAGATGGGTCATAACTACTACTGCATGAGACTCAAAATGACTCACAAGAAACAAGAAGTACAGTCACAGTAAAACTTTCAGTGAACCCAAGTTCACTGAAAGTTTTACTGTGACTGTACTTCTTGTTTCTTGTGACTGTACTTCTTGTTTCTTACAAAAAAACACAAAAAGTCAATAGCCACCACTATTCGTGACAGCTAACCACATACTGTACATTGAGCAAAGATCCTTTATATCGTCTCTGTCGGGTAAAAAATAGCAAATCTACAAGCTAAAAAACGTGTCGCTTGTGGATCTGCTACTTTTTGTGTGATGCTGTATTATGATCAAGTCGGGCGTTAATTTACGAAAAAACACAAAAAGTCAGAATACGGAGATAAGAGGTTTCTGCCCGACAGCAACGATATGCAACTTGACCCAGGTCAGCTCATTTTGGCAAAAAGGAAGAAAACTGTACTTTTGGGTGGGGGTGCATTTGCCGCCGACGATGCGAGTGGAGGTGGAAACGGATTTGGAGTTGCCCATCCCTCCTCCCATGCCATCTGTCCCATCCATACTCCTCAAGGAGAAAGAAGAGAAAGAGGCGAAGTCCACTGGAGGAGAGACGAGTTCCACTGGGGACAGTTTGCATTGGTTTAAAGCTAAATCAAATCTCATGACTGAAAACTTTTGTTAGGCCAAGTCCCAATTTGTGAAACTGAGTGTTTCCTAAAAACAATTGGCACAATATGTAGAATTATGATGATGTTTTGTTCATATTTGTCTAAACCTACGTATGTACATTCCAGTTGAAGAAATCGCAGATCGAGGCTTTAACCTTTGCTTTTATGAAATATCCAATGCTTCTGAACATTTCATATTCGTATTCTATAGCTAGATTGACCAATTCAAACACTCTTTAATCTAATCAATTGCTAGTGTGCACACTTTACTCTTTCATCTTAAAATACAAGCTCACAACGCGCCACAGACGCGTTGTGAGCTTGTGGATTGTCTATTGTCCGTGAACGACATGATTCCATCGTAGACTTCTGTGGAATCCAAATGACTGAAATCCGTTGTGGCTTGGCTAGTGAAGTAGTAGATATCTGTTGACCAAGCATTCTTTTCACCGGTAGAAATGATATGAAACCAGTCGGTCGTGGATCTTCAATCTCAGGCTTTATTTAGTGCTGGCTACAATACAAATAGCATAGCATAAGCAAGCAATGCTCAAGATCATCTCCGTTCCATTCCTCCGTTCAATTTCCTCGATTACACACACATTAGTAATATTTATACCCCTTCTGTCAGTAGGTGATAGGTCTCTCCTAGACTCCTCCTCCTCTTCTTATATTTCTTAATATTAGGCAATATTAACCATCTTGTGACTAGGCCATATGGTTATCTGCATCTAACCAAATACATCAATTTCCCCATAAGTTCACTTTGACCTAGTGTATAACTCATGATCTGCCTCTTGTGTCCGATCAATCTCCTGTGAGAGCCATCTTCTCTCCCTTCGTGGACACTTTTCCAGACGTGAACTCATTGTTTGTTAATCGTGCTTAGAACATTTACTTTAAGTACGTAAGCAGAGTAAGAGTAAACAAAGTATCTGTACTCCTACTACTTTTTATGCTTTTCATCATGAATCATAATTTTCTGCACACAAGAGGCCTTTCTTACTCTCCTGCATAGGTGTTTCTGCCACTACACTAGCATTGAGTGAGTCATGGCAACTGAACTAGACAGCGATAGAGTAATGGGAAAAGCTCTGTTTACCTCCTGCTGCTGAGGGGAAGGAGAAGAATCCACTGGGGCCAAGACGATAGGGACCTGCGTTGCCATGGAAACCATGCCCATGGATGCCTCCGAAGGGAGAAAAGTAATCTGAGGATAGACAGCCATCGTTGTCATCATCGTTGTCATCATCATCATCATCATCATCATCATCATCATCATCATCATCATCACCATCACCTTAATAGAGGCTGGAAATGGATGATTAAAGCCTGTGACTTCCTTTAACCCATTAAGACTGGGGACGCATCTGTGTCACTTTAGATTTCTTTGGCTATTCAAAAATAGCAGATATACAAGCTTGTAGATCTGCTATTTTTTTTTTTAAGAAATCATGAAAATGTGTGCAAATCCTTGAATATCCTTGAACCACTGATATAACAATATACGTTTTTCAGAAAACTGTTTAGAATTGGGTAATGGGTTTAAAATCCCCCAGCTCACCATCAGTGGTGAGGACTCCCCAGGCCTCGGCGGCGCGCTGCAGGATCAGGGAGGTGATCCAGCGGTGGGCCAGGTGGTCCCAGTGCACACCGTCCTCCATGCGCTGCTGCAGGTTCAAGCGGAAGCGGGAGTACAGGTCCAACACGTCCAGCCCGTACACAATGGCCCGCTCCCAGCTGAAACAGTTGGCCTTGATCACATCCAGATCCAGCTGACGAGCCCTGTATGCCACCTGAGGGACAGGCGGAGGTGCAAAGTAACTAAGTATCTTACACAAGTACTGAACCCCAGCATCCAGAGTTCTGCTGGGGGGAACATTAGCCGGCAAAGACATTTACATGCACCTGTTTCCTGTGGACACAGTGTGAATGATTATTGACACCATGTGTACGGATGTGTGAACCGGACTCTGCTCAGGGTCTTTTGAGGACAAAGGAGCACTATGTGTACAGAGCCATGTACAATATCTGTCCCACAGTCTAGCATCAGAAAGGAAGATGATTCCCAGGTGTGTTATGATAATGAAAGATAAACGGCAAACGTTGTGCAACCGTCATATTGGGAAATGACGGTCCTAATAAGTGATGAGTTGTTTGTCAGTTCATCACACGGTTCAGTCTGACTGAGACATCAGAAGCCACTGGATATTTTGCTACTACTTCGATTACCATACATGTATCTCTGCATATTTGGAACGGGAATCGCCAAATCAGCTGTTTTCCAAAGAACTAAGTACGGTAAAATATGTTGTTATTGAATCGTTGGCAGAATGGTAGACGCATGATCAAAAAATCCTTGTTACTCTCTCTTATTCTCTCTAATGCCAAGCAATTGTCAGGGACGCTTCCTGATGAGTTGCTTTAGCAAAATAATCAATATGCATGCGAAATGATGCGATATATATATATCACATAATTTCACATGCATTTTAAGAATAGGCAGTTGACTTTGTATGCTGCTGACAGGGCAGTACTGTATGTCAACTCCATTGCAGTGTATCTCGTAATAGACCATTCTCATTTTTGAACCCTGAGTTCTGACTATATTGTCTTCTTCTAGGAGTTCATTTCTTGGGTCTTAAATTTTAGAAAACCCCTCCACCCCTACAAGAGACAAACACATTCTACTTTTTACTCCACTACAATTATTTGACAGCTTAATTATCTATTATTACATTATAAGAAAACATACAGTAACCTACTAGTTCCTACTCTCCGGGCAGACCAAGGACCAGATGGGATTATATCTCCACACTGGCCTTGGAACGCCACTTTGCTACTGCAAGTATATTGATGTCAATACTTTTTGTACTTTTCCAAGTCAAATGTTGCTGTAACACGTGGGTAGTACTGTACCAGAGGAGTCAGGAATCCAGCATTGATCCTCTGGCTGACAGGCATGGTGAGGGTCCACATCACCAGGCTCTCCTGAGGCAGCACCTCTGTGAGCCTATCAAAGAACCTGTCCAGGTTCACTTTGTATTCCTCCAGCCAGTTAGCATTATTATACCTGAACACACACACACACACACACACACACACACACACACACACACACACACACACACACACACACACACACACACACACACACACACACAGTTAGCATTATACCTGAACTCACCAACACGCACAACTTTATTATTTTTGCATTATTGATATGTCTTGCTGTGGAAGACGAAACGTGTTGATTAGCAGGGGCGGCCTTAATGATCTGGGGGCCGTTTCAAGAGCTCATATGGGGCCCCCATATGCACCCCCCGCAAAAATGTGTGGACTGAAGTTGGTTTGCTTCCACAATCCACAACCACAATCACAATAATGATGCATTTTCAAACTAAATTAATTAGGCTATTTGCACTTCCACCATGGACAGACCTAAAACAACTCACTCACATGATTCACTTGAGCTGAGCCCTGATTTAATCAGATCTACATCCTCTTCTTGCATGAAATTCTTGGACGTCGGCCAGCCGGAGGCGGGCCCCGGACTGGGATGCGAGTCAAAAAATATATAAAAAAAACAACATGCAAGATTAGCTAATGAAACTCATTTCACGAAGCGTTCTTATAGCGCATGTCCCCCTCCTCTCTCCCCAAGTGAAGTGGCTATCTCCACTTAGAAATCATTACCAGACCAAACTCTTGTGCTTGACATGCTTTCTTCACTTCTTGGCATAACTCATATCCCATTGTCATTTGATGTCCTATTTATTACTTTGCCATATTTCCATGACTCACAGTTTCAATGTCATCCTGACATTGATCTACTTAGCGTGACGCAACATCATAAGTGAATAGGCTATAATATCCCACCATTCCATAACAGTCTTAATAACTGTCTTGCATGTATTTTCTAAGTTATACCTATAGTGTCCTATGTGATGCCAGACGGTCTGGCATTTGACTCATGGCACCAGGCTAGACCATTTGTCATGGGGGGAATCTCCCTTTGTTTGTATAGGGCCCTGTTGCAGCCCAGATGTTTGGCCGGTGTCCAAGGATCTGTCCGGTAGCCTCTGATTTACTTAGCAATCCATCAGTAACGACACCTTTATTTGTTATAGAATTGCGTCTACCCACGTTCTGAACCGCAAATTGACTTCGATGCCGTTTTGACTATGCTTGCACCTCTTGGATCTCAATAACTCTGAAAAAAAAAAAGCTTCAGACCTCCCAAAAGAAACTGATTCGACTTTTCGGCCTAAAGCCCATGACCCACCTGATTCCAACACACTTTGCTAGTCTGGGATGGCTCAGGGTAGAAGACAGGGTTTTGTGTGTATTATAAAGTGTTTGTTCGGTAACAGGGGTCTCCATGTCTCTCCAGCTCTTGGATTTTCGTATTTTCAGGTCAGGAAACCAAACAAATCCAATCAGGATAGAGACCCCCCCTGGGGGGGGTCCCCGGAGACCCCACTTGGAGAACCACACTGACCTAGTAATGTCCCAGAGGCAGGAGTTGACGATGACCACGTCGGGCTTGTGGCTTGACTGGTGGAAGTGTTCCAGGATGCACTGCATGTAGCGGGAGTAGATCCGGGTCAGGAAGTAGAAGTGGACCAGGTTCCGGTGGGAGCGGTACTCTCGGACCTCGTGGTACGCCGTGCCGTTGTGCATTGGGCCCAGCTTGCCCCCCTCCACCAGGCGGTCCTGCTCAAAACTCAACTCACCCTAAACACACATAACAGCAGCATGGGGCGGAAAAGATACACGTATTATATGAGGGAGAGCAGTGCAGTGTGTGAGAGAGAGAGAGGGGGGGGGGGGACAAATAGAGAAACAGAGAGAGAGACAGCTGGAGCAACAGAGAGAGAAAGAGACAAACAGAGAGAAACAAAGAGATCTATTTTCGGCAAACGTTCGCCCGTCATGATTGATTGATTGAATACGTTATTAGTCAGAAATGTAAACAGCACCAGGTACAGTCAGACATTTGTGACATGCCCAGAAAAGGTACCCTAGGGTGGTTCATCTATTCCAGCTTCACACTGGGTGAATGCATGTTTTAGGCCTGTCACAATTATTACATAATCGCCTAATTGCAATATTTTGAGATTATCGCAATTTTACATAATCGTCATAACCGTTTTCATGTTGATAAATGTTCAGACATTTTCAGACATTTTCAAGAAATAGTGGAACTAGCCGATCTAGAACTTTTCGGACCCACTATATCAGATATACAGACAAATTTAACCAAATAAACCCAAGTTAGAAAATGAGAGACAGTACTTACATGTAAGTTCAGTTGCCATTTACCTTGCTCTTCAGTTGTCCTAAGCTCAGGTATTTGTCTTTCTGGAGCAGCAGAACAATGTCCTTGTACACTGACCTCTGAACTGAGGAATACAAGCACAATGGTGCCACTTATGCATACAGTACCAACGTAAAAGTATTCATTATGAATAGTGCCCCCCTCCCCCTCCAAGATGATTATTTGGATCAATATTGAGATCACGATTATTTATTAAGTTATTCATTGACTTTAGTGACAAAAATATTTTTTTATTGCAATGGCACAAACATAACTCTGCTTTCACATTCATGTTGTGCTGCTGTACGCCAAAATCATATTTTGTCCTTATTCACCTACTGCAAATTCTGTGCATCTCAGAATGCACTGCTTTCACTTTTACATTGTGTTACACATTCCTGCTAATTAACAGATCAATAAATGTCAGTAATCAGACTATCATGTTCATTTTATTGTTGGAGGCCAAAATTGTGATCACGATTAAAATGTGATTAATTGTGCAACCCTAATTTAAAGTTGGACTGTACTCACTGGAGTCTCCCAGCACCACCACAAACTTGTCCCGCAACAGAAGGCTGGCCTGCTCATGGTTTACAAACTCCATCGTCTCCACCTGTTCATCAAAAAAAAGACAAAGAACGTTACATTTGATTGGTTATTGACAAATGTTATAATTCTTCTCAGGAAAATGCTCTAATATCGGTCACTCAGTCTGAAGGATGATGTGTGTAAGAGAGGAAATTCACCCAAGTTGAAGTCCAACAGCAGCAGTAGTTAACCATGCATCGGAGAACAGACTGAGAGTCCAGACAACGGTGACAACGGTGCCCTGCCATAATGAAACTTAAACTTGATGTTCCTTATCTGCGGGGGGGGCACGCTGTGGTTGACAGAGGGGCCGAAGTGTTGCGTCTTTCGAAGTGTCTTGTCTCGCTTCCTTATCTTAGTCTAGATGCATATATGCATTTAGTTCAGGTTTATTTGCATGCTTGCGAGCTCAGATGCACCTCTTAATCTGTTTGCACACCATAACCGTTTATGCTGTGCGAACAGATTAACAGGTGCATCTGTGCTATTATTTCCTGTGTGCCACAAACTCAAACTTCGAGCTATTATTTCCTGTGTGCCACAAACTCAAACTTCGAGAGACAGGAAGACGTCTAGCATCTGCTTGAACTTCCGAACCTACTGTACAGCTCATTTCACCCTCAAATGAACTCGTATGTACATTCACCCACCGATGGCAAAGGAAACCATGCAAGGCACCAACCTGCCATCGGGAGGTTCAACAGGGGTTCAGCGTCTTGCTCAAGGACACTTCGACACTAACTTTGGGAGAGCCCAGGATCGAACTGGGAACCTCAGAGTTCCCATCCAGCCGCTCTACCGGCCACTCTACCCCTGAGCTACTACCGCCTTGGTGCCTTGACAAATGCCAGAATGAAAGTCATTTGTCTCCCCTATACATAGTAATACAGTCAAGCCCTTAGCAAGGGGGGAATCACCCCCCTGGCCCTGAGTTTATATATTTATAGAAGGATGATTGTTATTGCTTAAACAAGTAACTTTATACATTTTGTGGGACATAATATGCCATATAGTTGTTAAAAAGAAAATGTCACCCCTCTGTTTTTTGTGGGCTTTCTTTTCTACAAATCAAACCTTGACCATAGTTACACACAAAGATAAGCGGGAAGCTTGTGTCATATAGGGCCAGGCAGTACTAAAAACAATTCATACCAGGCCTGCATGTTGTGAAATCTGAACTCTATAATATTGTGATTGTCAAAACATATGGAAATTCCACAATGCATGCTTCTAAATTAGTTTTTCGTATACCCAAGATGTGAGATGAATCAATAAAAGGTGATCACAACCACTGTCTTTGTGTTTTTATGATAAATGTTTGCAAACAGGATAGAGATGTTAACTGTCCAACAGATCTCTGTCTGGGAGAGAGGCTTTTTGAAGGTCTTAAGGAGGGTTGGATACATAAGATAAGAACTTGACCTTGACTGTCTAGAACACTGGTTCTCATCGGCAGGTCCGGGGACCACCGGTGGTCCAAATGAACACAAACGGGTATGTAACTCTGAGAGCGTACACAATGGAACCAAATGGACCCTAACAAATCCATTTGTACACTATCCGAGAAATGGTATCAAACTGGGGGTCCTTGAAATTAAAAAGGTTTAAAAAAGCTGAACTAATATACTGGAACCACAATATAGCCTAAAATCCTCAATGCTTATTTATTAACTCTGAGAGTGTGCAAATGTTAATTTAGCTGGGGACCCCCCCTGGAACCCTCTCAATAAGGACCCCCTGGTGGCCCCCGGATGGATCCCATTTTGAGAACCAGTGCTTTATTTGATTCACACATCACCACTGACCACTGCTGATCATCGTAATAGAGATGCAGTAATTTCAGATTAATCAAAAAAGTAATACATAGAATAATCGCAAAGAAAATAATCGATAGTTGCAATGTTGTTTACCAAAACATTAGTACAGAGCATTAAAACCAGAGTTGTGAGCATCCATATTCTGGGGGAAGCATTAGCCAAGAATAGCCGATCTACAAGCTCACAACGTGTGAGCTTGGTGTAGATTTAGTGTAGATGGAAAAAAAAGTACAGTCCAAGTACAGTTTTAACTCACATCCGTTTTACTAAGAATAGAGGATTTAAGAGGTTAAACCGATGTTCTGTAACACAACAAATCATGAACATGATAAAGACAGTAAGGTCTTACCTAACAGTGAATATGAGAGATGATTCCGCAGCTATCTGCCTTTTTTCTTTTAATATGACTTAAATTATTGTTGAACTGTAAATAATCGTCTTCTTCTCTCTTTCTCTATTTTGTCGCCCTTTCTTCTGCTCACTCCCTCTGTGTGTGTGTGTGTGTGTGTGTGTGTGTGTGTGTGTGTGTGTGTGTGTGTGTGTGTGTGTGTGTGTGTGTGTGTGTGTGTGTGTGTGTGTGTGTGTGTGTGTGTGTCTCTGTTCAAGGGCTTCTGGAGAAATGAAACTTAACAGCTGCAGAATAGGGGAGGTATTTTAGGTATTTGCTGCATGTGTATCATGGATGTCCTATTGTTGTTTGTTTTGTAGTGTATGTTTGGCAAAGACGTGTCATTTTATTCTGCCTCTTGGCCAGTTCACACTTGAAATGTGTTTTTATTGGTTAGATAAAGGTTTCAAAAATGTCATTTTTGTATTTTTGTAATGGTTAAGTTGTCCCACATTTCTACAATGTAGATTTTTTTTTTTAACAGTTGTAGCTCATTTAGACATTCAGCTCTTGACATGCAGTCTATGTCACTGTAATCTCAGGTGAGAACAGTTTTAACACAAAAGTACAAAAAATAAACTGCACTATTTATGTAATAACACTGTGATAAGTATGTATGTTCACCCATATCATTTTTGCACAGCTTAGAGGAGGGAAAAGGTGTGTTTTGATAAAGCAAGCTTGCGATAACTGTCAATATCACACGTCACTCTGGGGCAAGTTATCTCAGTGCTTACAGGGCAAGTCGTCCCAACCTCCCCAGGGTTAATAAAGGTAAAACCAAAACAAATTCGCCCCAGTTAACGTGTGTATCGGGTGAAATTCAAGGTTACTTTTGCAACCCTGGTTCTCTGATAATGAGTGAGGGGCTTCACACATTATTGTCAAAGACAGTGTGAGTAAGCGCAGTTATGATTCTAATAATTATGTTTGAAATTACACAATGTAACTTTGAGTAGTTATTGTAAATATGTATTGTAGCACAATAATAACCACTGGCTTCTGATGTCTCGACAGAGTGAACCTAATCTAATCTGCCAGCACCACTGCCTTAAACATGTAGTTGTTTAGTAGCAATAAACACTAAAGCACTCGGGAGGAAGTGGACTATGAAAGGGGAGGAGCCAAACCAAGTTCCTGTCTCTACACAAAGAATTAGGTGAATCCCAGATTGGAGTGAACCAAACCATGTGACATGTGACAAAGAACTCGTCACTTATTAGGACGAGTAAGATGAGACATGACGGTTGCGCAAAGTTTGCCGTTTATCTTTCCTGAGTATCATAATAGCATTTTAGGAATCACCTTCCTTTCTGATGCTAGACTGTGGGCCAGATATCTGTACACATACAGTAGTGCTACTTTGTCCTCAAAGGACCCTGACCAGAGTCTGGTTCACTTCACACATAACTTAATTGCTATAAATTATTAACTGTGACGGGGCAACCGGGCAACTTCAACTTAAAAATTGGGTTCTGAGCAGTACAGTTTCCACCCGGCTGGTGAAATGTTTTGTATTTGGGTGTTTTGCAGGATGGGAACAAATGAGGGACTCTGTCAGTGACATTTCTTTAACCCATTTGGACCGGGGAAGCATCTGACTGTATTATTTTTAGATTTCTTTGGCTATTAAAAAATAGTAGATATACAAGCTCATAGTGCGGCACCGAGTGCCGCGCTATGAGCTTGTAGATCTGCAAAAAAAAAAAAAAGTAAAAATGTGTGCAAATCTTTGAATATATATATTTTCAAGCGAACATTTGTAACTAAAAGTGTGTGTGTGTGTGTGTGTGTGTGTGTGTGTGTGTGTGTGTGTGTGTGTGTGTGTGTGTGTGTGTGTGTGTGTGTGTGTGTGTGTGTGTGTGTGTGTGTGTGTGTGTGTGTGTGTGTGTGTGTGTGTGTGTACTACCATCAGATCAGACCGTTGAACAAGGCATGAACACTGCCTGATGCCAGGCTGGAATACTTCCCTTATGTCAGTCTAGTCTCCCTATGCTGGATTACTTTCCCTCATGTGTAGATTACACTCACACTTCCTTTTCGGGTTCTACCTGGCATGGTTTCACCTGAGGTGGTTTTAACTATGTTAAATATGTGGTTTTACTTTTTACCTTGGCTTTCCTGTTGCACAAACTGGTGTATTGAACTGCACCTATAAAGAACACTGTACCTGGGCAGCTGCTTTTTCCTTAACACCTGCATATGATGCTACTGTTTCTAAAAGAACATGTACTGTACACACCTGCATATGATGCTACTGTTTCTAAAAGAACATGTACTGTACACACCTGCATATGATGCTACTGTTTCTAAAAGAACATGCACACTTGCATATGCTGCTGCTAATGTTAGTAAATTAGGCGTACACTCCTGCATATTATGCTAATGTTCTAAACATCATGTAGCCTACTACCTGCTGTCACAGCTATCTGTACACCCGCAGCGGGTGATCTGTATCTATTTTTGTTTTGTTTATTTAACCTGTTTCTATCCCACGTTTCTTTCCCTTTTCTCTTCTGCTCACTCTACCTGTCCTCTCTGTTCCCACGGAATACTACAATGGAGCACCCACTTTAGACCTGTAAAGCTGTGACGTGACAATAAAGAAGATGATTCTGATTGTGATTCAGCCCTACAGGGCCCATGCAGCTCAAATCCAGCCACATCAGGCCCCAGTTCAATCCCAGTCAGAAGAACCCGGCTCAAACCCAGCCCTGTCAGAACCCAGCTACATTAGTGGCTACATTAGTTAATTGGAATCGAAAAACAAAACAAACAAACATACATATAACATCAGCACGAAGTATACTTTACAACATCCTAGGTTTAATCTAGCAGGTGCAAGAGCAGGCGGCGGGAGCGGGCAACAACACGAGACGCAGCAGAAGAAGCTGAAGACTAAATTGAACAGTGTCTTTTATCCACATTAAATACTCCACCTTCCTTCTAGAACAGTGGTTCTCAACCTTTTCAGGCCGCGACCCCCCAAAATAATCATATTTGAACTGGGGACCCCCCACCCTGATAAGCACTTGGAATTGTAGGAGTTGAGGCATTACATTTAGTTTGACTCGGCTCCACAGATAAATGCAGTATTGTGAAAATAGCCGATCTACAAGCTCAGAGCTTGTGGATGTGCTATTGTCAAAACATTTTATATTATTTGACAATTTGGCCAATGTTTGACTAGTTTTTATAGTGTAGTTTGTTGATTACTTTGGATGCAGTAATGGACTTTCCCCCCATTTTGTAAAGGTATTAAAAGTCCTTGAATTGTCACTTCACTGTCATCTGGGGACCCCCCCAAAAGCATGCAGGGACCCACAGGTTGAGAACCATTGTTCTAGAAGAAAGTTTGTCTGACCAATCAAGGATAAGCATATCCTTAGTAAAGCGTCATATTACCACATATCATATCAATAATAGCCGATGTTCTTTTCCACTGGTCTGTGCCAAGAAAGGGTCAGTCTGACCTGAAGCATTCTGATCTCTACACATGATCCTACTTGGCTAAAGGGCTATCCCTTCAACGCAGAACTCTGTACTCATATTAGCAGTATACATGGAATATCAGTTTTCCATATAACATCTTACCCATATACTGTGAGAAATAAATCTAAAGAATATATACATTTTTGTGCACAGGAGTTCATTCTTAAAATGTAAAATGAAAAAACTAAACAAAAAACATTGACGGTCCATTAGAGGCCAGACCACACCAATGCAACTACTCGCAACTCCTTGCAACTAAACAGTTTTAAAGGAGTAGTTCACCCAAAAATAGGCTTTGGAATGCGACAAAAACAAAAAAATCTCCATGAATTCAAGGCTTTATGGGGTGTGCAATTGATAGAAAATAAGTGTTTTTTGGGTGAACTACTCCTTTAACGCCAGTCCACACTAGCCCTGATACATGACTGTCAGCCATGGCTGATCTTCACAATAGTGTTTGCACTTTCTCCCTGTTTGGCCTGTACATCTACATAACATTTCAAATATAAAGTGCTTAGCCCATGGCCACGGATGTTACTTTTATGTATGGGCTCTCATAAGTACCCGTATATTACGTATTGTTCAATAAAAAGCATTTAAATCCGATTGGTGGCCATTTTCTCCGTATTTTCTCCAAAATAATAATCCAAAATAATGAGTAATTTATTGTTTTCAAATAATTGTAGTGGAGTAAAAGCACAATATTTTCCTCAGAGACGTAGTGGAGTAGAAGTAAAAGTATATAAAATTGGAAATACTTCAGTAAAGCACCTCAAAATTGTACTTACAGTTGAGTAAATGTACTTAGTTACTTTACATCACTGGGAAAAAGAGGAACAATAAAAGCCAAGTTGGGAAAAAGCTGAAAACAGCTGATGAAAGATAAACCTGAAGAAGCTCACCGTTTTATCCCCCTGTTGTCCTCCCTTGTTTATTAGGCTGTCCAGTCCTTGTAATATTGGAACAACTGTTCCTTCTCCACAACTAGAGACACATCGTCGTCATGGCATATTGGTCATTCTATCCATGGAGAGTTGCTGAGTCTTGTCTTGGCTTAGCCCTGAAACATGACTGTCATTCACAAGCGTCATGTGAACCATGGCTAGTCTTGGCTTAGATCTGGTCCAGTGCGTTAGCGAGTTCTCTAATGCAGGGGTCTTCAACAGGGGGTCCGGGACCCCTAGAGGGTCCTCAGAGTTACTACAGGGGGTCCGCCAAATCTTTGTGTGATATGATTTTTCTTTTTACCTTAACCTCTTGAACCCTAGCATCCCATTTCTGAGGAGAACTTTAGCCAAAAATAGCAGATCTAGCTCACAACGCCATGAGGCGTTGTGAGCTTGTAGATCTGCTATTTTTGGCAAAGAGGTATGGGTGTAGTAGAGGGAAAAAAGAGCAGACCAAGTAAACAAAAAAAGTATAATCTGAAACACAATTCATCTCTCTCTCGACGAGGGGGTCCTTGGCCTGAAAACGTTGAAGACCCCTGATTATGCTCTGTGAGGAGCGGTGCTCCTCCCATGGACTGAATATTCCACTACTGTGCGAGGTCTTCAACTGTAGTAAAAATAAAGAAAACTATTTCGCTACTCGTCAGAACAAAGGCTGTTTTGTGTTGTTGAAAGTCTATTCTCCAGGCAGGTGGAAAACCTCTTGGGACCCCATCTTCTCTGTATAATACACTTTTTTGGGGCAGAAAATAAAATATGTCCGCCGGACGGAAATTATTTTATTTACTCCACTGCGCCCTCTACAGATGACCAGATCTGATTGATTGATTGATTGATTGATTGATTGATTGATTGATTGATTGAATACTTTATTTAGAAGTTTACATAAAAAAGCACATGAAAGTACAGTTTAAATACAAGGTCAACTAATAGGATTAAAAAGCCCATGAAAGCCCAATGGATTGGCTTGTTTCAAATGGGGTCCTTTTGAACTCAATTCATAGTGGTGCTATTTTGTGCAAAATGTTAAAGAATTCAACATTTGAAAAATGTCTTCAGTAATGTAAAGTAGGCCTATACAGGATTTGAACATGCACACAGTAAGCTATTTATCAGACTTACATCTT
Organism: Gymnoscopelus microlampas; assembly: GCF_963454915.1. Lineage (NCBI taxonomy): Eukaryota > Metazoa > Chordata > Actinopteri > Myctophiformes > Myctophidae > Gymnoscopelus > Gymnoscopelus microlampas. The sequence continues at coordinate 9,101,781 of NC_139954.1, read as the reverse complement.
CTTGTTTATGTCCAAAATTATTGGATTTACACGTTTTGTAGCAATTGTATGTCAAATGTTCAATCATGTTCTAATCATGTGTACTTTTTGAATTATAATTTTGTGACAAGATGTGTGTTATTTCAAACGTATCCACTTTTTTTCCATCACTTTTATGTAATGGAAAAACCACGGCCTCCTTGTGCATTAGAATGTCCTTCTAATGCGTGAAGGGGCCGTGATTTTTCCATTATTTCTTTTCATTTCTTTTATATATTTTTTATGTTTATTTTATTTGAAAGTGAAATATCCCTTTAATGCCCCCCAAAGTGAATTTAATGTGTGCAGTACCAACTAAATCCTCCGGTAAAATAGGTGGCGGTATGTACCTAAAAACGGTCACAACCCCACCACAATCAGAAGCAGGAGAAGAAGACCCGACCCGGAAGATAATCACTCAGTATCAGGAAGTTGGAAGTTGATCGTAGCTTCTCGGTGTCAAAACTAAAACTACTCGGGTAAGAAAACACGAAACACTCAAACTTATATTCATTCATAAAGGCGTTTAAAACATTCAACCGCCGCTGTTTCCATTTAATAACAATAACAATAACGTTCCTGCAGACAGCCGCTAACTTTAATGCTATTCATTAAAGTCACACTCTTATGGCTTTAGCATTAGCATTAGCATTACACAAAAGACACATGGCGTTTTGGACAGTTGTTTTATGTTAACCGGTTGTTTTAAAGTTCACTGTTAACCAGCTGTCAAACCTGAGATAAACCTGATTGTTAGTTATTTGGGTTAATTAATCCAGTGGTTCTCAAAGTGTGGTCCGCGGCCACCCCCAGGGGTCCTTGAGGGCAGTGGTGGAAGAAGTTACTCACATTTTTGTACTTAAGTAAAAGTACCAATACCACAGCAATGTAGAAATACTCCTGTTACAAATAAAAGTCCAGTGTTTCCCCTAGGATGAAGTCGTAGCAGTGTGTCAAAAAAAAGGGGGGAAAATTGGTGCTCAAAATTTGATCTTATTTTTATTATTATTATTTAGATTTATTTTTTACAATGGAATCTTCCATCTTATGTCTTTAATTTTTGTGACATAATTTTATAATACACATCATTATTTGCATAAATCTTGTGACAATTCATATTTCAACTAGTTTGTCTACTTTAAATATGAAAATCTCAACATGTATGAAAATAATTATGTGTATTATGAAATTATGTCACAAATATTAAATGCATATAAGATGGAACCATTTTCCGTTAATATAAAAATAATTTACAGGAAAATTAAACTGTGGTGCTCAAATTTAAGCTGTGGTGGTGTACCACGGTTAAATGTAGTTCTGGTCCATAGCCTAGAGAAGGAGTTCTCCTCTTTGTGCTCGCACCAGACGCTGCATTGCCTGCAGTAAAAATAAAAAATACACTTTCGCTACTCACCAAAACAAAGACGGTTTTATGGAGTTGAAAGCCAACTCTATTAAGTGGGAACACTCTGAGCCCCCCACCTCACATCTAAAATACACTTTTTGGCCAAAATGTAAAATATTTCCGCTGCGCCCTCTACAGATCCGGGCAATAGAAAATGTCCATTGACCGGATCTGTAGAGGGCGCACAAATGGGGTTCTAACATGACCTCGTAAGCTTCCTGAGCCAAAACCCTTCCGTTACAGATGTGATAAAGGGTTATTTTGGATCACAATTTACTGTTGGACACAAGGGGCCTGATTTATCAAGCTTGCGCAGACCAAAAAACGGGTGTACGCTGATCTTACCGAAATTGTCGGCATTTATCAATCTGTCATCACTTTGACATGAGCGTACCCAACACTGAAATCTCATGTCAGCTCCTCAGCTCATGTATGCAAATATTGTAGACTTGTATTGCAGCATAATCTCATAATCTGACAGGCATCTGAACACATGAATCCACTCCAAAAATGTGTAGCTACCAAACTAATGAATAATATGTGTGAAAAGTAAAACAAAATATACATTGATTATGTGTTATCTGCAATTGGTAGGATATTTCCAAGTGTATAAGCAATTAAAATTGAGCAATTAAAAACAATATATCATTTACAAATGTTACACGTTAGATGCTTAATCATTCACCATTTAAACAAGTCATTCAGATTTAGACAATTGCAGATCTGGCGCTGTTAAGACATATGAGCGTAATGATTAAGAATAATTACTAATGATGGCTTAATTGTGTTGCACTGCAGATGGAGTCTCCAGAGGAAAGCAACTCCAGTCCTGACAGACAACACACTGGTCAGTATAATGTTCCTCTCTCTCATCCTAGTGGTCATAGTAAGGGGCTGTGTCCACTTTTCTGCCTTTATTGGATAGTACCGTGAAGAATGACAGGAAACGGGGAGAGAGAGAAGGGAGTGACAGACACGCAGCAAAGGCTGTCAGGCTCGGGAATTGAACCCGTGACTCGCTGTCAGGCTGCATTAGAGCCTATATGTGGTAAGCGCCTTACCGCCTTACCGCTAGGCCACCGACGCCGCTGGGAGGACGCCTCCCTGACCATCACGCCTCAGCGCTCCCCGACGCCCAGCATTTTTTGGTGCGGCGCCCTGCCTCTGGGTGCTTCAAGCTGGAAACCGTTAAACCTTTGGAGAGGAGCTCTACCCTTTTGTACATACGTAGACAAACGGACACACATTAAAACCTGGGAGCTGACCAGTACAACGACAGTCTTATATTATACTGCTGGCCACTGAGCAGCTCCACTGGATCATTTGGGGGTTCAGTGCCTTGCTCAAGGGCACGTCTTTAGACTGAAACATGCTGAACACTTAAGTGCAATACATGCTCCTTCTTCTGACATCCAAACTTCCGGAAAAGGGAGAGGTGATAATAACATTTTGACGTCATTCAGAATGTCTGATACTTTTTTTTTCGCACGCTCCTGCACTCCCAGATGTCCTGACTTTCCAAACTAGTTTGTAAAGTCCGTCCGATCTTTATTCTCCTCTCTGTCTATCCCTCCATCTCTTTTCTCTCCTCACTTTCGTCAGCGTCCTGTCTTCCTCCACCCACATTAATGAACAATGTTTTTCTCTGCAGGTAAAGAAGAGGAGGCCAGTCCACAGTCGGATGCCTCCCCCCAGGGAAAGCCCCGAGACGGAACCCCATCTCCGGACCACACACCCAAAGCCTCTCCCCCCCAGGCTAGCCCCGGACAGGCTAGCTCCTCCTCCTCTTCGTCGTCCTCCTCTGACAGTGAGAGTGACAGCAGTGAGGATGAAGATGAGGGGACGGTGAGGAGGATAAGGAGCAGTGTGGCTCAGATCAAGGTGAGAGGTCAGGGTTTGTTCATCGTAGATGTGCTGCTGTAATTGTTTGTAATAAAAAAAAGTAACAATTGTCAGAACAGGGGCTGGATTGGACCCCCTTCCAAATGGCCGCCAGTTTCGCATGGATTAAAGTTCTCAGTCGCCACGACTGGTCTCAGGCATAGAAGCCAGCATGTCTTCTGTGGAAGCATGTTGCGCAGCGAAAATGCCTCTACAAGCTCTCAATGAGTCGCTTTTAGATCGGCTGTTTTCAGTATTTATTTTAAGCATTTGTAGTGCTCAAACTAGCAATATGTTCAGAAGCAAAGGGGGCTCCTTTTCATACTGTTTCACAAATCGCACATTTAGGCATTTATAACTTGGTCATACAAACATTTTCGGTTAGGGTTAGGGTTTTATTTTGCTTTAATCCATGAATTTGACACAGCTGCTTTAGTATTGTAGTCTCACTTAGACAGTCGATCTGAGATCGCCGCCTACTGATACATCTGGGGGAATGATCTAAATTCAATGAACGGGCTTGGACACTGAAGGAAACCAGTGGTAAAAAAATACCTACGCCAGCTGCTTTGAAAACCAATCTTGATACTGTCCCAAATATGACGGCCTTTGCATTGGTTCTGTGAAGCTGTTGTTTTTAAGATGTCCTAATTGTTTCCACACAGATTTAGGCCATTCACTGAATTTAGATGTCACAAAACTGTCTGACTATGCGAGACTACTAGTGTCAGAGCACTTGTACATGTAGGAAGTGACCTTAGACTCATTGAAAACACCTGTTGACTGGCTACTCCCGGTGACTGATATTGTCCTTCTTTTTTTATGTTATGGTTGTTGAATGTTTTCCAGCACAGAATAGACGGATGAAAACATTTCAATTTCAGTTTTTTTTTTATATTGTCCTTCTAATATTTCTATTCCATTTCATGCATGAATTTCACGCATTTCATCGACTTCATGCAACTAATGCAACGTTAAATTATGGAAAATCTTAACATAGCAGGTGCACGCTTTCCTTAAATTGTCTGGTCCTTGTTGTTATTTACACAGCTTGTCGTTTGTGTTTGTTCCAGAGAGTTCCAGATGAACAGAGCATTGCCAGAGACGGTTCTCCACAACACAGATCCAGGGCCAGATCTCGTTCCAGGAGCCAAGACAGATTCAGGGCCAGATCTCGTTCCAGGAGCCAAGACAGATCCAGGGCCAGATCGCGTTCCAGGAGCCAAGACAGATCCAGGGCCAGATCTCGTTCCAGGAGTCAAGACAGATTCAGGGCCAGATCTCGTTCCAGGAGCCAAGACAGAGGCGGCTACAGAGACCGCTGGTAACACACACGCACGCACGTTAGGGCTGTCACTCACTCATTTTACCTGACGATACATTTTCACTCAATTAACTCCTTGACTATCAGAGTGATAGTGTAATAGTGTGCCACTGCTGCCAGCGAAAAAGAGAGATTTTACTGTACCTTTGAAAAATCATGGAATATTCTCCGTGACCGCCGTCCTCACGGAGATCGGCTCATTACACGCACGGGGGTCCAGTAGTATAGGGGGAAACATTATCTGCATGGGGTAATCCATTGCACAGCTGCAGCCATTTGAAAGAGGCTTTTGTTTTTTAAATTTAGAGTAGCCAATCATTTTTTGACCCCCTTTTTCTCCACAATTTAGTCGTTATGCCAATTAATTCCTCCCCGCACACATTTCTGTGTTGTCACTGCTGTTGTATCCTACTGACTCACCTGCCAGTGAGGAGCCCCCACAGGGAGGACTTAGAGCCTGCGTCCTACTCTTCCCGCCCAACACTCCCTGCTCACAGGTGCCGCCCCAGCCTGTTGGATGCACATCTACATGCAGTGACAAATATCACCCTCCCTGCTTCCCTCTCCCGAACACGGGCCAATAGTGTTCGCATAGACGCCCGACTAAGCCGGATGCACCACGGTGGATTCGAACCTACAACCTCTGTGGTGGTGGGCAGGGACTTTACCACTGCACCACCCGAGCGCCTTTTTGAATTTTAATTTGAATGAGGCTTGATTTAGCAGTAAAACAAGAAGAACAGAGTTTTCCCCATAGGAAATACATATTTTTTTAAATCATTGAATTCCGGGTCTGTCGTCATCAGGCAGTGAAAGCCTCATTCATAGGATAGTGTTTTTTCACCATCTGGTGAAAAAACACTGAAAACACAAAACTCATCCATGAAAATAACATGTTTGTTTGCCTTTTTAGGCTTTGTGAACACAAAGTGCACAAGGCAGATTTGACGAAAAACTTAAATATTACAAAGAAAGGACTGACATTGACCGTTACCAATAATCATAATATTTGTTTTTTTTACAAAAATATTAAACAATATTTGATATAACACGCTTCTCGATTATTCAATGAATCTAAAAAGTAATTCACGGAATAATAACTAAGAAAATGATCGACATTACGTCCCTACTTTGTAGTACACTCCTCTGAAGTCTTCCCCATGTCTTTCTACTGTTGTTAACCCATTAAAACCGGGAAAGCATCTGTGTAATTTTAGATTTTAGCTATATATATAGCAACATACTGTACGTTTTTCTGAAAACTGTTTGGATTTAGAACAGTGGTTCTCAAAAGTAGCAAGCTCACAGTGTGTCACTTTGTGCCGTGCTGCGAGCTTGTACATCTGCTATTTTTGGACATTTAGGAAAAAATCTTGGGGGGGGTCTTTGGCCAAATACTGATTTAGAAGGCATTTGTAGAATCGGCCTCAGGTCTTAGTATTTCTTGTCCTGTCCTTGGTCTTCAGGGACCGCCATGACGATCGCTATGACAACAGGGACCACAGGAGGCGGGATCGCTCGCCCTCCCCGGCAGCGGGGGCGGGAGAAGAGCCGCCCGTCAAGAAGAAGAAGGAGGAGCTTGATCCCATCTTAACGAGGACGGGCGGGGCCTATATTCCCCCTGCCAAACTGAGGCTGATGCAACAACAAATCACAGATAAGAGCAGGTGTGTGTGTGTGTGTGTGTGTGTGTGTGTGTGTGTGTGTGTGTGTACCTGCACATATGCATCATGTTTGTACTATTGTATGTAATACAATGATGTAATTCCTACTCATGTTTGCCCCGCCCCCTTCCTCAGCCTGGCCTATCAGAGGATGAGCTGGGAGGCTCTGAAGAAGTCAATCAATGGATTGATCAATAAGGTGAACGTGTCGAACATCGCCATGATCATCCAGGAGTTACTGCAGGAGAACATAGTGAGAGGAAGGTAACGTATTACATGCACACACACACACACACACACACACACACACACACACACACACACACACACACACACACACACACACACACACACACACACACACACACACACACACACGCACACACGGATGGACATTTGTGCATTTTCTTGTACATGCATGTACATGCGTCACTGAGGGATGTGCAGTCGTGCCACTGCAGAAAGCCCCCTTCGCGTACTTCAAACGCTTTCTCTCCTGAATACAGTCATACCGTAGATCCAAGTCAGTACTGTATACGGTAACTCAAACCACTCTCAAAACAACAGTTTGGGAACCACTGGTCTAGAGAGTGAGAAGTGAGACCTGCGCGATGGCTACGTAACCGCATCGATTGCACCAGCGTATAAACGATACATAAAGACAATCTGTCAAGAGGCTGTCTGGCTGACATTCGACTCACCCGTGTTTGTCCACATCTGCCGATGATGTGCAGCCTTTAACCTTAAGTTACATGTAGATAACTTTTCTTGCATTGTCTGCCAAGGTTTGGAGCTTGGACGCTGTTGGACGCACACAGGCAGCCCCTGCTCGTTTGTGGGTGATCACACGCATGGAGTGTTAAACGGTTCAAGTGGTTAAACTTAGCGAGCATGGCGTCATATTTATACAAATAAATCATGCAGCAACTGTATCATACAGTATGTTGTGCAACTGAACTGTCAGCAGTATGTCAATGCAGTGAATGAAACACGCTAAAATCCAAAATGACACAGATGCTTTCCCGGTTTTAATGGTTGATATCAAACATGTTTGATATTAAACAGGTTTTAAACATGTTAAAAGAAATCTTAAATATAATTCTGAGTGGTATTAAATAAATCACATTAAATCCAACTTGCCTTAACCTGTAGAAACCCTGCATTATATCTTACATGCACCAGCACCCTGTTACTTGGGTGTACAGTGCTTTTACAGCAGATGGGCTAGTTGATCTTCTCCGTCCCAATGATGTTAAAGTAGTTGTGTCCTTCCTTAATCAGTCTCGGAAGTATTTTCCCTTTGTTTTGGAAGATTTGCCCACTATAGGGACAACAGGTTTAAAACGGGCATGTACAGTATATGTAACGGCTGCATAATTTCCTGTGTGTGTGTGTGTGTGTGTGTTCGAGAGGTGCTCTAATACTGTATGTGTATATAAGTAATTCAATTATTTACCTTTTCTCTCTCCGTCTTTCCCTCCCTCCATGCAGAGGTCTGCTTTCCAGGTCTGTCCTACAGGCTCAGGCAGCCTCTCCTATCTTCACTCATGTGTATGCTGGTGTACTTGGAATCATCAACTCCAAGTTCCCTCAGATCGGAGAACTCATCCTAAAACGACTCATACTTAACTTCAGGAAGGGTTACAGGAGGAACGACAAGGTAAATGTCTGACAGACGTCTGTCTGCCTGTCTACCCATCTGTCTGTCTTGGTCTTGATCTGTCTTTCTCCATATCCATTTATCTGGTCTCTAAAGAATTGATCCTGGGCTGTCCGGTTTTCAGAAATAATTGTGGCCTATCTTTCACATCATATGTGATCTAGTCTAATGGCATGAACTTTAGGAGCGGCCATAGCTGAATGGCTACGAAGCCCGCCTGGGAAGCCTCCAGGTTTGATTCCAGGCGAATGTGTCGAAGTGTCCCTGAGCAAGACACTTAACCCCCTATTGCCCCCCCCACCACACTCCTCTCCTCAGCTGGGTGAAACTGAATTTCCCCCGCTGAATGAAAAAGGTCTCAATGAATTATTAGAACTAAGCTTGTTCAGTGTGATGAAACATCCAGCCATTATCCATTTTGATGCCATGTCTAGAGTGTAGACATTACCAGCTCTTCTGGATGAGGTTCCTGAAATCACCATGCATAGAGGACACAATGGGGATGCTTCTTTCTCGAAATGACTTTCTTTACTGCCTAATTCCTGTGAATGTATCTGAAATGGAGAAACTTATATCTCGAGTGTATAGGCTTTTTCATGCAAAAGAACTTGTTGACTGAGGACATCCAGTGGTTGAAATAGAGATGACAAGTTGTGACGTTGTCCATCATTCTCTCTCTCTACCTCTCTCTCTCTCCCTCTCCCTCCCTCTCTCCCCGTCACCTAAACACGGATATTTAACTTGAAGGATTACTCAAGTCATTAAATGTCTTACCCTTTAAAAGTGCATCACAAACGGTCTGCTCTACTGAAATCTACCGCACTGCCTGTGTTTGATGCTAACTTCCTTGGACTATTGAGTCTCCATGACCTGCCATTGACGTTAAAAATAAATGGTTTATTGGAGAAGCACGGAGACGACGCGGCACTCTCTCTACATGGCTCTGGTTACTGCTAAAGAGATGGCGGGACACTCTCTCTGCATGACTCTAGTTACTACTTAAGAAGTTCACTACTAAGTCCAGTGACATTTGGATTTCTCTACTGGCTGCCAACATTGTAATGTTGACATTCAGTAGAGTTATATTGTAGAGTTTCTGTATATAGAGTATCAAAGTCCTGACTCCTGACGTCACTCTGCTATCCCCTGGGTCACAGAAGTATTTTTTGTATTGAAAATACCATAGGGTCATCTTAGCATCGCATCATATTAGAACTGTGTTCCAAAAATAAACAGTGGCAGTGATGTCAAACTTCGGTCTCTATTGACATATTGTAATGATTTCTAATATAATAATGTTGATGAATATGATGTTTTGTTTACAGACACAGTGTCTCACGGCCTCCAAGTTCGTAGCTCACCTGGTCAACCAGAACGTGGTACGTTATCTACTAATGTTGGTTTCATTTATTGGCTCACACTGTCTGATCTGTGTGGCAAACATATACTGTATGACTGAAACACATGTAATACCTATTCATTATACCACAATAACGTAACGTTATCTACCTCTCATTATACTCATGAAATCTCTGCTTTCACAGCATGTTCAGTTTACAGTACACTGAACACTTAAATACATTATTTCTGTTTTCTCTCCGTGTCCATCTCTCTGTCTATCTCTCTCTCTGTCTCTGTCTCTGTCTCTGTCTCAGGCCCATGAAGTGTTGTGTTTGGAGATGTTAACCCTCTTGCTGGAGCGTCCCACAGACGACAGTGTTGAAGTCTCCATTGCTTTCCTGAAGGAGTGTGGACTCAAACTGACTGAAGTTTCACCTAGAGGAATTAATGGTATGCACAAAATATTATTTATAGAACCAGTGGTATACAATATTATTATTATTATAATTACAGGAATTAATGGTATATGGTCATCAGAAATCATAATTGTATTCATGGTTTAGCACGTTAAGACGCAAATAGATGACGAACAAGTCCTCCTATAACGTTTCTATCATAACGGTCCCAGGGAGTTCATAAACCTACACGCAGAAATCCGTAAGTGTCATTTACACCATATTCATCATCATATTTATCAAGTCATGTATGTTGAACACCTGGCTCATATCACCGTCATATACATATACCATGTAATCTGAAGACTCACCTCTTCAGACTCCACCTTAGCCCGTAGCACTTGCCCTGGCCTCCATGACCTTGCAGGCTTATACAAAGGCTAATATGTAATTTAGATGGCATGTTATGTAGACAGATGGCAGGTAATTGTTGACCTGGCATATTTAATGCTGTAGAACAACACCAAGTCACGTATGTTGAAACACCTGGCTCATATCACCTCCATATACATATACCATGTAATCTGAAGACTCACCTCTTCAGACTCCACCTTAGCCCGTGGCACTTGCCCTAGCCTTGACGACCTTGCAGGCTTATGCAAAGGCTAATATGTAATTTAGATGCCAGGTCATTGTTGACTTGGCATCTTATAGCATATGTATAGTTTCAATGTACAGATTATAGATTTTTTGGATATTCTACTGTTAGACTGATGATAGGTTCTTGGCTTACCTATAATCCTAGATTACTATTTCTATGCATTTGATGTATTGCCTTGTGTTGTCCTTGCTTACTGTCCCCCTCACATATGTGAAGCATACTGATTTTCTTTTTTTGCCTGAAAGTATAGTCAACGATATAAGGTTGTTTTTTTTCCTTGGAAATATTGAAAGGCAAACAATACTGGAATATGTCTGAATAGGAAAACCTTTTTTTATTGCTAATAAGTCAAATAAAGGGAACATTTTGGAAATATTTTCAACCAAGGTTTGAACCGAACCGTGGGCTAACTGAACCGTTGCATGCCTACCTAGTATACAGTCATATTTTTAGAGGACTAAGTAACGGTAGCATTACAAACGGTAAAAGTAGACCAGCTAGTAGTAACGGTAACTGGTAATAATACTGCAGTAATAAGCAAACTAAATGACTGTTAATGTCATTGAAATATCTTCTGTGTGTGTGTGTGTGTGTGTGCAGCCATCTTTGAGCGCCTGCGTACCGTCCTCCATGAGTCGACTGTGGACAAGAGAGTTCAGTACATGATTGAGGTCATGTTCGCCATCCGGAAGGACGGCTTCAAGGACCACCCCGTGATCCCTGATGGACTGGACCTAGTGGACGATGAGGACCAGTTCACCCACATGCTGCCTCTGGAAGACGAGTACAACACTGATGACCTACTCAGTAAGTTAGCTTTTAGGTCTGTCGGGCTGGGGGCGATATGACCTCAGTTCAATGTCACAATCGATAAGTTAATTAGCCACAGCTAGTTGTCTAGACCTGATGGTGTTTAGTTTGACATGCTATTTGAATGGTTACTTAAAGCTGCACTAAACTTTCCTCTTTTACCCCGGATTTGAACCCGGTTTCCTGCACAAGTGCTGACATTTTTACCATTGAGCTAATAAAGCCTGCCTGCTTGCTCAGGCGATTAATTGGCCTTCAGGTCAAAATTCGTGTCAGATCCTGTGTCTAGGTGAGACATGACCTTTGACACGATCTAAATTGAGAGTTGAATTGGCAGACCATTACATTAATATAAAATGACAAAAACTGCCCCCCAAATCAGTCCGTTCAGACCACAGGATATCCATGTCTCAATAGAAGAGCAGGGAGATAAAATACAACCACCCCAATTGTTATTAACCAAAAGTTATTAACATACTCTACCATACAGATTGGACAAAAGTTACATAGTGCCGCTTTAATTAGTTAGTTGGGCAGTTAATTTGTTTTTTTTATGTTTGTTTGTTTAATTAAACGTTTGTTTACACTGGTCAGTTATATAATTGATTAGTTGGACAGTTATATAGCTACTCAATAGACTCAATAGACTGTTATTTGGGTAGTTAGATAGTAAGATGGTTGTTAGTTGTGGGCCCCCTTGAGATTAACTGTACACCTAACTTGTCTAGTTAGTAGAGTGTTGATAATACTGTTATACTGTTTGATGGAGAAACTGTTGCTTAAGTTATAGACATTTGGCTAGTTAGTTGCAGCTCCTGATAAACAAATGTATTATGATCTATTGTAACTAACTTAACACGTGTGTGTGTGTGTGTGTGTGTGTGTGTGTGTGTGTGTGTGTGTGTGTGTGTGTGTGTGTGTGTGTGTGTGTGTGTGTGTGTGTGTGTGTGTGTGTGTGTGTGTGTGTGTGTGTGTGTGTGTGTGTGTGTGTGTGTGTGTGTGTGTGTGTAGATGTTTTTAAGATGGATCCAGACTTCTTGGCCAATGAGGAGAAATATAAAACTCTGAAGAGAGGTGAGATCAAGTTTGATCACAACTTAAAACATTCATATCATAACTGTAACTCTTACTGCTGTCTGTCTGTCTGTCCGTCCATCTGACTGTGTGAGTTTTTCCCCCCGTTTTCTTTTCTCCAGAGATCCTTGATGAAGGCAGCAGTGATTCTGGTGGGGACGGAGGCGACAGTGATGATGATGACGATGATGACGATGATGATGAGGAGAAGGTAGAGGGAACAGAGGGTATGTATTTATGGATGACTGATAAACTGGCCCAACTAGGGCTGGGCCGTATGACTGCAAATCAATATCACAATTATTTCAAACGTTTTGCTTCGGATTACGATTAACAGACAATTATTAAAAAAAGAAATAGTTAAAAAATAGCAGATCTACGAGCTCAACGGTCCATTTGTACACACTTTTAGTTACTGACCCATAAGGGTCCATTTGGTTCCATCTTTGTACACTTAAGACGTTGAGAAACGTTGATCTAGTTTATAATCCATCTACAATCTGTGTGGGGACCGGGACCTCTTATTTCCATATTTGAACTTTCTGTGTTTTTTCCATAAATTAACGGCCTACTTGATAATACAGTGTCACACAAAATAGCAGATTCGCGAGATACGTTATGAGCTTGTAGATTTGCTCCTTTTGACAGAGACGTTATGTTAGACATGTTGATTAGACTTTATAGAGATGCTAGAGATATTAGATGCATGTTGGACGTGAAGACTCAACATTTCTTTGTCTGTGTTCAGGAGAGACGATGACCATATTTGATCAGACGGAAGTAAACCTGGTGGCTTTTAGACGAACTATCTATCTCGCTATCCAGTCCAGGTAATCACACACACACACACACACACACACACACGCACACATGTACATGCTTTGGCCCTGATAGGCCCACAGATTAAATCAACATCGAAAAGCACAGTTTACCATACCACAATCAGAAGTTAGTCCTAAAAGTTGGGCATTTTGGTTGACGGTGTTCATCGACCCGACTCGTGCATTTTTTTTTGCAGGGTTTAACCCCCCAGAAAAAAACATAGTCTAGGTGTAGCTTTGATCCATAGCGTTAGTGAGTCTCTTAACACTATGACAGGGACCATGTATTTTTGCTCATTGACCCATGTCTACGCTTTAGTTTTTCTATTTTTCTAACGTTTAGTGTCTGCAGTAAGCGACAGAGGTGCACCAAGACTATGTTAGTCAGACAAATTCCCTGAAGGAAACATGATTTAATACACACCTTTTCAAAATACATTCTTGATTTGTATATTTACCAATATGTTCTCTATATATGTAAAATATGTGGTAATGTATTGCATTTTGCACCAATGATGAATATTGATTGATTCATTCGTAGCTTGGACTTTGAGGAATGCGCCCACAAATTGATCAAGATGGATTTTCCTGACAGTCAGACGGTAAGACACATTTACAACTACAGTTACAATTCAGGCTTAATCCAGAGCGATTAAACACGAGGTAATGCATCAAATGCATAGAGATAGTGATCTAGGATCATAGGTAAACCATCATCATTCTAAACAGGCTAATATCAAAGAATGTATAATATATACATTGAAACTATACAAACTATAGGATGCCGGTCCTACAAATGAACCTGACATCTAAATTACATTTTAACCTTTGCATAAGCCTGCACAATCATCAAATTTGAACACATTCACAGTCACCACAGTTTTGCAGTAAATGTAGTTTCTCTTATTTAAAGTTGATAAACCTGAACCTATTTTATAATCACTGTATTTCATCCATTTTTTTTTGCTCAATACAAATATTTGAATAGAAAATTTGTGCCACAGAGAAAAAAAGAAAGCTCCCCATGAAAAACTATTTGCCTTAGAGCTGCACTCTGTAACTTTACCGGGGGATTCAAACCTGGTTCTCATGCGCAATTGCTGACACTGCTCCACTCCATTCAGTACCAGGGACTGCAACGCGCTACACGCTGTCTAAACGTAGTCGATTCTGTCTCATAACTCGGCTATTAAATGTTCATTCGTGCGATCCACAACTTCACATGCAGTTTCGTCTAGCTCTCATAAATGATTTATGAATCGCTGCTTTTCAGCAGCACAAATAGGTCAGACAGCAACCACTAGAAGACGGCCTAATTGCCATTTAAGTCGCTCTAGTCACCCATGTTATCGACTCGTCGATAATCAGCGTGACAACGTGCATATTGGCCCAAAGTGACTAGCATTTTGCACATGTTTTGCATTGCAAGTTAATTAGGCTCTATTTGCTGAGTTGAATTGGCAGACCATTACATTAATATAAAATGACAAAAACTGCCCCCGAAATCAGTCCGTTCAGACCACAGGATGACAGGATCTCCATGTCTCAATAGAAGAGCAGGGAGGCCAACTGTAACCACTGCAGTTGTTAGTTATATTGTATTGACATATAATCTCTGCTGGGTGGAAACCTCATATGTCCAAAACGTCTACTATTCAGGACTCATTCAAAAGTAGAAAAAGTACCAGATCTACAAGCTCAAAACGTGTCGCCTCGCGCCACATTTTGAGCTTGTAGATCTGCTACTTTTGATGCTTTTGTGTGACGCTGTAATGATCAAGTAGGGCGTTAATTTACAAAAAAACAAAAAAGTTATATATGGAGTTGAGAGGTTAAGACAGAAACAATATTCTATCATACAGATTGTAAAATGTTTACATAATGTAGCTTCAACTGAAAAAAAAGAGAAATGAAAATAGCAATAAACAAATTAAACTAAAAGTGCAGCACTCAAAATCTTTATTAAACTAAACTACAACACACCACCACACTGTTTTCAATTATTTAATTTCAATATTTTTAACAAGTCTTGGTTGCTAGGCCCATCATTGACCAGCAGATGGAGATGTTATCTCACACACACTCCATTCGAATTGGTTTGAATTGTGAATTCAGGCTTTGCACATATTTGAACTTTTAACAGCATATATAAAGTCTCATACAATGCTTATGTTCATATTCAATTTATGATGAATAAATCATGTAATTGTATGGCCTAAATGTAAACCAAATGAAAGTCTCGCACACACACACACACACACACACACACACACACACACACACACACACACACACACACACACACACACACACACACACACACACACACACACACACACACACACAATTATGTGCTTTCTCTTTTTATCAATATATAATGTAATATCTTGTTATTATTACCATTATTATTGTTGGTGTTCCCTATCTCTCTCCCGCCTCCAGTGTCTGCCTGTCTCTCTGCCTGCCTGTCTGCCTGCATGTCTGTCTGTCTGTCTGTCTGTCTGCCTGACTGACTGACTGACTGTCTCTCTGTCTCTCCCCTCTTTCTTTATATAGTTGATTTAAAAGGTTCACTGAGGTGTTACTGTTGTGTGTGTGTGTGTGTGTGTGTGTGTGTGTGTGGTTGTCCTGAGGGCCTGTGTGTTCCAGTAACGGTAATGGTTGCTTTTAACGTCTTTGAGCACCCAGCCGTGTGTGTGTGTGTGTGTGAGAGAGAGGCTGAATGTGGGTCAGATAAAGTATACTCTCTATATGTACTCAGTGTGTGCTCTATATTTATATTGGTTAGCTGTGTAACAGTATTGTGTGTCTGTTGGTTGGTTATGATTAGTGTAACAGTGTATTTAGTGTGTGTCTGTCTGTTTGGTTATTAGTTTAACGGTGTATTGTTTGTTGGTTGGTTAGTAGTGTAACAGCGTGTTTGTGTACTTACAGCGTGTGTATTGTGTGTTAGTATTATAACAATGTGTGTTTTTGTGTGTGTATTTACAGCAGGAGTTGTGTAATATGTATGTATTGTGGGTGTTAGTATTGTAACTGTGTGAATTTACAGAAGGAGTTGAGTAATGTGCATGTATTGTGTGTTAGTATTATAACCATGTGTGTTTGTGTGTCTATTTACAGAAAGAGTTGTGTAATATGATCCTGGACTGTTGCGCTCAACAGAGAACTTATGAAAAGTTCTTTGGTCTTCTGGCTGGGGTAAGATGCACACACACACACACACACACACACACACACACACACACACACACACACACACACACACACACACACACACTCTCTCTATCTCTAGTTGTGTTACCGACGTTGTTGAATGTCATTTGATGACTGATAAGAGTGTGTGTGTGTGTGTGTGTGTGCGTGCGCGTGCGTGCGCGTAGAGGTTCTGTGTGTTGAAGAAGGACTACATGGAGTGTTTTGAGATGATATTTTCAGAACAATATGAAACCATCCATCGTCTGGAAACCAACAAACTTCGCAACGTTGCCAGAATGTTCGCTCATCTCCTCTACACCGACTCTGTACCCTGGAGCGTATGTACACACAACGCACACACACACACACACACACACACACACACACACACACACACACACACACACACACACACACACACACACACACACACACACACACAGCACAATATTTGTACTTGAAGGAGCCCACCCATTTTCAACCATATCCTCATAATTTGTCCTCGCTAATGCTCATTCTGAGATGGGTCATCTTATAATGAGCATTAGCGAGGACAAATTATCCTGTAGATGGCACCATTTCCGTCTACTCTTTGTCTCATTGGTGGATTGTGGATCGTTCAGAAACCTGCCTACCAATGACCTCATCGATGGGAATTCCAAGCTATTAGAAACTACAGTCTTTCTCTTCCTGGAAAGTAGTCGTGCTGAACTAGATCTATCAATTAAAAAGAAGAAGTTTGAAGTCTTGCTTGAAATGACCTAATCTCTCAAGACTGTCAGCACCACTGCCCTAAACATGTAGTGTTGTTGTAAAATAAACACAGAAGCACCCGGAGGAAGTGGACTAAGAAAGGGGAGGAGCCAAACTAAGTTCCTGTTTCTACACCTAAAATTAGGTGGTGTGCCCCCAGAGACAAAAACTAATAATTAGAGGAATGGACAGCTAGACTGCGTTCATTCGTAAAATGTGCTTGTGTTTTGTGTTATCTCAGTGAAGCACTTTGTAAACCTGTTTTTGCAAAGTGCTATACAAATAAAGTGTATTCTTTATTTGTATAACAAAGGTTCCCCATTTCCTTAAATAACGGTTTTGGACATACAAGGTTTATTGTGTAGCACCTTTTAAAAAGGTGCTGCATAAATGCAGACTATAGTGACTCAGTTAGTCTCTGTCTCCCTCCGTCTCCCTCTCAGGTGTTGGAGTGCATTAAAATCAGTGAAGAGACGACCACATCGTCCAGTCGCATCTTTGTCAAGATTCTCTTCCAGGAACTCTGTGCTTATCTGGGTCTGCCCAAACTCAACGACAGACTCAAAGACCCGTATGTATCACAAACAAATGGATAAGATGGTTATATTAAACAAAATCTGTGTGAAATTGTTTACATATATTCACTAAATGTACTGTGTGTGTGTGTGTGTGTGTGTGTGTGTGTGTGTGTGTGTGTGTGTGTGTGTGTGTGTGTGTGTGTGTGTGTAGAACACTGCAATGTTTTTTTGAAGGCATGTTTCCCAGAGACAATCCCAGAAACACTCGTTTTGCCATCAACTTCTTCACTTCTATCGGCCTGGGAGGACTGACGTAAGACACGCACAACTCAAACACACTCACTCACTCACTCACTCACTCACTCACTCACACTCTCTCTCTTAATACACACACACACACACACACACACACACACACACACACACACACACACACACACACATATATATGCACATCTTGGCAACATGAATTATTTGGATACCTAGACATTTTTATGTATTACAATTGTAGATACAGTTTGTTTTTTTATTCTAAAGGTTTCTAAGTCTAAAGTCTCTCTCTCTACCTGTCTGTCTGTCTCTGTCCGTCTGTCTTAGTGATGAGTTGAGAGAACATCTGAAAAACGCTCCTAAGATGATTATGACTCAGAACCAGGAAGTGGATTCGTCTGACTCGTCTGACTCTAGCGAATCAGATTCGGACTCTTCCGACTCTTCAGATTCCTCCAGCTCCAGCAGTAGCAGCAGTAGTAGTAGCTCAGGTAAACACACACACACACACACACACACACACACACACACACACACACACACACACACACACACACACACACACACACGAGAGAAGTCACGTCTTTTCATGTGACTTGATACTGACATTGTAGTGACATCATTCCTCTACTGAGTACGTTCTTGTGCCTCTCCATATTTGGGCATGAATAATGTAATTATTAATACAATGTCAGATATTCACATGAGTGCCACGCCGTGCTGGTGATGATGTCAGAGCATGATGTCATAAATATCCTTTATAGAGCCACACTGCAGAATGCAAAAATTATAATTTGATGAACAGAGTGTGCTGAGCTCAAATGGCACTCGATAGGGGGAAACCGAGGCCCCTATATACCGCCCGCGAAACCGCCGTTTATAAAGAGGAGGTCGGCAAAGAGCGAAAATGGCGGGCGATCCACAGACGTTTCCATGACGATTTAAGGAGTAAATTACTTGAGATGGAACAAGAAGAGCGCCTGTCCAAAGTGGAGACAGACGAGGAGGAGGAGGAGGAGGAGGAAGAGGAGAACCCTACATTCCCTGGAGCCATGAACAGAGCTCAAATGAAGCCTGGAGCAGGCCTGCTGCGCCTGTCCAGAGTGGAGGAAGAGGAGGAGGAGGAGGAGAGCCCTACGTTCCCTGGAGCCATGGGCAGGCCTCAAATGGCGCCTGAAGCCATGGACAGGCCTCACACGGAGACTAGTCAGAAACTCAAAGGACGTCCACAGACGACCAGTCAGGAGATAGGATGGCTGCTCTCAGACAAGACGCTGAACCAGACCGACAGATACATTGATCTCCATGTATGGACGCAGACGGGCACACAGGCAGAGGATGCAGAGGAGCCTTTTGACTTTTCGCTTCTGGACAACAGCCTGTACGACCTAGTTCCCCCTCAGCGACGTCGACGCAACCCTAGGTTATAGTTTAGCATATTTTCATTCGTTTTTATTCTTTTAATTTCGTTAGTATTTCAATTTCAGTTTAGTTTAGATTTGTTTTTTAAAGCGGATTTGCTAGTTAAGCTTATTATCATTTTAATTATTATTTTATTTTAAGGATTTATTTTTAGGTTAGTTTTTATTGGTAGTGTTATTTCTTTTATGTTTTGGGAATATGGACTAGCCAGGGGCAAGATTCAATAAGGTCAGAAAAATAGCTGAAAGATGGTCATTATGTGACGTGTTGTGAGATTTTAGATATCGTTGCTGTCGGGCAGAAACCTCTTCTCCATATTCTAACTTTTTTTCCTTTTCTCGTACATTAATTAACCCTACAGAGACGATATGCTATTTATGAAGATTTTTGACAGACATTTTCTGTCAAAAATCTTGTTTTAGTTGGTTTTATATACACATAATACAATTTCAGTTAGTCATTTTTTGTTTTAGTTTTTATTTCAGTTAACTTAATGTTTTTTTTTTTACCTGCCATACTTGCCATACACCAGTGGTCTAAATGGACCCTTACTGCACGATTATAGCTCAAATAATTATTGAGATCAATATTGATATCACGATTAATCATTGAGTTTAGTGGCATGAACATAACACTGCTTTCACATTCATATTATGCTACTGTACATTCCTGCTAATGTACACATTTTTGAATGAAAATAAAATCGACTTATCCAGAATAAATACCAAAACTTAGCTCTAAATTAAACCAACAGATCACTGCTTTCACTTTTATATTGTGCCACGTTACTACTAATTAACACATCTTTGACTGACTTAAAATACGGTTTGTATTTACTTCAGTGCACATCTATAAGCGAACTATAAAGTATTTCACTCCATTCATTGTACCTGCATGATGGGTGTGAGTAAACTCATGAACCTCACTAAGTTAAATTCCAAAATAAATACACAGAAAATAGCCGGTCTACAGGCTCACAATGCCCCTTGACGCGACACTTTGTGAGCTTGTAGATCTGCTATTTCAACAATTTTTTTGAAGATGTTTGGCTAGACCGCACTCTCGCATCGCAACGGAAAATGTTTGAATATGCATGAACATTTTTCAACATGGAAACGATAATGACGATTATGCAAAAATAATTGCGATTATCTCAAATAATTGCGATTAGATGATTATGTAATAATTGTGACGGGCCTAGCGTGATATAAGTATACATTAGCCAGCGTAGGGGGAGAGAGGAAGAGACACTTCGCACGGATGGAAAACTGAATACAGCACCGCTTCCAAGCCAGTCCGCATTCACGTCGATGAATATATTACTGACATTGCTGTGAATGTGTGCGGGCATCTGGAAACCTCATATACTATAAAAAGACCGGAAGGGTCAAAACGTCGTATATATATATATATCTGCTGTTTGTCACGAGTAAATAAAAAACCTTTGGAGCATTCAACAAGTGAGTGGCGTGCCCTGCTTTGTTCTTGCGATTTGGCTCAGCACCAAGGAACGGGGGATGGGCGTTATTTTATTTTATTTTTTTGTGCGGCATCTCCCACATACTGTAAGCCCTACACTCGGCGGGAATCAATAAAATAATCACCACCATCGCATCTGCACTGAGATTCAGGAACCTGAAGGCAAGAGCTTAGGGAGCGCTTTACTTGCATAGCCATTCTACGGGCTGAGCACACATTTAAGATGGCAACAATCGGACAATTGTGTTAATTGAATCGCGGGAAGCCAAAATCGTGATACCGATTAAAATTCTAATAATTGTGTATCCCTAATTAGACCAAATACCCCCATTTGATACCACTTTTTATCTCTTGACCCCAATCTACACTGTAAAATCATTTAACTCAGAGTTACAAACCCGTATGGGTCCAATTTGGACCCCTGGCGGTCCCCGGACCCCACATTGCGAACCAGTGCTCTAGTCTAAACTTCTTTAATGACATGATTCAATAACTTACAGTAGGTCCATTATTTTCTGTTTAATTCCTAGAATCAATCACAATCAATAACATGTTACTGGTTAAAGGAGATGGGGAATTCTGGGAGAACAATGAGAAAAAAACAGAAAAAGAAACATGTCAAAGATAAGAAACTCAAAGATATCTATATATACACTGTCAGGCAGACACCTCTGGTCTCCATATTTTAACTTTTTGTGTTTTTTTTGTAAATTATTGCCCTACTTGATCATACTACAGCGTCTCACAAAAGCATCAAAAGTAGCAGATCTACAAGCTCGAAACGTGGCGCAAAGCGATGCGTTTTGTGCTTGCTACAATTATTCTATTTGAATCCCAAAAGTAACAGTCTTTCTGATATGAGGTTTCCACCCCACAGAGACGATAAATAAGCAGCAGGTATGTGCATGAGGTTGACATAAGAGTGACAACGCATCGGTGTCCACATAGCAGCAGGTATGTACTTGAGGTTGGACGTAAGGTGCAAAAAGTAGCAGCACAACGGCAGGTCCACATAAGAAGGTAGATTGCATAAGGCAAAAAACGTTCACAGGTAACGATCCATATGGTAGGTCGCTCGGGTGGCGCAGCGCCTGCACACGATCCGCTGAGGTCGTGGGTTCAAATCCGCCGTGGTGCTTCCGTCTTTGTTGAGCGCCTATAACGGGGGTCTGCAACCCTTTTTGACATGAAGTGCCCTGTTTTTATTTCCTTGATAGTCCGTGTGCCATATCAACATTACGTTTAACTATAACACCACATCAAAGTAAAATAACATATTGTGATTGCTCTGATATTCTGATTTCTTCTTCTTTTGAAATATTTTCTTTCATATCAGGGTGTAATGGTAATCAGTCTCACCTATCTCCCAGACTCCCTCCCCCAGTCAGTGTTCAGAGTTTGAATGAATGTAGAATTATGTGCAGGATTACATTTGCGTGGACTTGATTTTATTTGCTATATTTAAACAAAAAATCATCCCCTCTCTCACACTTATGCCAGTGATCACCCTCCCCTGTGCCAATGTTGGCACCCGTGCCTTGGGGTTGCCTACCACTGGTCTATGCAAACACAATTGGCCTGTGTTCGGGGGGGAGGGTGGTATGTGTCACTGCACGTATTCCTACGGGCTGGGGGCGGGGCGGCACCTGTCAGCAGGTAGTGTTGAGTAGGACGAAGGCTTTACTTCCTCCTGGTGGGGGCTCCTCACTGGCAGGTGAGTCAGTAGCATACGACAGCAGTGACAACACAGAAATGTGTGTGGGGAGGAATCATGGCATAACAACTACATTGGGGAGAAAAAGCAACAACTAAAATCCACATGGTAGACCCACGAAGGAAAATTAATCCACATATTCACACGAAGGATCCAACATAGGAATTTAAATAATTAAACATAAACCATTTTAATATTTTACAGACTCGGATTCCAAACGCAAGAAACGCCGAGACAAACCGTCGAAGCGCAAATCAGACCCTGAGAGCAAGAAGACCAAGAAGGCCAAAAAGACCAAGAAGAAGAAGCAGGCCGGCCGCCGCGGCGGCGACAGCAGCAGTGACAACGACGAGGAGGATGAAGGTGCGAGGCCGGCCCAGGCCCGCCTGAGGAAGGAGCGTGCACGTGACCCAGACGAGCACGAGCGTGAGGCCGCACAAACGGACCCTCGGGGGAGGGAAAAGAACGGAGAGAGAGACAGGGGGAGGGACGGAGAGAGAGACAGAGGGAGGGACGGAGACGGAGAGAAAGTGAGGGACGGGGGGAGGGATGGAGAGAAAGACAGGAGGAGGGACGGAGAGAGAGACAAGGGGAGGGACGGAGAGAGAGACAGGGGGAGGGACGGAGAGAGAGACAAGGGGAGGGACGGAGAGAAAGACAGGGGGAGGGACGAAGAGAGAGACAAGGGGAGGGACGGAGAGAGAGACAGGGGGAGGGACGGAGAGAGAGACAAGGGGAGGGACGGAGAGAAAGACAGGGGGAGGGACGAAGAGAGAGACAAGGGGAGGGACGGAGAGAGAGACAAGGGGAGGGACGGAGAGAGAGACAAGGGGAGGGATGGAGAGAGAGACAGGGGGAGGGACGGAGAGAGAGACAGGGGGAGGGACGGAGAGAGAGACCAGGGGAGGGACGGAGAGAGAGACAGAGGCAAGGATGGAGAGAGAGAGAGGCCAAAGATCAGAGATAAAGATAGGGAGCAGTCTCCAGAGGAGAGAGGAAGAGGAGAGAGGGACAGGGGGAGGGACGGAGAGAGAGACAGGCCAAAGATCAGAGATAAAGAGAGGGAGCAGTCTCCAGAGGAGAGAGGAAGAGGGGAGAGAGACAGGTCCCGGGAGAAGGAGAGAGGAGGAGGAGGAGGCGGGGGAGAGAGATGTAAGGAGGGAGAGAAAGGAGAGGACGAGAGGAGAGAGAAGAGAGACAGGAGGGAGGACAAGGAGAGAGACAAGGAGAACCGCGAGAGGAACAGACGCAGGGAGGTGTCGCCACACCGGAGGAGATGAAAACATCAGTTTTTTTATTCTTTCATCTTTTCTAAATGGTGGTTCTCAAACGATTCAATGTCAAAAACGCCCATAACTCTGAGAGTGCACACAATGTACACTCTGAGAGTTACAGAACTGTAAAGGGTCCATTTGGAACGCCCTCAAGGAACCTCGAGGGTCCCTGGACCACACTTTGAGAACCACTGCTCTATATGTTTCTCCTTTTTCCATCTGTCATGCAGTCCTCCTGGTCTAGTCTAGCATAGCTTTAGTTATAGCTCTTAGTATAGTATATAGTACAGTGATTCTCAACCTTTTGCATTTCAAGGACCCACAGTTTGATGTGCATTAGGCTACGGACCCCCATTTGATACAAATGTTCATCTCCGGGACCCCCGATCTATACTGTAAAATGGTCTTAACTCTTGAGAGTGAACAAATGGGCACATTTGGTTCCATCTGTTCGCTCTCAGAGTTACAGACCCGTAAGGGTCCGTTTTGGACCCCTCGTGGTCCCCGGACCTGACGTTGAAAACCCATGGTATACAGTAGTATAAGTTATAGGTGTAGTCTGGTGTACAAGAAAGAGAACGTGACGTCACACTGTCTTGTTTTAATAGCGCGGACCTCTCAAGATGGCGCCACCTGTCCATTGAACTCAATGGACGAGCCGGGGTGGCCATGTTGTGAGCTTGCTCCTTCTACATAGTATTTAGTATAGAATAGGCTTTGTGCATAACTAGTATTCCCAGGTTTCCAGAAGGTGGCATGTCAGTTTCCTGTTCCGGTTCATTTTTCCCGTAGCTTAATTTGATTGGCTCAGATTTGAACTGGAAACGCAATGTCAAGGTGTCATGTTGTATGTGTTTAATGTTCAAATCAGGAACAGGAAACACGGTATGCCACCTTCTGAAAACCTAGGACTACAGTTATCCACAGAGCCTGTTAGTATAGTTGTAGTATAGAATCAGTGTACTATAATAGTGTAGGCAAAGACTAGAATTAACCACTTTAACCCCAGCATCTATATTCTGGGGGGAACATTAGCCAAAAATAGCAGATCTACGTTGTGACACGTTGTGAGCTTGTAGATTGGCTATTTTTCTGTGACGAGATTTGGTTTAGACGGAAAAAAGTAAACCAGTTTACTATGTCTAGAAAGTTTAAGTGGTTAAGGACTGTTTTGTTTCTCTCTCACACACACACTATCTCTCTCTCTCGCTCTCTCTCAGTAGTATGTCAGTCATTTTTGTATCTGACAGCATCACTTTGTTGCTGTCTTTGTCGATAAATGTTTTTTTGGTAATGATGATAAATTGTAAAGTTTTGGTGCAGAAAATTAAAAACAAAGTAAACATTAAACTTATTTCCCGCTGTTAAACTGTTGACTGGTTTTCTGTTCTGTGTGTCAGGCAGACATGTCCCCTTGCAGGACCGAGATCAAATGATGTCGCCTAACATCGCTGTCGGGTGGAAACCTTGTCCAAAAGTCTTACTTTTCGGGTAGTTATTTAGTCACAACGCTATTGTAAGTGCTTTTCATTGTTACAACATTTATAATGACCTTTAGAATAACCTTTTCAAAATGTTTCAAAAAAGTGTGAGCTTGAAGATTTGCTATTTTTGCTACTTTTGTTCGACACACTCATATGACGAAGTAGGGCATTAATTTACGGGGGGGAAAAAACACAAGTTGAAAAATGGTGATACAAGTGTTTTCTGTCCGACAGCAACGATATGCTTTCATCTTGACTACTGTAATGTTCCATGATGTTGGTATTAGCCAGGCCCCTCTCTCACACTTACAGTTGGTCAGGATTGCCGTGGCTCGTATTTTAACCTCTTTTCAACCTGGTGTCTCTATTTTGGGCATGTCATCGTAGGCGAGAATATAAAAAATAGCAGATTTACAAGCTCTTCTATCTTCCAACCTATCTCTCTGACCTTTTACAACCACATGTCCCAGTAGCCTGGTTCATAGCGTTCTCAGGTCCTTATTCTGCTCTGTGATTGATTGATTGAATATTTTATTAGGCAGAAATGTAAAAACGGCACAAGTACAGTTAAAACACTTTATCTAAAAGGTCTGTCCAAAAAAGTCCTTGCGGTCTTGTTTCCATTGAGGTCCTTGATATTCAATTCATAAAAATATAAAGTAGCACCAAGCAGTTCAATATCATCACAAAATACAGAAAAAACACTATGTACAGAGTCGGAAAAACAATGGGGGGTCGGGGGGTGAGAGTCAAAGGAAGGGGGCGGTCATCTGTGTAAGGGAGTACTACCTCCCCCTTTGGCCTCCTGAAAGGTGAATCTTGAGGGCTGGCTAGCTTCTGTGTCCCCACTTGAATAAGGTCATGTACATAAGGAAAGGACATCTATATGAAGGTGTGGATCTGTCGAGAGCTGTTCAGACACATGTAAATTAACATTTGAAGTTGCAAAGAATACACAATTCTTGTGCAATTGTTGTAGTTGGTAATCTTCTCATCGGAGACCCAAAAGTTTAATTTTTGTGTCTCATCGGGACCCAAATGTATTAAAATATATTATGAATTAACCACTTATGTCCTATTTAGTTGTACAAAGAAATAGCCTTTAATTAAATCTGCTATTTTCACTATTTCTTTGCAGTTTTTAAAATACTTCTGAGAGTCTTCTAAGTGTTGGTTTTCTTGTTAGTTTTCTCATGGCCTAATTGCTTTTA
This sequence comes from Gymnoscopelus microlampas, assembly GCF_963454915.1. Taxonomy (NCBI): domain Eukaryota; kingdom Metazoa; phylum Chordata; class Actinopteri; order Myctophiformes; family Myctophidae; genus Gymnoscopelus; species Gymnoscopelus microlampas. Next base: position 9,075,404 of record NC_139954.1, on the reverse strand, counting down.
TTATTTTATTGTCTTCTACAGCACTTTGGCCAAAACTTGTTTTCAAATGTGCTTCATAAACATTTACATTTTTTCCTACGGTCTGTCTCTCCTACACTTTCTCCCTCTCAGCTTTCTTAGTGATTGTCATACACTGTCTCCCTCTCAGCTTTCCTAATGTTTGTCTCATAAGAGTAAAACAATGAACCAAAAAGACTGGAACAGACATACATAAAACCATCAGAGCAGACGCATCGCTAGGTCTCTACTAGGTTGGGGGCTTAGCCCCCCAGGCAATGGGCACATGCACGCGCGCGTGCATTTTTTTGTGCGGATTTCACGGATTTGGGTACTTTTTTTTTTCCGGCTTAAAGTCTGGGTCATCATAGGCACACCATCTAATTATTACGATGCAATGTGAGGGTGCAGACTAGCTGCCCTCCGCTTCCTCCTATCCAGCATCAGGGTGTGGAGCAGTGTTGATTTTAACAGCAAATTTTGATTTAGTTTTAGTCATAGTCTTTTGAATAAAATGCCATTTAGTTTTAGTCATACTTTAGTCATCTGAAATGTTTGTTTTGTTTCTGTCTAGTTTTAGTCGACTAAATATAAGCTTATAGTCGACTAAAATGTATTTTGGTGGTGCCTTGATGGCGTCGTATTGGCTGATTTTACACTTGTTTGCATGCTGAAAATAGCCGACCCTACAAGCTTGTAGATCGGCTATTTGCAACACCCGAGCGCAACATAAAAGGACTTTTTGTCAATATTAATACGAAATTGTCAATATATTTAGTCTTCGTTTTAGTCATCGTAGCATAGTTTGTATTTAGTTTTCGTCAGTGAAAAAAGGTAGTCGACGAACATTTTCCATCATAGTTTTAGTCGACGAAATCAACACTGGTGTGGAGCTCTGCAGTGATAGCTCCGCAGTCGCACCACAGTGTGTCCGTGTAGGTAGTGTGCCCCTTTCCCCTCTTAGCTTTGCCTTTTGGGGTAGCTCCAGCCTCCCACAGTGTCAGTGGGCTGAGGGCTCACCATCAGTTCCATTTGTCTGACAACAGTGCCCTGCGAGCCTCTTCCAGCCTGTCCAGCGGGAGGTATAGGCCCACGTTTCTGATGCGGTCCTTTCAATGCCATTCATAGCATTCTTATGTTGACGGCATCCAGGGCCTTTTTCTGATGTGCTGTGAAGCGTCCATGTCTCTGCCCAGTGCAGCAGCACTGATTCTACTGTAGCCACAAACAGCCGCCTCTTGAGGTCATCTCCCATCTCGGATTTCCACACTCTCCTAAGGCATTCCAGGTACTGTAAGTGACGAGGCAGTCCATTCGAGGCAATCCATGCGCCGAGATATTTGAAATCCTCGACTACCTCGAGCACTGTCCTTCTGGCAGTAACGATGGTTCTGTCCTCCGTGTTGAATGCCATTATGTATCTTGGTTTTCTTGGCATTGAGCTTGAAACCGATCTTCCTGCACTGCATTTCTGCCAGTAGTAGTTCCCTTACGTTCTCTGCTGTGTCCGAGACTAGGGCAACGCCATCTTGCATGGCCGTGGTAGGTGATTGTGATGGGATGCACTTGTAATCTTGTTATTTAAAGTTTATCGATGGGTTTTGCATTCTTTTTATGGATTGGATCAAAATTGTTATTGCTTAATACCGCCTGAATTAAAGGATCCTTAATTAGTGACAATTCAATGTCTTTCCACCTGGCATGGTAGTCCGGGATGCACAGATTCATTAATGCAGTGCTCCTCAAAGTGGGATCCGGGGACCCCCAGGGGTCCTTGAGGGGGATCCAGAGGGTCCCCAGCAAAATAATATAGCATATATTGATATAGCATCAAAATCTTTGAAAATAGCAGATCTACAAGCTTGAAAATGTTTAACAGAGAAACATCACAAATCATGTGAACGGGAGTCCCTGCGACAAAACATTTTCAGATGGGGGTCCGCGGCCGAATACCTATTCATTTGGGTGTCCTTGACATGAAAACGTTTGAGAACCACTGCATTGATGGCTTCATTTGAGCTAAGTAGAAGGAATGTGGTACTGCCATATCTCCTTCCTCCTCTGGGAGTTCTAGGGTTATAAAGTTGACTCTAGGATTTTTCCCCTTCTCATATGATGCTGGAAATAATTTGAGCCCTCTCAGAGAATCTATTTTTAGATATATCTATGGGGAGAGCTTGAAACAAAAAAAGGGGGTCTCGCAAGTATCCAGGGCCCTGCACAAACCTATCAAATGCCATTGCATTTTATCTATTACAAATTAAAATGTAAGAAAATGGGGAGAAAGTATTTTTTAGTTAACATTAAATGTTCTCATTTTCACATAAAGGCTTATTCGGCTTCAGAATTAAGCAATTTGGAGTGGACAGTAGTCTGCATTCACACTGATGTTTACATGAGCACACTAACTGGTTTAGCATTAGCGCTCATGTTGCTGAGTCACTCTCTCCTGTTGATGGAAACAACTTGTCTTGAAATTGGTGATAAGCTGCTCCCAGCTTTCAGTTTACACTTATAGTCCAGCAGACACAATGGCCTAAACCAGTAAATCATTGAGAACCATGGGTTCTTGGGTTGCAAATGGACCCTTATAGGTTTGTTTGAGAACCAGTGTCCTAAACTAGCAAACAAAATAGTTGTATTCATTTTAAATTAAACAATTCTTAAAACGACTATGCACATCTTATGGTGTTCACATCAAAAGATTTGTTATAGGCAAAAGATAAATCAGGAACAATCATCAAGGAGAGGAGAAGAGAGGAAATGGAAGGAGGAGAGAAGAGGAGATGGGAGGAAGGTTCATTAGAAGGTGTGATGTTCCTGAACTCATCTGGGAATATAAAACCGTAGAGAGACAGATCATAGTTGACCTCTAACTGTGTTTGACTGGCTGTCACTGCGCACGCGCACGCACACACACACACACACACACACACACACACACACACACACACACACACACACACACACACACACACACACACACAGCTTTCTGTGTGTGCTACCCCGCTTGACCTTGAATGTTTCATCAAGGTTGAGAAAGTGTGTGTGTGTGAGAAGTGGGTCATAACAGTGTGCTGTGTTGTGAGTGGTTGGCTATGCAGAGGAGGGGAAGGACCTGATTGGTCTCTAAGCTGGCAATTGAAGGATTGGCTCCATTGGGACTCCTGGCGCAGCAAGGAATTCTGGGAAGTCACGGCAAGGCCCTCTAGAGTGTGTGTGTGTGTGTGTGTGTGTGTGTGTGTGTGTGTGTGTGTGTGTGTGTGTGTGTGTGTGTGTGTGTGTGTGTGTGTGTGTGTGTGTGTGTGTGTGTGTGTGTGTGTGTGTGTGTGTGTGTGTGTGTGTGTGTGTGTGTGTGTGTGTGTGTGTGGAGACAGAGAAGGAGAGAGGAGAGGTGTTTTGAAGGGAAAGTATGAAACCATGGCAACCATGCTGAGTGAAAACTCACACAGCTTCTGGTGTTCATCTATACTTATGAATGATTCATATCAAGAGTTTTACAATTGAACTGAAAGAGAGACCACCTTTAGTCAGGTCTGTGTGTCTCCTCTCCTCTCCTCTCCTCTCCTCAAGTGGACCACAATGGAAACAAGCTTTTGCTTTTTTGTGTATAAATCCATGTTGGCTTTTTTTGTATGGTGACACTGTGTGATTTTAAAATGGCCAACACAAGTATTCTATTCTATTCCTCTCCTCTCCCCTCTCTGGTTATTTATCAGGTGAGTTCTTCCTTATTTGATACATTTTATAGATTCGGTTTATGATTTGTCTTTTTAGAGAGAGGGAGGAGGTTAAATAATGAAAAGACAGATGTTTGATATCAGTTTGCGCAGATAGGAGGAGAGAGAGATAAAAAAAAAAAGGCAGAGATAATTTTTTAACATGATCATGATGGTCAAGCCAGTACACCAGTGGTTCTCAATGTGGGGTCCTTGAGGGGGTCCAGGGGGTCCCCAGGTAAATGGTCTATGGTTGGGAACGAAATGTACCCTTACGGGTCTGTAACTGAGTTAAATTAACACTTTTACATAGATTTGGGTCCCAGAAATAAAAACTGTATCACATGGTCTGGGTGGTCTAATGCATGTCAAACTGGAGGTCCTTGAAATTTAAATAGTTTGAGAATCACAGCATTAAACCACCAGATTTTCCATCTACGAAACAACTTCATAATCCAGGACTACCCCACATGGTATATAGTCAGTCATTTCATTGGCTGGGGTTAAAGTTAAACTGAATGTTAAACTGAAAGTCATGTTTGCATGGCTCTTACAGTAAATTGAAATTCAACGTCTGCATGGCTCTAAATTTAAACTGAAATTCAATGTTGCTGTTGCAAGGTTTCAAAGTTAAACTGGAATTCAAGTTTGCACACGACTCAAGTTAAGCTGACTCAATGTCTTGCTTCGCTCTTGTATGCCCATGGGGGGTTTCACATTTAACTTAGCATGCTGCTTAGCTCAAATTATGGAACATATTAAGAACGGTGCTATCAACGCCAAGTATGTGACGGTGACCTTAACTGTCCTGTCCATGTCTTGTATTTCTGTTATGTTCATATTCTAGTTTTCATATTTCTATGAGCACGTCTTCCCCAGCTGTATCTCATTTGTACATACCCCTCATGTGTATATTAGTCTTGCAGTCTTGTTCCTGAGTCAGTCCTTCTCGGGTCATTGTTTAGTGTTGCATCATGTCAGTTTGTTTGTGTGTGATATATGTTCTGTTCACCTGGATTAAAACACACAGCCATGGGTTTTGAGCACTACTGTTGCCGGCTGTCCTGCTTTGGGGTTCTCACCTCTCCAGTATGTGACAAAGTATAACTGTATTCCATTTGTTGCAATAAATGGTTAAATATAATGATATGATATAATATAAGAACAATATGAAGCATTCAGAACATATTTGAAAATCCTTACATTATTTAAATGAAAATAAATGAACATTAGATTGACCAAAAACAAGTGAGGCCACGGAGTTGGAGCCTATATGGTAGTGCTTCAAGATAGACAAGCACTACTATGTATAACCATTTGTATGTTTGTTGGCTTTATTGTGATTTTATAATGGTGTTGTTTGATGTGTGTGTGTGTGTGTGTGTGTGTGTGTGTGTGTGTGTGTGTGTGTGTGTGTGTGTGTGTGTGTGTGTGTGTGTGTGTGTGTGTGTGTGTGTGTGTGTGTGTGTGTGTGTGTGTGTGTGTGTGTGTGTGTGTGTGTGTGTGTGTGTGTCCAAAGTGACTGCAAAAGATGGCTGCTATTTGTTTCAAAAAGCTTTATACCCTGTATAACATATATATAACAATGTGGCATAGCTCTGTTTAACACAATGCTGTATCCCCTCCAACTATATATACTTTCCCCATTTTCTTAAACTGTTTTTATTGTGTTGACACTTGCTTTGGCAATGTAAACATATGTCATGCCAATAAAGCTCCTTTGTATTGAATTGAATTCATATAGTACTACATTTTAAGTTTTTTAAATGGAGTTCAACAAGCTTAGGATAATTGCTGTTTTTGTCTTTGGTATGTGTGTGAATGTGTATGCCTACATTATATTTGTTCTTTTTTTTTTATTTTTGCTTTTTTAATTGTACTGTACTGGGTGACCCCAGCCAGAATAGTGTTGCTGAGACAGTGACTAATGGAGATCTGAAATAAACAATAAACAAGTAATCTGTGGTTTCTTCCACAGCTTGGGAGCCAGGAAGGAGAAGGGTCTAGGATGCCTGGAGCGTTGGCCAGGGTGTTGCAGTGAAGGGAAGGTCAGACGTCACGTGTTTGCTGATCTATGAAAGTGGGAAGCGGTGTATGGGATGGATCACGTCCTTGTCCTGGAGGTAAGGGGCGCCGTGCCCTTGCATTGCCTTGTAGGTCATCACCAGTGATTGGAATTGGATGCGGGCAGCAACCAGAAGGGAGCACAGAAAGGGAGAGATGTGAAAATGTAGGGAGGTTGAAGACCAGCGGTCTGCTGTTTTCATTCTGGATCAGTTGAAGAGGTTAGAGCGAGCATGCTGGCAGTCCAGCATAGATGTAGTTGCATTAGTCAAGCCTGGAGAAATGACCTAGGCTTGGACAAGGAGCTGGGCAGACTCCTTAATGAGGAACGATCCTCTGAATGTTGTAGCAGTGCAGCCGCTGCAGTGTGTGCCTTGAAGGACAATTGACTGTCCATGACCACTACCCGTTTCTGTGGCAGTTAGAACAGGAGCCACCAGGGAGTTGTCGATGCACCGCGGACTGAGACGCTCTCACAAAACCCACACAGTCCAAGTTTTAATGATGAAATACTTGGCTTTGGCTTTTAATAAGACCGGCAATAGCGACACATTATTCTTTCTCTCTCTCGTGTAGGCAGAGAAAAGCAAAACACATTTAAAATTGTAATCTTTGTTTAACAGAAAACAAAATTGACTAAAGGAATTAGGCCTAACATTCTATTTATAATTCTGTGTGGGATGTCAAACAGGGATGTCTAACAACCATATCGGTGCACGGTGGCCCATAAATAATACATGTAATAGTCACAGAGGGACAGTGCATTCGCAATACTAATGACAAAAAAGCTGTAGTTTAAGAATATTTATTTTCTAAAATTTCCTTTTGTTACCCTACCCTAGTCCCATTAGTATTTATATGAATAACGTGACAGATCTATTTTTGCATCAATCAATGCAGCACCTGGTGGAGTGGGTGTGTCCGCAGCCTCAGCAACAACCCTCGCTTCCACGGACGGATATAGATGTGTTTGCACATCGCTGTACTTCTTCACCCAGCAGCATATATGGGAGTTTTAGTTGTTAGTCATGTTTTCAAACTCTTTCTGGGTGTTTGTAATGGTGGGAAGTACAGTATGTGTCTCTGATCTGGTACAGTTGGCAGGTAACAAGTAGCCCAGTTTCCACCTCATCGTTGTGTGCAGTGTGGTGGATGCACAGTCTGTCTCCTCCTGGGAGCCAGGTCTGCCTATGGCGTCCTTTCGCGATGGTGAGACTGTGCTCACTGTGTCTGTACATAGTCCAAAGCTTTGCTTCGTTTTGGATCAGTCACGGTGCTCAGGTACTCTGCTACTATGTATTGTCTGTGCATGGCCAAATCCCAATTTGCTCTGTTTTTGTTTGTTGATTCTTTCCAATGTGACAGCTAATTATGCCTCAGCTGGCGGAAATCCGTGCCGGGGGGCATTTAGGTCTTTGAATAGTCCGACCGTCCTTCTGTCTATCTGTCCGTCCACTCCAACCTTTTTTTCTTTATGTTGTTTTATGTTTATTCAGCTTTAAGCATGATCACGTGTTTACAAGGACAGGTGCCAATAAAAACTGAATTGTTTTGCTGATTACGATATATAAAACCTCAATCTCCATAAATCTAAACATCTGAATCTAAAATGTGCGGTTGTCTAAGCTAAGAATCAAACAACCTAAAAGATAAAATAAAATATCTAAAGTCCACTGGCATTTAAGAGTCTGCACATACTGTATATATGATTGGTGATTTCTTGTATCTCTCAGTTCGGTATCTTGGGATGTCCAGTGTGTTTGAGTTCCTTGTTTGGTGACCAGAGATCTCCTGGGGGGGGGGGGGGGGGGGTAGCCAGTTTCTGACTTTGGAGGTAAACGGCTTTCTGGCAAAGTCGAGAAACAGTTGAGTGCGCCTCTCTGCTAGGATGCACCTTGTGAAATATCTACAGGAACGCCTTTAGGGAATTTCATGACATTAAAGGGCACAAACAACCACTTGGAATCTCCAAGGATGAACTGATTAGATGTTAGGTGGTCAAAGGTCAAGGTCACTGTCTGACCTCACAAAACACGTTCATTAAATTCCTTCACAGTCTTCAGTCACTACATAATTATAATGTACTACAGTCAGTATATGAGTCTGGAGTATATCGTTGCTGTCGGGCAATCTCCATATTTTAACGTTTTGTGTTTTTTTCGTAAATTAATGCCCTACTTTACGAACCCAACCGACCTGACCCAACGTTTTCGGACGGGCCGAAAATGTATGCTAATTAAAAAAATATGTATGATATATATATATACACGTTTTTCTCAGGTTTTTTGGGGGGTTTTCGGGCCTAACATTATGGTAAATGTTCGGGCCATGTTCGGGCCGGCCCAGTTAGGGCCGGGCCTTAATTTTCAGGCCCGTTGAGAACTCTGAGCTTGATCATACCACAGCATCACACAAAAGTATAGAAAAAGTATAAAAGTATTAAAAAAAATAGCAGATCTGCTATTTTTGCTATTTTTTAATTTGAATCCTGAAAAGTAACAGTTTTGGATATAATGAGGCTTCCCCCCCGACAGAGACGATATGAGTCTGACACGGACGTGCAGGGCAACTGGCTGCCAGAAGGCATGCCACCGCCGTGCGGTATTTCCAGTTTTGTTTTTGTTTTCTTATACAGACGTTTGGTTTAGTCTAGTGGGCTTTTCTGTCTGGCGGCTTCGCCCTGTGTTTGTGAACACAGTCCCAGAACCAGCTGGCTATGAGAAGACGGCTCTCTAGAGTCTCTCTGCTATAGGTGAGGCCTTCATTATGGAGCGTGTCTGGGAAAGGCTTGTTTTAGAAGGAAACTTAAACTTGATATGCTGTATCAAACATGCAATAACATCTTAACTTACATACCGGATTGACTGTGCTATTTTTAAAATCTGCTGTATTCCTGTTGGTTTCTCTCTTTTAATAGATTTTCTTCGTATGTGATACTGATACTGATTTTGTAAGATGTTTTTTT
>NC_139954.1:9051659-9064159 GCF_963454915.1 Gymnoscopelus microlampas | reverse complement strand
AGTTACTTTGTAGATCTTGATTAATATTACAAAACATACATTAAGCCCTTAAACGTTGTCTATTTGAAAATATTGTAATACATTTTATACATATGATTGTGAAACGGAACATTCTGCACAATGAGTACTTTTACTTTTGTTACTTTAAGTATATTCTGATGCCAATACTTTTGTACTTTTACTCAAGTACATTTTGATTACCGGATTTGTTTTACTTGTAACAGAGTGTTTCTACATTGCAGCATTGATACTTTTACTTAAGTAAAGAAATGTAGTACTTTTTCCACCACTGGTGGTTCTCAAACGTTTTCATGTCAAGGACCCTCAAATTGATTGATATGTATAGGCTAACTTGACCATGTCCCAGGACCCCACTTTGAGAAACCACTGGCCTACTGTATACAGTAGCCTATGTGTGTGTGTGTGTGTGTGTGTGTGTGTGTGTGTGTGTGTGTGTGTGTGTGTGTGTGTGTGTGTGTGTGTGTGTGTGTGTGTGTGTGTGTGTGTGCGCGTGTCTGTGTGTGTGTGTGTGTGTGTGTGTGTGTGTGTGTGTGTGTGTGTGTGTGTGTGTGTGTGTGTGTGTGTGTGCGTGCGTGCGTGCGTGCGTGCGTGCGTGCGTGCGTGCGTGCGTGCGTGCGTACGTGCGTGCGTGCGTGCGTGCGTGCGTGCGTGCGTGCGTGTGTGTGTGTGAGAGAGAGAGTGTGTGTGTGTGTGTGTGTGTGTGTGAGTTTGTGTGTGTGTGTGTGTGTGTGTGTGTGTGTGTGTGTGTGTGTGTGTGTGTGTGTGTGTGTGTGTGTGTGTGTGTTGGCTGCAGATGTTAACAGTCATTGTTAATGTGTGTTGTTAGAGTTATACAAGCAGACAGAATGTATAAGTTAGAATTATCATCAGTGTCATGGGAAACAGAAATGTCTTCAGACAGCTGTGTAGAAGCCTATAGGCTGGAGTCAGTAGCCTAATAGGTAAGAATAAGGCAAGGCTCATACACCAAGCAAGGCAATGCAAACTAAGGAATACAAGAACCGTCGGTACAGCAACTTGTCGGATAACAAAAATCCGGCGACCTCGGAACGGTTGCCAGGTATTCCTAAACACCTCAGTAAAACTATGCCTAAATCTAACCTTATTCCTAACCTTAACCTCAGTAAAACTATGCCTAAACCTAACCTTATTCCTAAACGTAACCTCAGTAAAACTATGCCTAAACCTAACCTTATTCCTACACGTAACCTCAGTAAAACTAATACAAGAAAAGGGTCTGGGGAAGCTGGGGAAGGCCGTATAGGCCGAAACGGCCAGCGTGTTTGATCTGCTGCAGGGGCTTTTCAATGAATAAGAGATCCTAAAAGGACCAAGTAGTGAGTTGCTGGTGATCTTTTCAAAGATACTGTTTCTGCCAGAACCGTGCAGCCGATAAACGTGAACTGTGAACTATTCAGCTGATGAGCGCTCACATTCTCTTTCCCATGGAAATAGCATTAACCACTTAAACCCTCTATTCTTAGAAAAACGTACTAGAGTTACAACTGCACTTAAATCTCTTTTTTCCTGTCTGCACTAAATCTATTCACCAAAAATAGCCGATCTGCAAGCCCACAACGCGTCACAACTATTTTTGGCTAATGTTCCCCACAGAATATGGATGCTGGGGTTCAAGTGGTTAAAAGACACGAAAGGCATTTAAAAAACATTCAAACAATCTACACATTCCATTTCTGAAAGAAAATATTTCCTGCCAGGGACCCCGTTAAAAGATTTTTTGTGTTGCTAAATTGTTTCCAAAATATTCAAAAAAAATTCAAGATTATCTCACAATGCATGGCGATGTGACATGTTGTGAGCTTGTAGATCGGCTACTTTCAAATAGCCGATGTATATTAGGCCAGGGTGATGATGCTATATTATAGTGCATGCAGCAGATTAATAACATCATCGTTCACTTTGTGATGCAAGCATGACATTTAGCACAAATACTCTGGAAGGGCCACTCTTATGGAAAAAGCCGCTGGCCACTCAAAAATCCAAGATGGTGACCATTTTGTTAGTTATATTGTATTAAAGGTTTCATGACATGCTCGTTTACAAAAAAATAAAAGTCTTTATCGTGGTCCTTCAAACGTGTATTAAAAGGTTTTAACTTAAAAATCCACTCAAGTGAGCCATGGCAGGTTTTTTTTCTATCTGTGTTCTGAGGTCTTTTCAGCTGCAATGAAAAATAATTTGCCTGCGGGTGTCACTGTTGATGGAGAGAGAGGGGCGGAGAGGGAAGGAGAGGGGGCGGGATTAATGGACTGTGACATCAAAGTCCACAGGCCAATCACAGCACTTTTCTAAGGCTAATTATTCAGAAAACCCCAGACCACAGAAAATCCACTGAATGTTCAAAGTTCAGTTTTTGGGGGTTTAATTGAGGTCAGAAAACCCCAAAACAAAAAAGTTATGTTTTTTTGCAGCTTTAACTAAGGAAACCCTTTACTTTCTTTCTTTATTTTCCTTTATTTATTCAGGGAAACCCATTGAGAGCAAGCTCTCTTTTTCAAGGACGCCCTGATAACAAACATTTGAATCACATTACAATGTCACAACTTTAACAATAAAGCAAAAAAGAAAAGCAGAAGCATAAAACAACATTAAAATAATCACAAAAGGCGGTGAATCAGACAATACAGTGAGGACATGGATAACAACACTGAGATTTAAAAATCAGAGGCAAATAAACAGTGTTACATGAAACAGGTGCAGTCACTATGTACTGTATCCTCAAGAAGCACCCTGAATGTCTCTATTGAGACCAATCGCACCAGTTTCAGAGAGTCCTGAAGTTTGTTCCATTTGTGTGGAGCATAACTTGACAACTTTATACAGACTAATTACTATTTCGTCAATACATTTTCTTGAACTGAGAGATATTAATGCAAACTTTTAAATCATTCAGCAGAGAATTCCACAGGTTGATGCCAACAACTGAAATACACATCTGTTTTAAAGTACTCACTACTGTACATTATAGTCCTCGCCCGCTGAACTTAAGATAAACAACTTGTGTAAATTATCTGGTAATACTCTGCTTTTTGCCCTGTACATAATTAATAATGTCTGTTATTCAATCTTTAAGAAAACTGGAAAAATTGGTGTGATCTCTTGAATCCACTTCATGAATAATTCTTACTGCTCTTTTCTGTATAATATAAACAATAGACATTCTTCATTCACCTCTTCTACAGAAACCCCTTTCCAATCTACATAATAAAATAGAGAAATCAAAAATAAGATTCCTTTTTCTTTCTTAGTAGACTGCTCCCAGATGGCCTGAGATTTCTTGAGCGTTGACAACATAACAAAGGAAATCAGTGATGTATTTTGGCCCTAAAGCATTGCATGATTTAAAGATGATCATCAATATTCTAAAGTCAATTCAATGACACGGACATTTAGAACCAATAACCAACTTAGCCCATCGGAAAATATATTTTCTGTTTAATAAAGAGCTGGAGAGACATAGAGACCCCTGTTACTGAACAAACACTCTATAGCAATGATTACCACCAGAATATAGAGCTATTTAACACGTATTTTAACTAAAATAATAACCCTACCTTTAACACAAATCCTCTAATTCTAGCTATATTTTTAAGATGATAATTGATGTGATGTGTGATTTCAATTTAGATCTGAATCCATAATTGCACCAATATTTCTGGCTTGGTCTTTAGCCTTAAAGACAGGCAGTCAAGGTGAGCACTAACTTGCAGCCTTTCTTCCTTGGCACCAAAGATAATTATATCAGTTTTGTCTTTGTAATTTTGTCACATCCCAGTCATCGATTTGTTCAATGCACTGATGCAGCAGATCTATGGGACCATATAGTCATTTGAAGAGAAAGCTTTGATTGATTGATTGTATACTTTATTAACAGTTTGCAAAGACAAGCACAGGGAAGTACAGTTCAATACAAGGTCTGTTAAGAGGAGTTTAAACCCAAGAAAGCACTATAGCTTGTATCCATTTGGGTCCTTTGTACTCAATTCATCGGAAAAAAAGCGTAAACATTGGCCGGGTTTCCCAAAGAGCTCGTGCGTAGAGCATCGTCGCAGGTCCGACGACGGGTCTAACGTGTGACGTCACATGCTTCGCAGTACCATAGCAGGCACGTAGATTTCAGGTCATGCGTGGCCGTACGCAGCTTGCGCAAGCGTCTCCTACACAGCTGGGACTCGGCCAAACCTACGCTCTACCCTCATTAGTAGCAGGTGGTTGTGCCCCTGCGTGCCATCTAAACTGGCTGCGTGTGTGGTAAAAGTACATTCGTGAGACAGAATGCGCGCAGCATACTCCCCGCCCACAGTAGGAGGGGAGTACTGTCCTACGAAGCATCTTGTAACGAGCGCCCTGGGCCGCCTGTAACACCCATCGTTCTATGAAATCTATGAAAAGACCGACACACACACACACACACACACACACACACACACACACACACACACACACACACACACACACACACACACACACACACACACACACACACACACACACACAAACACACACACACACACACACACACACACGTGTGTGTGTGTGTGTATATATATATATATATATATATATATATATTACGGCCGGGCCGGGCCGGTGCGTAAAAGGGCGAGCGGCTGCAGTGCTTCGTCCTCTATGCATGAACCCGAAGTTTACAGAGATCTACAAGCTTGTGACACGTTGTGAGCTTGTAGATCTGCTATTTTCAAAAGATGTTTTAACCATTCATAAACATGGCGAGCTGTTGCGCTCGCCGAGCGCAACAGCTGTCACTTTGTGAGAGGAACTGCACTTTCATCATAACGTTAACTATAAAACTTCGAAATTAAGGAAACATATTTAGCTCAGCATCATTTATATACCTTTAGTTAACTTGGCATGTGCTTAATATTTTTATTAGATGATCGGATTATCCGTGAGAGTACGATTTGTAAACTTCGGGTTCATGCATAGAGGACGAAGCACTGCAGCCGCTCGCCCTACCCAAAATAACAGATCTGCAAGCTATCAACACGGCATGTCGCAGTGTGTTTGTTGTATATATGTCTGTTTTTTTGGGGAGGCGTCGCCCGTTACGCGTTAAGCTGTCAATCATGCAGGGGGACGCCCCCTCTATCCTCTGAATTTTTTTGAACGGCGAACAATGGCCGCAGTGTTTATTTAAGATCATTGAAATGTCACCTTAAAAAATGCATTTTAATACATTACAGAATGTACCTATAAAAATGTAAGTGTCCAATTCATATAAAGGTAAGTTAGATAAAGGTGCGACTTTATCTTAGTATTTTTGCAAAATCCTGTATATATAGATATATGTATGCAAAGGGTGTTTAAACTATAGTAGGATAGCACTACGTAGTTGACGTAGGCTTTACGTAGGCTACGTCCAGGATCTCTTCACGTGCATGCTGTCCCACGAATGTAGTTTTAGCACAGACGAAACGGAACCTACGAAGATGGTGTCTACTGAAGCCAATTTAGATGAGACGTTGGGCACACACAGCTGCTACTAACGAAGATAGTGCGCAGCGGGGTTGCTACTGCGCAGATGCGTGGAGGCACCTACGCAGCTTCTAGGCTACGCAGGAGCTCAAATTCGTTTGGGAAACGCGGCCATTTTCGTTTTATTTATCGTAGAGCTGTACCGAGTGCCACGCTACGAGCTTGTAGATCTGCTACAGTATTTTTTTTTAAATCGTGAAAATGTGTGCAAATCTTTGAATATATATATATTTTTAAAGGCAACATTTGTGACTCAAATCCTAATTTGCTGCTGGTAGGTCCCTGGAACAAAATATTTTGAGATGGGGGTCCACGGTCAAATACATATATCATTTTGAAAAAGTTTGAGAACCACTGATATAGCAACGTAGGTTCTTTTCAAAAAACTGTTACATGATAATGTTTTGGGGCCCACTTGCGATATCCTCGTGGCCCACCAGTGGGCCCCGGCCCACAGGTTGAGAAACGGTGGTATGGTGTATATCCCAGGGGTCCATGTGAAACTGTGCCAGAGTCAAAGCAGGAGTCAGTAATCCCAGAGAACAGAACAGAACAGAACAGACAGTGCAAGTCTTACGTTCTCACACTGGGGGTGGGGGGGTCACGGGGGCTGGCCGTGGAGCCTGATGGCTGCTGGCACGTCACCCTGTGGTGTGTGTGCCGGGGGACCGTAGGGGTTAGTGCTGGGATGGTGTGACGTTTTTTTTGTATTACCGCAGTGAAAAAAAGCCATGTGTCCTGGCGGTTCAGCTGTGAACCAAAGTGACAGCTATAGGTTCAGTTTCTCCCCCCAAAAGCCCATAAAACATACTGTAGGATGGAAGACAGTCAGTGATGTTAACTAAACAATGCTTATTGTGTTGATGGTACTGTATGCTTATATTTCATCACACATAATACGCACTCCTGTATAATAATAATAAAACGATAATAACATTGGAGTAATGATCTTACACATAACTGACACCGAGGCCTACAGTAGTGAGTCTCCTTTCTAAATAATGCGCTGTATTCACATCATATATCGTTGCTCTCGGGCGGAAACCTTCATCTCCATGTTTTCATATTTTGATACAAGATGTTTCATGTTAAAGTGGAAAGAATTGCCAATCTTCATGCTCACAATGCAGCGCATAGCGACACGCTGTGAGCTTGTAGATTGAAACGTTTCGAAAGTCCAATTGAAAATGGTTAAACTGTGCCTGTGGGCTTTATAAATATTTATAATGCAAAGTTAACAAGAGCTTGTGATTAAATTATAACATTGGATCCATTGAAGAAACACAGTGTCACGATTTGCAAACTGGTGAACCCAAAAGTAGAGCCAAACACAGGGAGCGAGTTAAAAGGTCTTTATTCACAACCAAGGGAGGAAGTAGTTGGGGAAGTGGCGTGGAAGTGAGGCCGTCTTGTAGGGACGTAGTGAGCAGGCAGGCAGGACAGAGGGCCGACAGTAGGCAGTAGTGTACTTTTGACAGCAACGTTTTAGTCATAGTCTTTTGAATCAAATTCCATTTAGCTTTAGTCATATTTTAGTCATCTGAAATGTTTTAATGTTAAAGTCTAGTTTTAGTCTACTAAATATCATAAGATTATAGTCGACTAATAATTTATTTTGGTGGGCCTATTTTGGCGGGTCTTGATGGCGTCGTAATGGCTGATTTTGCACTTGGTTGCGTGCTGAAAATAGCCGATCTACAAGCTCACAACGCATCGCGCTGCGACGCGTTGTGAGCTTGTAGATCTGCTATTTTCAGAGCGCAACACCTCAGCACAACCAAACATAAAATGACTTGTCTTTTAATTCTACTGGATCTCTTCTCCACTCGTCCCTCCCTAACATTGTAGTCTAGCTATTTTTTGTTGACGAAGTTGTCAATATATTTAGTTTTAGTCATCATAGCTTAGCTTTTATTTAGTTTATATTTAGTTTGGCAGTGAAAAAAGGTAGTCGACCAACATTTTTCGTCATAGGTTTAGTCAACGAAATCAACACTGGTTGGCAGGCAGCAGTAGTGTGATTCTGAGGCAGAGGAGGAGAGTTTGAGTGGAAGGCAAACACAGAAGCAGAAATTCTTAGTATAAGTTGAGTCCACTGAGAGTAAGTTCACTAGGAATGCAACTGGCAAGAGTCGTGCCATTATCACGGGAGGTTGTGCAACGATCTGGCTATGAGTGGAGAGAAGACCAGGGTTTACATACTGTACTGTGAGGGTTGATGAGTTGATTGCCGGCAGGTGCGTCAACTGAGGGAGATGAGGTAACCATAGACAGGTGTGCCAAAGCGGAAAGCTGGGAGGCAAGCCTACCCTCACACAGAGAGACAGACTGTGACACGCAGGTAATTTTTTTCCCCATTTCCTGAAAAGAAACAGCTTTGGACATTCAAGGTTTCCACCTGACAGCCACAATATCATTGTTTCTGCAAACATGGACAACTTTGGACGTGACAATACAGGATTCATTTTCTTTCTCTGAATTTGGGAAGGACAGTACATGACAGTCACAGGACAGGACAGGACATTGTTTTGACAGGACAGTACTGGAACAAATGTTCAGTCCAGTGTCATAGTGCAGAATCGTATAACAGGTCTAGATAATGCTTTCTTGTAGGAAAATGAGTAGTTTTCGATTTCCTGGCTATACATAGAAGCCATTAGGCCGTTTGTTGACATAGTCAGTGGACTGCAGTTTGAATCAAGCTAAAACTGTATTATGTAATTTATTTGAGTAATATTTTTTTGTCCAATCTGTATGGTAGAGTATGTTAATACAATATATGCTCTTCTATTGAGACATATAGATCGTGTGTCTAGGTTGGACACAACCTTTGACACAATCCTGTTTCTGGTTTGATACGAATTTTGACCTGAAGTTCAAAAGTCTATATCTCCCCAGAGCGAGCAGGCAGGCTCTATTAGCTCAACGGTGAAATGTCAACACTTGAGAGACCAAGAGACCCGGGTTCAAATCCAGGGTAGAAGAGGAAAGTTACATAGTGCAGCTTTAGGAGTGAACTAGCAAAAATCCAATTTGATGATTTACAAGTTCACACTAGATCAGCAATTGCTGCTATTTTGGAGAGAAAAAAAAAATACGGGGGTATTTTTAGAAATGTTTGAAAATGTTGGCCTATAATGACATAATCCCAAAATAGTGGGACACTAGGTTGAACGTGGTTAGGGCCCAGGGCAACAAATGACAGAGCTAGCCTAATTGGAATGCCTCACCATAAATAATGCCATTGAGTCCTACCCCCTGCTGCCTCCTCAGCACCATGGACAGTGCTGGCATTCACTGAACTAAAACAAAATACAGACTGTGTATTTTCGGAGCACTGGGCCTTGGCTTGGGAGCAATACTGTATTTAAAGACACGCAGCCAGCTTTAACAGCATAGGATGTATTTCATGGACAGACTAGGCTGCCTTCTTCAGGGTGGAGAAGGTCTGTCTGAAACGTTGGTGTGTTTCCAGTCTATGTGTCCACAATAAACTATTGGCATCGGCAGCTACGAGCTTCAGTGTTTAATCCGTTGGCTGGCACTTCGCAAGGACCGGTGTGCTGTGCACCCTTGGTAACCATACATATTCAATTGAACCTGAGCTGTAGATATCACAAGTATGCAAGCCTAGAAATAATGCTAATAATCAAACACACAAAAGAAATCCCCCATTATGTTTAAGAATGGACTGGCCCCTCCCCCTTGTCTTAGAAAATGAAGTGATGATGAGCAACCGAAATGTTTAAATGATGTATTTATTTATTTTATCTTCATTCGTGTCTACCTTTCCTGTCTTTGATTCTCGCTGATGTTGCTACTATGACACCTGAATTTAACTCTGGGTATCAAAAACCATGGCTTATCTTATCTTATCTTATCTTGTCTTGGCTTGTCTTGTCTTAAATGAGACAACAGAGGTGAAGCTTCTGTTTCAATCCAACCTCTCTATCTCTAATAATCAGCCAACCACATCAATTAATTAATTTACCAGCTTCATGTATCTGTCTCTCTCTCTATCGCACGAGCACGCGCACACACACACACACACACACACACACACACACACACACACACACACACACACACACACACACACACACACACACACACACACACACACACACACACACACACACAGTCTCTCTCTTTTGTATTGCTTCTTTGCCTCCAACCTGCACATACCTGGCTCTATAAATCATAGCAGACAGAATGGGAGTAATTAGCTATAGCACCCATATATACACTGTACTTGTACCTACATGCACTTGCACATACGCACACGCACACACACAGGCGCACACACGCATATATACGCAGGCGCGCACACATGCACACACGCAAGCGCACACACGCACATAGGCAGGCCTACACACCACACACACGCACACACACACACGTCACACGCACACATACACACACGAATATACAACAGACGCACCAAAGGCACTTACACCCAGAAATAAGAGAATTCTGCTGTTCTAATACTGTAAATACTCCAGTAATTATACTAGTATAGTGTTTGTGTAGGAATAGTATTGTACCAATTCTATCCAACCAGGATAGAGAACTCAGACAGGATACAGATTAAACAAGTGAAATTGGAAGTGATGACACAAAGAAATGAGCAGACCAAATTGGAACTGCAACATTGAAAATTAAGCTGATAAATGGGTACTCTCTTCTGTTTGGCTGAAATTTTGCAACCCACCTGAAAATGTATTTCCTCTTTATTAAAAAGATGGAGAGACAGCGAGACCCCTGTTACTGAACAAACACTCTATGATTACAGAATATAGTGCTTTAACGTTTTAACCTTTTTTTTTGTTTTAACCAAAAAAAGATCACTGCACCCTACCTTTAGCATTACATATTTAATATCACAATCCAAATCACTTGGTGAGCGTAGATGCAAGGTGTCTACCTATGAAATACAATTTCATCTCCAGCTCATCTTCTACAGTTTCCAGTTTGAAAGCATGTGTGTTCCCCATGTCTCTTTGCTGTGTTTATCCTGTTCAAATAGCACTGCGTGTTTGCAACTACGTACGTCCTAGCGCAGTGGTTCTCAACCTTTTTTAGGCAGCAACCCCCAAAAATAATAATTTTTGAACTGTGGACCCCCAAAATAATCATTTGAACTGGGGACCCCCCACCCTGACAAGCACTTGGAATTGTAAGAGTTGAGGCGTTACATTTAGTTTGACTCAGGTTCCACAGTGTGAGCTTGTAGATATGCTATTTTCAAAATGTTTTCCTCTTTCTTATTTTATTTGACAATTTGGACAATGTTTCACCAGATTTTATAGTATAGTTTGTTGATTACTTTTGATGCAGTAATGGTCTTTTTCTTTTCTTCCGTTATTTTTTTTCACACCCCAAAAATCATGTGCGGGGGACCCCCCTGGGGTCCCGACCCACAGGTTTAGAACCACTGTTCTAGCGGACAATGATCAGTACTGCCTGTGCGAACTAGTTTTAACCACCTGAACCCCAGAAGGCCTATTCTGGGAGGAACATTCACCAAAAATAGCAGCATCTACAACTATTGTATTGGCTATTTTTATATTATATTATTATACTGTAGGTATATTTACAGAGAAAGGAGGGGAGGGGGCAGGGGTCTCATGCCACGAGTTTGTGCACCGTTTGTGCAGTGATAGTGATATGCACAGTCAGCCCAACAAAAAAAAGAATCCTCTTCGTCCCTTCTGCGCCCCTGGGGGAGATGCATTTTCATCCCAAATACATATTTTAATGTCCCCTGGACGACGGGACTCTGACATATTGTCAAACTGGGAACTGTACCCAAACCCATAGCCGAAAATAGCCGATCTACAAGCTCTGGTGGAGATTGATTACAAACCATGCCGTCTCCATTCTCCACATGCCGGCCTGCTCACCAGAATGTCGCTGCGCTCCATAAAGAGTAGTTAACGTAACGTTATGGATGTATTTGGAATGTGATATGAACCCATTAAGACCTGAGGCCGATTCTAAAAATGTCTTCTAAATCTAAAACAGTTTTCTGAAAAACCTATATGTTGCTACAGTATATGAGTGGTGCTCAAACTTTTTCATCTCAAGGACCCCCAAAATTATATGCATTTGGCCCCGGACCCCCATCTCAAAATATTTTGTCCCCTGGACCCCCAGATTCAAAGATTTGAGTTAAACAAAAAAAGTATATATTCAAAGATTTGCACACATTTTCACGATTTTTCAAAAATAGCAGATCTACAAGCTCACTTGCTATGAGCATGTATATCTGCTATTTATGAATAACCAAACTAAAATAATGGTAAATAAAGTGGTTAAAACCGAAAATAAATGACACAGATGATTTAATGGCTTAAAGAGAAAACGGGAACATGGTGCTGTGATATTGTTGCGGCAAACACAGACGGCAGACTTTTTTTTTAAACGGGGGCCATTGTTTGAATAGAGTTTATTAAATTGCCTTACAAATTGCATTTAGTTATTAAATTGATTGTTTTATTGTTTCACCTTTTATTCCCAAATGCCAGTGGTGGGAAGTAACTAAGTACATTACAGTACAATACTTTTACTACTTGAGTATTTCCATTTTTCAATACTCTATATAGAGTATTGAAAAATGGAAATACTCAAGTCATGTCTACCTCGAAGTATAGGAATAACCTGGCTAATGTTTGCAATTAAATGTTCATTGTTTTTAGCCTGCTATATAAAGATTGCCTAGAGGACGTCACCAAGCGTAACATTCGGACTTGCATGGCGCACCGTTGCGCCGATCTGTGCACCAACATTGGCACAAACTCTGTTCAGGGGTCTGCCAGGAAAATAGCCACACAGCAGCTTGCCAATTCGGACGGTGGGCTTGTTGATGCGCGAGGCCACGGGCTGCTTGGCGCGGGCACTTGCTCGGCCATACCTCAGGGCCTTGCTGTTGCCTTGTTGTCATGTTGTCAAAATCACAGCGA
>NC_139954.1:9024159-9046659 GCF_963454915.1 Gymnoscopelus microlampas | reverse complement strand
CTCTCTTCCCTCATCGCCTCTCCTTTCTTCTCCTCTCTTCTTCATCTCTCCTTCTTGTCCTTAACCTCTCCTTCCATTCATTTCATTTCCTCTCCTTTATTCTCTTCTTCTCTCTTGTTTTGTTCTTTTCTCTTCTCCTGTCCGCCTTCTCTTCTCCTGTCCGCCTTCTCTTCTCTTCTCTTCTCTTCTCTTCTCTTCTCTTCTCTTCTCTTCTCTTCTCTTCTCTTCTCTTCTCTTCTCTTCTCTTCTCTTCTCTTCTCTTCTCTTCTCTTCTCTTCTCTTCTTACAGAGATTCCATCTTCCTTGCGGTTCTTGTTTCCAGGGGTGTCCTCTCATCCATCCATGTGTCTGTCTGTCTGTCTGTCTGTCTGTCTGTCTGTCTGTCTGTCTGTCTGTCTGTCTGTCAGACAGAGAGACATACAGTATTGCATTTCAACCATCTAGGTATAAAGGATGTTTTTGTTTGGATTAGAAGAAACGGTTTCTTCTAATCCAAACAAAGAGGAGCATTGAGAAACTATGTTGTTAAGTTGGTGGTGTTGTCAGTAGCAGCTGTAGCCAGGTGAGATGTTTTCAGTAGGAATGAAAATATGAAAAGGGCTTTTCATTGTGTAGGTCAGTGGTTCTGAAACTAATTTAGTTTTGCTTCAGTACTGATCTGAGCACTGATCACGGAATCCAAGAACCCCTTTTGCTTAGAAAATATTGATGTCAAAAGTCCAGTTCTGATTATGTTAAAAATAAAACAGTATGAAGGCAGAAAGTGTTAGTTTCTATTCAAGAACAGTTGTGCTAGTCAAGTTTCTGATTACATTTGGTTTAACACTTTAGATCAGTAGGTTCACTTGTTCACAACGTCTGTCAATCTTTTATGTAGGATACATACCTGTATACCTTACGTCCTCAACTCCTCAACTACCTTCTCAACTCAACTCAAATGTTATTTACGAGGGCTAAACCTGCAATACTATATAGGTGATATAAGGTAACAGATGGCTTGCTGTCTAAAAGGAAAAGTAAACCACAAGGCTGAGATGACAGGCTGTTGGATTGGGTGACAGTTATGAATGACAGTTGTTTGCCCACAGCACCGCTCTGTAAGCACGGTTGTCAGCCTTCCTCAGGATAGGCGGCCCGCGGGCCAGCTGAGACCGACCAGAGCCGATTATCTGGCCCGCAGCGACTCCTGTCATAACATGTTATACATACAGCACAGTAACAGTGTTTTTAATGGAGTCTGAATATAGCAAGTTGTGATTTGTCATGAGTGTACATTCAGCGGGCCCGGCTCTAGCGAGGGCCCGCTGATTTTGGGGTACCAAAATCATGGGATGAAAATTTCCCAAAAAGAAAGCCTTAGAATTATTTAAAAAATATATATACATGGGGGACCCCCTGGGGGTCCGCGGACCACCTCGGCGGTGGTCGGCGGTGACGCTAGGGAACAACATGATCGACCGTAATGTTGTGAGTTTGTGCTGGCCGCAATTAATTATGCTCCGAGGGGGCAGATGTGTGGTGAGCTATGAAAAGTAGCCTACGCCACCTGTGAATTAATTGCGCGCGTTGTGGCTTGTGTTGTTAGTGACATGTGATATGTTGTTGTTGTGTTTAGTGCAAAACAATGACACGGGGAAATTATGGCTTTTCATCTTTCCAATGTATTATAGGATAGAGCACATTTCAAAGGACGAGGCCAACCAAAGTGCTATACAACACAGCAGTAGAAAACAACAATGTCACAATACATACAATACAAAAATTCACGCAGCAATTGAAAAACTATTTTAAAATGTACAGCAGAAAATAGTGAGGTAGAGTCAGTGGTCATAGAGTATCAGATTAGCTGTGACCAGAGGCCAGAGAAATGAAATATGTCTTCAATAATGATTTAAAAAATGTCTATGGACTGAGAGGCTATAATATTAAATGGAAGGCTATTCCAGAGCCTCGGGGCAGCCGCAGCAAAGGCTCGATCACCTCTAGTCCTTTTTTTTTATCGTGAGCTCAACCAGTAGCAGCAGCTGGTCGGCTGACCTTAGGGGTCTGGATGGAATGTAATCCTCGATAAGGTCTGTGGGGAAAGGCGGGGCAAGCCCATTTCATGCTTTAAAAGCAAACATTAAAACCTTAAAATCAATTCTAAAACGGACCGGGAGCCAATGGAGAGAGGCCAGAACAGGAGTAATATGGTCACGCTTCTTTGTACCAGTGAGGAGGCGGGCAGCAGCATTCTGGATGAGCTGCAAACGCCTAAGCAGCAACTGGTCTTTAATGCTGACGTAGAGTGAATTGCAGTAATCCAGCCTCCATTGCTATGTTTACTTATCGCAAGTCACTCATATCGTCATCTCCATATTTAACAATATTATCGCACAGCGTATGTTTTCCTATGTTGTTCAGCACTAATGCACACTACTGTATGAATTATGCTGCGTTTTACAGCTCCTCTCTACCCATCATAATTCATACTGTTATGCAATGTTGTCATATAAATTTGAACCTTGATCTGTTAAAAAACACAAAACACATCAGTGTAATTTAATAATCTCCAATCCGTTCAGATTAATTCAGACTGAAAAAAAAAACTATTTCAAACTGATCCAGAGAGAGTGAGTTGATGTGCTCTATATCTGAAGGTGTAAATATTAGCGGGGCATGAGGAGAGCAGCTGTAATCTGGATTAGTAATCTCTGTGCATATAATCTGATATGGGAGAAACGTGTGTGTGTGTGTGTGTGTGTGTGTGTGTGTGTGTGTGTGTGTGTGTGTGTGTGTGTGTGTGTGTGTGTGTGTGTGTGTGTGTGTGTGTGTGTGTGTGTGTGTG
Source organism: Gymnoscopelus microlampas (assembly GCF_963454915.1). Lineage (NCBI taxonomy): Eukaryota > Metazoa > Chordata > Actinopteri > Myctophiformes > Myctophidae > Gymnoscopelus > Gymnoscopelus microlampas. Next base: position 9,043,832 of record NC_139954.1, on the reverse strand, counting down.
TGTGTGTGTGTGTGTGTGTGTGTGTGTGTGTGTGTGTGTGTGTAGTGTTTCAGGTCAGTTGGGTGGATGTTTAATATTTGATGATTCAAGTTGATTAGGAAACGATGTCACCAGGAACTTCCTCTCCTCTCCTCTCCTCTCCCTGTCCGTCCGTCCGTCAGCTAATCTCGTGAAACTGCACACACACTACCTGGATGCCAGAGCAGAACCCTTTTTTTCCCCTTCACATTGGCCTATTATAGTGCCACCAGCAGGCAGATTTTTGCGAAACAATGTTTTTGCTATTACCCCTACAGATTTTGTCCAAACATCACGCAAATCGGTACACACTATTTCTATTGTCATGTGATCAAGTCGGATCTGTCGGATTTTTCACATTTCATCAACATTAATCCCTCAACTTCTACAGATTCCACTCACCTCTATAATGACCGAATTGGCGAATTCCGAACATTGCTCGCCCACACTTATTCTAGTTCATATTATTCACTGATCATAGACTGTGCATTTACAGTTTACACATTTATACATTCATCTTGGGCACTGCTGGACAGAGCGGTGTGTGAAACCTTTTTACGCACATTCCCAGTAGGCCAAGGAAGAACCTCCACCCCAAGTTTATTTTTCAAATTTGCCTTATAGGGGCGCTATAACTGGCTGCTTCACCTTTTGGCATATAACTCTTGAACAGTGCTTGAATGGAATGCATTTTCTGCCGATTCCTTGGATCATGCCATTTTGTGTTTTCAGATTGGTACACATTCTCTCTGGAATCATGTGATCAAGATGTATCAGTCAGATTTTCTTTACTCATTTCCGATCGTCTACGATCGGCTTCCACAAGTTTTCGGGAAGGGCCCATTTAGCGAAAGATGTCACAAATCATGAAATCTGTCCCCAAAGTATCGTGATATCGGGAAAATATTGTTACATCTTTACCGGTGTCGGAATAAAACCCAAACGATACCCATCCCTAGTCGGGTTAATTAAGTTTATCTGTTAGCTATTATGCACCGTTTTTCCTAATAAGGGATTCTATAACCCATCAGTTTTACTTTGGTGTATTTTACAAATGTGTGCAGCTTAAAGCAGCTTAGTGAAACCCTGTTGGTTGCATAAGTCTTAGTGTCAAGCCAGCGCTCACGACTCTGCGTAGCTCAGCATGATCGTTGAAGTTGAATTCAAAGACGGGTGATGCAGAATTAACGTCTTATATATCTGCTGTGCACGGCTGGATTATAGAGCAGCGGTTCTCTAAGTGGGGTCAGGGGACCCCCAGGGGTCCTTAAGGGGTAACGAGTGGATCAAATGAGTTGATATGGCACTCAAAATGTGTGGAACCACTTTAGCCCTGTATGTACCCATGGGCTATTATGCGACGTGTTGCGAGCTTGAAGATCTGCTATTTTAATAACACATATTGTATGGTGGGTCCCTGGCACAAAATATCAGCCAAATACATATACATTTAGGGATCCTTGACATGAAAAAGTTTAAGAACCACTGGATTATAGAGCTGTGATTCTCAACCTTTTCCATTTCAAGGACCCCCGGTTTTATCTGATGGACTCTCCTGTATTATGATTTGTCTTCCTCCTCCTCCTTCTTTCTGCTCAAGATGGCCGGTCCCTGAAACTCATTTTGTTCTATTCTTACTCATGTCGTTTTTTTGGTTCTTGACATTTGGTCTTATGTACCTGTACCAGTCCTGTGTTGCATTCTCTTATTCTGGCTGCTGCTGTATGATGACACCTGAATCCCCCGCCCCGGGGATCAATAATGGTTTGTCTAGTCCTATCTCTTCTCTTCTCCTCTCCTCTGCAACTAACGTACTGTCTACACACACACACACACACACACACACACACACACACACACACACACACACACACACACACACACACACACACACACACACACACACACACACACACACACACACAGAGAGAGAGAGTGAGAGACACACAAAAGACATAATCCCGATCCCACAATCCCTCTCGCATCCAATCATGTCCCTCCGAATGCTGCACGGCCTCCTGGGTAACCTAGATACAGGGTGCTTGTGCGTGTGCGCGCGCGCGCGTGTGTGTGTGTGTGTGTGTGTATGTGTGTGTATGTGTGTGTGTGTGTGTGTATGTGTGTGTGTGTTTTAATCCCTGACAGCCAGTCAACAATAGAGGAGCATCTGGCTTATTGACACCACATCTGTCTGTCTGTCGGTTTGTCTGTCTGTCGGTCTGTCGGTTTGTCGGTTTGTCTGTCTGTCGGTCTGTCGGTCTGTCGGTCTGTCTGTCTGTCGGTCTGTCTGTCTGTCTGTCGGTCTGTCTGTCTGGTGTTTAACAGAATAGATGTTACAACATGACCTATGATTAATGTTCTGGCCCCACAGTGGTGGAATGAACTCCCCACTGATGTCAGGACAGCAGAGTCACTGCCCATCTTTCGCCGCAGGCTGAAAACCCACCTCTTCAGGAAACACTACCCTGACCCTTCCTCTTAGCCTTGCCTACTTGTTGTCAATTATTTGTACGAGCTCTTGTTTTATTGGATCTTGTTTATTTCATACGCTTATTTGTTTTAGCTCTTGCTCATTTGATTTTTCCTGTTTGTCTGTTTAAGAAAGTAGGTAGCTGATATATTGCACTTTTACCTTAGCGCTAGGTATACTCTTAGTTGCTTGTTTTAGAAGAGAATGCACTTAAGACTTCTGGTAATTAGTAGTTTCCTTGCCTACCTATGTTGAATGCACTTATTGTAAGTCGCTTCGGATGAAAGCGTCTGCTAAATGACTGTAATGTAATGTAATGTAATGTAATGCACACCTCTACACAGTCCAGGTCAACATTAATCGCTATGTTCTAAATTAATGCTCATCATATATTAGTAGAAGAACACGCAAAGTCTGGAACGATCGGTTATACAATACCCGTGGTGCTTGTGGTCAGAGTACTCGCTGTACCCATTGTTAGAGTAGGCTACCGAGTGCGGTACCCGTTGCCACAGTACTAATAACGTTAAATAATGTATAAACGGGCACCGGCAGGAACGATGCAAATTGGGAATGCATGCCCCCCCGTTTATGTTTTAGTTGTGAGAACGGTTAAGGCAGTTGATAAACACAGCAAGACTTCACCATGGGTGCATAAGATGAACACCATACGTCCTACAACGTATGGTTACTCCAGCAACGTGTATGTTTACACAGGAGAACATGGCGGCCGCTTGTTTTTGTTTGTGTGACTATCACATCAGTGTGATACTGAACTCAGATCTGTTGTACATAGAGCTCAGTCACTCACTGACCTGCTATACTCATCAGTGCTGCCATGCGTGTGTGTGTGTGTGTGTGTGTGTGTGTGTGTGTGTGTGTGTGTGTGTGTGTGTGTGTGTGTGTGTGTGCGTGTGCGTGTGCGTGTGCATGTGTGTGTGTGTTACCAGTTACATTATCAGCCATTGGCCCTGAAGGGTTGAGATGGTCACTCTCTCTCTCTCTCTCTTTCTTTTCTTTCCTTTTCTTGCAGTCTCTTCCGATCTCCATCATTCATTGTTGTCCTGCAGGCTTCAGGTCAAAGGAGACTCACCCCCCCCCCCAACACACACACACACACACACACACACACACACACACACACACACACACACACACACACACACACACACACACACATATGCTCTCTCTCTCTCTCTCTCTTGCCCCTCTAGGAAATGTTTATATATATACATGCACGTATATATATATATATATATATATATATATATATATATATATATATATATATATATATATATACATATATATATATATATATACAGTATACAATACAGTATATATCCTGTATAGTATACTGTATATTTACATTCACCACTTGAACCTACCTGCGGATTATACCAGTGTCAGTTACCTTATGTGGACACTTTGCACCTTAATCCCATGTACAACAAGTTTTTATTTCAAAAAAACTGTGCCTTAACTAATGTCCATAGCATATCATGTACAGTACAGTATATATCTGCTGCTATGCTCACGCACCTTTATGTCTTACCTCACCTAACCCTAACCTCAGGTAAGCCATGAGGCTAGAGGATAGGATAACCGATAGATATATACCGTATATATACTGTATACTGTGTATATATGATTGATTATTGATCTCTTTTTATTGATCTCTCTCGGCCTCCCCCCCCCCCCCCCTTCTTCCCTTTCTCTTAACAAATTGCGTTAGCAAACAAACAAAAACACATTTACACACTGATGATAGTACAACACATTTTTATACAATGCAGTGTGGGGTCTCCGCTTCATCTCTCTCTCAGCTAAGGGGTCCTTGGCCTGAAAAAGTTGAAGACCCCTGCTGTATAGGCATTTTTATGATCTGCGCAGCTTTCATGAGCTTTCATGCTTTCACTGTCTGTGAGACCCCACTTCTGCATCCAGCGAGGACAGGCAGTTGGTTAGTTGGAGTGGCTTATATAGGCATCCAGAGACAGTCCTTAAAGGGGCTACACCATGAATTAAAAAAATATATATTATATATAAATATTGCCCCCTAATACGTTTTAAACAGGTAGTAAGCCTAAAAAACATCCAGATATTTTTTCTCACAATCTGACTGTCTGTCATTCCAAGCTTTTTCAGCTGCAATACCAAAACGTCCTATTGGGCAGGGGGGAGCTACTGAGCAATTCTGTCTGGCCATCGTCAATGCAAAATCAGTGCAAGTGACATCACTTGCACAGCCATTCTGAAATGGCCTGTTCAGACACGCCCATTCAGGAAATCCATGAAATGAGCATGAATGACTGAATGTTAAAAAAAAAAAAAAATGTGGGTACAAGAGACACTGGGGAGCCCAAAAAATACTAAAAACCTAAAAAAAAATGAAATTCATGGTGTAGCCCCTTTAAGGCAGTATTGAGGGCACTGGGCAGCGTCCAGCTTCTTGACATGAGGGCTCGGTGGAGATGCACGCAGTGTCTTTGTGGTGGCTCCCCACATAGTACCGGCTAGATGGCGTATCAGAGAGGCACAGGCTGTGGTCTTGGCCATGACACACTGTCCAGGTGTAGTTTAACTCATTCACCTCCAGAGTGTTTCAGAGCAGTCTGCAGCCAGTGTCAGTGTTTTTGAGCATTTTTACTAACATTCGAAGAGCCGCAGAATATTTCGCTCCAAACGATCGACACACACAGAGTGTCGCAAAAGACGGAGGAGTGTCTCTGCTTCCATCGGGGGGGGGGGGGGGGGGAGCGTGTCACCGTGACCCTCCGTTCTTTAGTTATTGGCTGTTGAATATGGCTTGTTCTTGCGCAGAAAAAAACAAAGCAGAGAAAAATTTCAAAATGTCAAAATGTCCTTCATCATTAGATCGGACAGGGCAGGGTTTGTTGCGATCACGTTATTTCCGCGTATACTCTTCTCCGGAAGTCATAGGATCCCTCATAGGTTGGCAAAGAACGCCATCTAGCGTAAACACTGAAAACACTGTTTTGACGTGTTACACGTCATTGGCACTGAATGAGTTAAGGACAGTGTTCTATCGAGCTTCACACCGTGGTATGTTGGGGAGGGCTGGGACTGTTAGCGGGGCATCGTCAACCATGCTGTTAATTTTGCGCGTTACTTCCTTGTTGTAGAGGTGGAACATTGTTGCTACGGTCTTCTCAACACTGAGCTTGAGGCGCCAGTTCTTCAGGTATGAAGACAGAATGGTCATGTCCTCAGAGAGGCCCCTCTTCTACGGCTTCCCAGGATGACTTGCTGAGTAGAACAGCCAGGTCGTCTGCGTAGCCGTACTTAACCTTGATGTTATTGCGGAGTAGGTTGTGAATGTAAATGTTGAGCAGCATTGGTAATTGGCCCGTGTAGACGTGAAAATTGTCACTGCACTACGGGCTGGGGTGGCACCTGTCAGCAGGGAGTGTAGGACGAACAGCACTCTACAGTACATCCTCCCGGTGGGGGCTCCTCACTGGCAGGTGAGTCAGCACATAATTGTGTGTGGGGAGGAGTCAATTGGCATAACGACTATGACTATATTGGGGAGAAAAAGGGCGAAAAACTTAAAATAAAATGATATGTCCGGAACATTAGCTACATTGTTAACCTATTATAACAAAATAATGTACTATATAAAACTATATAAAATGTAATTATTATATAGTCAATAACAATATCATAAGTGTCCTGTTCTTCCAGGTTAATAAATAACACTGCTCCAATTCATCACTGGTGGCATTATCTACCTGGAAATACATTTTTGATTGTTGTGACGTCACGATGATTCGGTCTATAGGAGGAAATGAGGAGAGCGGGGAGAATAAAAAAAGAGGAGTTAGAAGGAGTAGAAGAGGAGTAGAGGGAAGAGGAGAATAAAAAGGAGTAGAAAGATGTTTAGTATCAGTTCAACAGAACAGATATATTTCATTGTTATGTGGCTTTAGCTGATGTCAGCATAATGCTGTGTGTGCGTGCGTGCGCGCGCACGCGCGCGTGCGTGCGTGCATGTGTGTGTGTGTGTGTGTGTGTGTGTGTGTGTGTGTGTGTGTGCGCGTGCGTATGTGTGCGTGTGTGAGAGCATGCGCACGCTTGTGTATGTTTGTGTTATAAATCATGCTGACAGACTGTAACAGAAATAGAAAATCAGAAGATCTTCACACAATCTCTCTACAGCTGGCCTGTGTGTGTGTGTGTGTGTGTGTGTGTGTGTGTGTGTGTGTGTGTGTGTGTGTGTGTGTGTGTGTGTGTGTGTGTGTGCGCGTGTGTGCGCGTGTGTGCGCGTGTGTGTGCGTGTGTGCGCGTGTGTGTGTGTGTGTGCGTGTATGCGTGTGTGTGTGTCCTTGACTGTCCATCTGCCAGCCTGGCCAGCTCACATGCCCTCCACACAGGACACAAAATTACACCTCTCCTCTCTCAGTATGTTTTGCTGTTGAGACATTTACTGGACATGAAAGACAAAATGAGTGAATTTATACGCATTGTGAGTTTGTAGATCTGCTATTTTTGGCTAAGGTTCCCACCAGAATATGGACGCTGGGGTTCAAGTGGTTAAGATGTTCAATGGGCTTCATTGGCGTGGGAAACATACATTTACGTTGCCAAAGCAAATGTGAAATAAAATAAATCTCTTCATCTTCTCTCTCTCTCTCTCTCTCGTCATCCTCAGGTATGAAGACTCCTCTAAGCCCCTCCCCGTTCCTGGAGAGTGGGCAGATCTTCCCGCATGGAGGTGTGTCAGCCATGCTTACCGGTGACCACGCCCCCCAGCAGCCACAAGGTGAGACAGACTGGGCGTTCCGTTGTTGTCATGCTACAGTAGTTCACCTAGTACAGCATAACATGGTGATTGTGCAGCCATCCGAGCAATAGCGATTAGCAATATCTTAGATCCCAGCTAGGCAGTGAAACATCATCAAACAGGTAGCTGACTTTTTATTTAACCACTTGAACCCCTGCATCCATATTCTGCGGGGGAACATTAGCCAAAAATAGTCGATCTACAATAGGGTGATCATCTCCAAACAGGCCCATTGAGGGACAGGTGAACCTGTTTTGTGGGTAATTGCGGGACACTATACTAATAATGTATTCTGTGGATTATATTACACAACAACTAGACTGTTTCTCAAATATCAATAATTGTTTATTATATAAACAATAACTGGACTGTTTTTCAAAGCATCACATTGTTACATATCGCCCTACAATAAAGTACAATGTTTCTACTATTGCAAATTGCAAATTGCCAAACAACACAATGAAGCTCCAAGTTTATTCGCAAGAATCGCAATGGAGCAGTATGTAAGGTCATAATAAGGCAGTCCAAGGTAATCCTAACTAAGTCACAAATATCTGTGTATACTACAGTAAAAAGATATACTGTAGATATGTAAAACAATCATAAAAAAGAAAAACAACTACGGGCTACAGCAAAGCCATCTTCAGACTTCAGCACCTTGGACAGAGGCATGGCCAGGCAGGGTGGGGTCTGAGAGAGAGAGAGAGAGAGAGAGAGAGAGAGAGAGAGAGAGAGGGAGAGGGAGAGAGAGAGACCCTATTTAGTTGAAAAAGTCAACCAAGTCACACAAAAAGTTAGCTCACCTTTATTCAGTCTGCTTGAACTTGTACTTCTTGTTGGAACGGTCAGCATCTGGCAGGGCCTTCTCCTTCAGTACATACTTGTAAAATTCCTGGCATGTGCAACTGTAGTTCACTTTAACTTGAATTTCACTCTTGATTAGATCAATGCTGCTGCGAATTCTATCATTGGTCCAAGCCCCCACCATCAGTGAAAACAGTCTCTCCACGAAAGCGTTGGTGACTGGGATACTCAAGATGAAGGACAATAAAGCTATCATGTTTGGCATCATTGCATGCTTCAGTAATGCTGTCCACTTTGATGCGAAAGTACCTTTTGTCACTGCCAGTTCTCTCGTTCTTGGGAGCATAACACTCAACTCATCATAAAGGAGGTCCAGTTGTTTGCTCATGTTAAGAGCTTCAGCGGCTCCGTAGAGTTCTTGGAAGCTGAATTCTCTCTTGACAGCCAAGCATGAGTTTCATGTAATTCTGAACAGAGAAATCAAACCATTTGTTAAGGTAAGTGATCGCACTTTCATAGAACTTGAGAAGGTCATTTTCGATCGCAGCAGCCTGTGCGGTAGGAAACTTCTGCAGGAGAGTGCTTGTCTCACATCCAAAGAAACGATCCTTTAACCGTTGTTCAAGTTTCAGCTTTAGATTTGTCATGAGATTGAAATGCTCACAGACAGTTGTCTCATTCCCCTCCACTTCAAGCACAGCATCGTAAAACAGCTTTAGGCTATTTTGCAAAAACGTAACGTATGCCTGGAGTTCACAAGGCACTCCCCCGCCATCCTCGTCATTAGCAAAAAACTTCCAAATAGCTGATGGGCAGCTGTCTTCTCCAAGAGACAAAAAATAACTTCTGACAGCAGGCCAGCAGTCATTAAGCCATTTGACAGCTGGCCACAGACTGAGCCACGGTGTTGGTACAGTACATGCCTGTGAAGTGTCATGTACTCCTCATCAAAATCAAAAATGTCTTTAAATTCTTGGACTTGTTCAGCCGATATTGAAAAGTGGCTGTATATTATCGTAACTACAGACTCAACATCCACTTTAAGCTTGTCACCTGAATTCCTCCCACAGTTATGTAGAATGTGGGCCACGCAGTTGGCTTTGATGATAGCACCGTTCTTGTCTTTCGACTTTTTATACACAGATTTATTGCACCCCATAATTCACACTGGTGTCATCTGCTCCGTATGCAGACACCCGTTCTAACCCCAGGTTCCTCTCCTGCAGCCTTGAAACAACCTGGTTAAATATGGCATCAGAGTCGTCTATGTGGTCATCATAATAGTCCAGCAACTTGCTCTGCACGCCATGTTCTGGCGTGTAAAACCTCACTGCTAGAGGGAATATTTTGGTAGTGCTGTGATTTGATGCATCAGATGAAATTTTAAAAAATTGAAGAGAATCTGGTTTGTCAGCAGCCAGCGGTGTATTTAACTATAGAAAATTGGTTGCGGTTTTCTTTTTTTTCTTCACAGAATCAAATGTTTTATGGTCATGATTCACCCGGAGCCTGGATGGCTTGGTTCCAGGCTTAAAATAATTAACATTTTGGAAATCTCTGCGGGGAAAATGAATGGGCCTTTGATTTGTGGCACCACAAAATGGCCGCCACTGCTATGCCCTACATGACGTGATGCTAAGATTATTTTCAATAGAAAAGAATACTTCCGTGACCCAGGTGATAACAGAGTGACGTCAGGACTTCGAAACTCAATATCCTTAAAAACAACATGGCGTCCCGTAACTTTCACCTCTTCTGCCCGCCGAAGGTTGTCGCTGCAACGCGTCTCTAAAGACGAGCGGTGCGGAGAGAGAGGGAGAGAAACGGAGAATAACAATAAGAATGCCCCTGAACATCTTTGGAGACCAAATGAAGTATTTTGAAAGTTAACGTGAAAGTGGTCAAGTGTGTCTGTGGGTTTTATACAGTACATATTGAACCAATGGAAAGTATATTAAAGCAGCACTATGTAACTTTTTAACAACTAGCAATTTATGTCCCACAAACGTATAAAGTTAAATGTTTAAACAATAACAATCATCCTTCCATAAATGTATAGATTCAGGGGGGTCCCTGCTAAGGGCTTGTCTGTATTAGTATAGGGGGGGACAATGAGTTTCATCCTGGCATTTGCCAAGGTACCAAGGCAGAACTGCTAAGTCAAAGCGAAGACTGGCCAATCACAGCGTGTCCTCGCCGGAGATGCTTGCAGAGACTCTTGGGTAATGAAGTCAAAGACGTTGGCTGCCACGTTGTTTGTGTCCAAACTAAGTGGCCACTGATAACCAAACTACGTAGTGCTGCTTTAACAAGACCTTGTGGTGGACGAAGGTTTCCACCTGACGATATTATGGGAAACTATAAGCATCAGGGGGACACAGGCTCACACTGACACACAGAAGGACAGCAGCAGACACAGGTAGAGACAGAAGGGTCATTATGAGAGGTCTGACCTCTCATTAACCTTGCATTAGTTTTGGCACCATCATGTGGTCAGCAAAACACAGGACATCTGACCCTCCCTTCCCTGCGACACCCTGGCCAACGCTCCCCGGTGACCTAGAGAGACCAGTGTCTCCCAACTTGGGGTGCAGAGTAGACCCCCTTTTACCCCCTACAATCTGATCTTACAAGCTTGTAGATCAGCAATTTTTTCCCCCCGTTCATCATGTGAGAAGTATATCGTCACTGTCGGGCAAAAACCTCCTGTCTCCATATTCTAACTTTATGTGTTTTGTCGTAAATTAATGCCCTACTTGATCATACTACAGCGTCACAAAAGTAGCAGATCCACAAGCTCTTTGAGCTTGCACATACAGTTTTGGACATACAGTATGAGGTTTCCACCCGACAGAGATGATATAATATTTGTGTGCGTGCATGCGCGTGTTTGTGCGCAAACACATGCTTTTGTCAGAGATAAGACGGGGGGCTCCAAGGAAAATAGATTGGGAACCACTGACCTAGACTCCCCCCCCCCCCTTCCCCCCAGACAGTCCTTTGTGCCAATAGCCATGAGGCTCCACAATCAAGCTTGACCCCAATATGAGAATTTAACACCGGTCTGTTACTGACTATAGACTACTGATTCTTTCGTGTTAACTCTGACACTCGTGCACATGGACTATGTACATTGACGAACATTGACATAATATAGGATATATATAGATTTACAGTCTGTGCAGTCTAAATATTTCTAACGCCTAACATGCTAACGCCAGACCAGGGGTCTCATTTATAAATCATATTGACATGATGACAAATAAATTGGACATTAATAGCATGGAAATGCTTTTGATTAACTAAAGTAAAGTCATTCTTTTTTTGTCCTCATGAGTGCAGAAGTTGTGCCGATACTGTATTTGGGAAATCAGACATTGCTGCGGTCAGCATTTACATTTTCTAGTCCATCACCAGTAAAAGCTGGCCCACCCCAGCCTAGAAGCACGGTGCTCTGTAGGGACACAAGCAAGACACAGTCACTTTTACTTTATTTGTTTATTTGACAATGACAACAACAGGTTGATACAAAAACTGCATGCAGTAGACTTGAGGATGCAATGTAAATACGTCAGAGTTAGCAAGAATGCAAGAAGAAAGGAAAGCTCCTCGATCACTTACTGTAAGTGTCATTTTGAGGCGGGATATTATAATAAATAATGTATCTTCTTTGTTGTTATGACATTACAGATCACTGGAATTATATTGCTTGTCTTTGCTCAGACGTCATGTTGTATTGGATGCACTTTACTCTCCAACGCTTAGTAATCGTTGGACATGCATCCGCCCATGCACAACAAGCCTCAGCATTGAGTAATTAAAGATCAGTCAAACCATTACTGAATGTGTAAGTGTTATATCACACGTTCAAATGTTTATAATGAGGGTGAAATTTGTGAAAAATAACAGAGGAATACAGATTGTCTGCGTTTTATTCATGGCAATAAAATACATGAACAACGGTGTACAACAAACCTGTAATAATCTGTAGGACTGAAACGTGCAACTACTGCTAATGGAGACTGCAGAATAAATAAAACTGCTTCAAGAACTTTGGTCACATTTCAGTATCTCTTGCAGTTTGTTCAAGTGGGACACCACTCTCAGACTGCTGACACGCACGCGCATGCACGCCTACACGCATGCACACAGTGAAATTCCTCTTGTTTAACCGTGTTGTGTAGCATTACCCGTAGTTCTGCCCCGTCATTCAACTTTTACATGAAACATGTTAACATTAGAAATCGAGAAGATCAAACGTTTTTTGTCGGCTATTAACTCACAGGTACACACAGGGATTCGGGAACAAACGGGGACACGGGCAGAAAAGCCATGCAGCTCTGCTGACTGCTGTGCGATGCAGGCTGGGTCAACACCTGCCTCTGTGGGCCCGTTTCAGCTGGCACTGTGCGCGGCGGCCACGCTTCTACAGAGAGGTGCCGCCTCCTTGCCTTTTTCTTGTAACAGAGTACCTCTTCAACCTTCACTGGGTCCTTCTGTGCACCAGGGTCTGGGATAATGTTCCTGTTGGTCCCCCCTGATGGCAGTCTGTCATACTCAGATGATCAACACATTAACGCAGTGCTTCTGAAATGGAGTGGCAAGGCACACTGGTGTGTACCGTGAGACAAGTCCCGGTGTGCCTTTAGAGATTTTGTGACAGCCACACATTATTAATGCAATATATACAACTATACGAAAAAGTATGAATTATTTACTATTTCAGCACTTAGTGCACGTTGATTGATCCCTCAATCCCTTTGAACTTCAAAGGGATTGTGAGCTGAGTTGATTGATTCGGCCATTAAAGTGTCAAACTCATTCTGTGCTCTCTAATCAATTAACGCATTAAAGAGAGAGGGAGTGGGGAGGGGGTGTTTAACAACACACCTTCCCTGTTTGTACACAGCACACAGACCAGAAATGTTGCATAGTCGAGGTTGGCATCCCTATTTTGGGCATGACATTATAGGTGAAAATGTTTAATTTAAATATACAGTATATACCCAATGCAAATATATTCACATGTCGTGATTTGACACTTGAGCTTATAATAAATAGACACTTTTTGAAAAGTTGTGCAATGTATGAAATATGGCTTAAATGGTTGTACTTTTCATTTGGCATTAGTAAAACAAATATGACAAAACAATATAATACAATTAAGATTAATAAGAGTGATACCATGTTACAGAAGCCAATCTGCACGGATATGAATACAGGTGTGCATTGAGATTTTGACCTGCCTTTGGTGTGTCTTGGACACAAAATACAACTTTGAAAACCACTGGTGTCTGCAAAGAGCTTCATCATTGTTTATGTGGCAAAAAAACAACAACAACAGAAACTTTGGACCGTTGGACTCATTCAGATGAGTTGATGTGAAATGAATTAATCCAAATGATGACTGAACTGACCTGAACGTTTGTTTGTTTGTTTGTTTCCTAGGTAACCAGGTGTGTAAAGGGGGCGTGTCCTACTCTCTGTGTCAGGAGTGTAATGTTCAGTTAACGTCGGCGGCTCAGGCTCAGCTCCACTACAACGGACGTTCTCACCTCCGCAGACTGAGACAGATACAGGCTGACGCTACAGGTATTACTGTACTACATGCAGTGGTCACTCGTTCCTGTATAAACATTCAAAGGATTAGACCCTTCCTCACCCAGGAGTCGGCTTAGCTCCTTATCCAGTCATCTCAAAGCTTGACTACTGTAACTCCCTCCTTACTGGCCTTGCGGCATCCTCACTTAAGCCACTCCAAATGATACAGCACGTCTGGTCTTCAGTCACCCCAAATGTTCACGTCTCTCCCATTTTGCGCATCACGGCACCCCTACAACCCTTCCGCTCACTTAGATCAGCTAACACAGGAATGCTGTCCGAGCCTTCCCTAAAACACCCTGGACAGCGCTCCACACGTCCTAGTCTCTTCTCCCCCCTGGCTCCCAAACTGTGGAATAAACTCCCCACTGCAGTCAGAACTGCGGACTCACTCCCAATTTCCCTCTGTGGTCTGAAGACTCACCTCTTAAGACTCCACCTCACCCCCTAGAACTACCACTCACACCTCCAGACTCCACCAAACCCCCTGGCACTCCTACCCCTTCAGACAACACCTCACCCCCTAGCACTCACCTCTTCCACCTCACCCCCCACTCACCTTTTGAAAAAATCTTCACGTGTGCGAGCGGAGCATCCGTGCACGACCATTGAGAACGGCTGCATTCATTAGCGTGGAGCGTAATAAAATCAGCGTCTGTTGTTATGTAGATAGCATGTTGTTTTGACAGATGCTAGGTTAATTGTTTACTTTGTATCCTAGTTTCTTTGAGGCACTACAGTGTTCGCTCTGCACTCTATTTATGTAACTATTTACCTTGTTGTTTGTTGACTACAGTTCGTACTTCTTCTGCTTATTGTTGTTGTGTGTGGTGTTGTTGTTGTAGGAGGGGGTCCCGGACCCGCACAGCCTCAGTCTCCCCCTCAAGGAGCAACCTCCACCACCTCAACTCTAACACCAGCAGCAGCACCTAACTCTGGCCTCAATCCACTCCTCACTACTCCTGCTACAGGTAGGAAATACTACTACTACTACTAATACTACCATTACTTCTACAACCCAAGACAAATAGAAGAACAAGAAAGCCCAACTGGCGTAGGTGGCGTAGGCCGAAATTAGGTTGGAGCCTATTCATCCCAATAGGAGAGTGAACGTGAACACAGGTTCTGAACCATTCTTTGGCCCCATGGTCACTGAACTAAATATTGGACCCATTCGTTACAAGCAACACAATCTTCCCAACATTCTGACGCTAAAATAGCTTTTATTTCAGATTGACAAATCAGAAGAAAATCGACTTTGTTATTGACCTTTCTCTGCCCCAGCAACACAGTGTCGCGAGATCTATAGATAGCACCAGTAAACATTGGAAGTTGGCGAGACCTGCCTTCAGACAACGCCCACTTATAAGAGGCCATTTGAGTACCATTTCGCACCTAGTGGCGAAGCGTGGGTTGGGCTATCTTCCTAAATAAAGCATCAGCTACAGTACTACTACTACAACTACTACTGCCACCACTAGTGCTACTCAGTGGTGTAAAGTAACTAAGTACATTTACTCAAGTACTGTACTTGAGTAACATTTTGAGGTATTTTTTACTTTACTGGAGCATTTCCAATTTTCTATACTTTTACTTCTACTCCACTACATCTCAGAGGCAAATATTGTACTTTTACTCCTCTAAAATGATTTGAAAACTTAGTTACTAGTTACTTTGCAGATATAAAGGATTATATTATAAAACATACATTAACCACTTCTATCTTCTACATTGGCTATTTGAACGGATCTACAAGCTCACAACGCCTCGCATCGCGAAGCGTTGTGAGCTTGTAGATCTGCTATTTTCAAACATCTTAGTACTTTCACTTTTGGTACTTTAAGTATATTTTGATGCCAGTACTTTTGTACTTTTACTCAAGTAACGTTTTGAACACAGGCTTTTTACTTGTAACAGAGTATTTTTATATTATGGTATAGCTACTTTTACTTAAGTAAAATATCCGAGTACTTCTTCCACCACTAGTGCTATATTACTACAAACACAGCACGACACTCACTACTACATCTAGCTTCAGTGTTGCTGCTGCTACTACTGGCTGTAAAACCACCACCAGAGAGGGTGTAGAAACTGAGACACTGGCACACTTTAGAGTCATTTCCTGTATCTGTGACAACGTTGGCGCCCACTTAGGAGGCAGGAAGAGTATTCCATTTCATTCCATTGGCACAGCTCGTAATGCAGCATCTTTGTTGTAGAGCATCTTTGCTACTACTACTGCTGCTGCTACTGTTACTACTACTACTACTACTACCACTATACAACTATACTAGTACTATTACCACTACGACCTTGAAATATGTATCTGTACTGTATGTATGTATGTGCATGTACAAGTACGTACATACTATATATCTATCTACAGTATCTATATATTTATCTATCGTGAGAGAGAGAAAGAGAGAGGGAGAGAGAGAGAGAGAGGAGGTGGTAAATGTTTAAACAGTAATTGTTATTCCAGCCTGTACAATGATAAGGACATATGTAATTACAGCTGAGTTCTTCTCTCTCTCTGTGTGTGTGTGTGTGTGTGTGTGTGTGTGTGTGTGTGTGTGTGTGTGTGTGTGTGTGTGTGTGTGTGTGTGTGTGTGTGTGTGTGTGTGTGTGTGTGTGTGTGTGTGTGTGTGTGTGTGTGTGTGGGGGGTGCGGTTGAACGTGTGTGTGCATACACTCAAACCACGTGCTTGTGGTTTGGTTGTGTGTAGACCCTATCGCACTGCATGTGTATATTGTGTCTCATTAAGTGGGTCAGCTTTAATGAGTGTTGGTGTGTGTGTAACCAAGGACATATCAAATAATCTACCCTCTTCTGTGAAAACTTGTTAGTCATGTGTACATGTGTACTAGTCTTTATACTGTATATGTGTACTAGCCTTCGTACTCTTCAGACTCCACCTCACCCCTAGCACTTCACTCTCCCTGAACTCCTTCCTGCCACCTTCTGCCTCCATCGATGCTAGCCGCTAGCAACTGACCAAGATGTGGCGACCATGCAGACATATCTTGGTCACTCATTCTTATGTTTTTGTTACTGAAGTTTGTTTTCTTCCCCACAGTGTTAAGAATGTAATTTAGATAGCATGCTATTTAAAGAGATGCTAGGTTCACCTGGTATCCTATTAGTTTCAATGTACAGATAGCTATTTCGATGGTAATTTTTTTTAAACAGATGCGATTGGTTTACCTTGGATGCTGCTAGTTTCTTGAGGCACCACACTGTCTCTCTGCATTCTACTGTATGTATGTCGTGACCTTGTTTATTGTGAGTCGCTCTGGATAAGAGCGTCTGCTGAATGCCTAAATTGTAATTATAAATTGTAATATTTGGCAAATGTAGGGCATAAAGATATATACGGGCTGAATGAGTATAGACGGGCTGTGAGGCCATAACTAAAGGCTTTTTGGGAATCAGAAGGTCACTGGTTTTGCTGTCTATCGGCTGCCGTGTTAATCCATTAAGACCGGGAACGCATCTGTGTCATTTTAGATTTCTTTGGCTATTCTACAAGCTCATATCTACAAGCTCATAGCGTGGCACCAAGTGCCGCGCTACGAGCTTGTGGATCTGCTATTTATTCATTTTTATCGTGAAAATGAGTGCAAATCTTTAAATGTATATAGTCTTTTTAAAAGCGAACATTTGTAACTCAAATCTTTGCTTCTGGGGGGGGCCTGGAACAACATCTTTTGAGATGGGGTGGTCCGCGGCCAAGTACATATCAAAAGTTTGAGAACCACTATAGCAACATAAGTTTTTTTTCCGAAAAACTGTTTATGATTTAGAAGACATTTGTAGAATCCCCAGAAGCAAAGATTTGAGTTACAAATGTTCGCTTTAAAGAAATATACATATATATTCAAAGATTTTAATTTTAATGATCAATCAATGGATTGTGTTCTGCCTTGGGTCCATGGAACCAAATAATTATTTATTTCAAATATACAGTGACAACAACACCCCAAATGAGTGGGGACTAAACTGGTCTTAATCATTACGGTATGTGTTCTAGTCTATATATTTCATAGTGTAGGACATGTGCTGATTTACATCTCGTGCATAAGTGGTGAAGTTTAATTATCTGATAAAATAGGTTAGTTTGTTGTGACTGTAAATGTGTATTGGGGATTTCACCAGTAGATGGTAGCATTATACCAGAGTAACACACACACACACACACACACACACACACACACACACACACACACACACACACACACACACTTACAGTACGTACAATTTTGAGGATTTTTTACTTTACTGGAGTATTTTCAATTTTCAATACTTTTACTTCTACTCCTCTACATCTCAGAGGCAAATATTGTACTTTTACTGCACTAAAATTATTTGACAACTTTAGTTATAGTTACTTTTGATTATTTTTACAAAACACACATCAACCACTTCAGCCCTATACACATTTCGGCCATTTGAAAATAGCCGATCTACAAGTTCACAATGCGTCAATTTTTATACATGTTTTTTTTATACACGAACTTGTGAAATGGGACATTCTGCACAACTTTTACCTTTTGTACCTTAAGTACATTTTGATGCCAATACTTTTGTATTTTACTCAAGTAATTTCTACATTGCAGTATTGATACTTTTACTTAACAAAAAAATGCGAGTACTTTTACCACCACTGCATTCTCTGGCTCCTTTCCATTTTGAACAAATTACATTAATACAATTAGACTGATGGGCAGGCAGACAGACACAGACAGGCAGACAGACAGACAGACAGACAGACAGACAGACAGACAGACAGAATCTTTTTCTTATTCTGCAAACTGAGTACAAGGACAAGAGACACAGAGAGACACAGAGAGAGAGAGAGACTGCACATTTTATGATGTGGAATGGGTTCATTAAACAAGGTAGGAAAAGTGCTGTTTGTATATTCTATTGATTGATTGCATACTTTATTAACATGATTATTAACAGTACAGGTAGTACAGTCAAAGGTTATGCTAAAAGGATAACTCAAAAAGCCCCGGGGGCTTGTTTCCATTGTGGTCCTTTGTACTCAATTAATCAGTAATGTATATACAGTAATACATACAATACAAAGCTATACAAATACAATACAAAACACATTGGAATAAAGCTCAGTAGAATCATATATCTTATATGTATCATATACATATGTATACAATATGTATGAATATGTATGTGTCCAGTCAGCTGTCTATACCAGGTTTTACATTTAAAGATAAATAGATAAACAAACAAATAGATAAAATAATGATAATACTAGTAGTGAATAAAGAGACGTATGGACATACACAGGATGAATGTGTACTCAATTGTGTATTTTCTGGGAAGACATTCCAGACATATGTGACATGACTGTCCTGATTACTTACACGCTGCTTCTCATCACTACTGAATCCAGTCAATGGAAATCACAAGGACGTGTGTGTGTGTGTGTGTGTGTGTGTGTGTGTGTGTGTGTGTGTGTGTGTGTGTGTGTGTGTGTGTGTGTGTGTGTGTGTGTGTGTGTGTGTGTGTGTGTGTGTGTGTGTGTGTGTGTGTGTGTGAGGGTCAAATGGCCTAACAACTTGGAGAACAGTAGTTCTAAAACTTGTTAGTGCCAAGGACCCCCAAATTGATTGATATTTGGCTGCGGACCCCCATCTGAAAATGTTTTGTGCCAGGGAGCCCCCAGAAGAGAAGATTTGTGTTAAAAAATATATAGAATAATTCAATTTTTTTCAAACGCTTTCAAGATTTTCTAAAAGTATTCAAATATAGCAGATGAGCGAGCTTTGAGAACCAATGGTGTAGAATGTAAGAAATAAAACACGTTGTTTTATTTTCCATTTGGGGTCTATAGCTCTCAGAGTTACAGACCTTTAACCCATTTAGACCGGGAACCCCTATATGTAACAATACCTTTCAATCCAGGAACCCCATTTAGGATTGTTGTTGCTATGTACAGTATATAGCAA
>NC_139954.1:9004159-9019159 GCF_963454915.1 Gymnoscopelus microlampas | reverse complement strand
CTATGGCTTTAGACAGTTTAAAATACCAGTGCAAGTAGACAGAGAGAGGGAACACATCTTTGCACACATGCTGCGGGACATATCACATGTAGTCTACTAGTTTTCAGCACCTCGTACGTCTTAGAGGTCCTACATCTCTGATATCTCTGCATGTGTGCTCCTTGGAGCGCCAGGACATAATTAGAATATTTAGGAGGAACATTTTTGGATTTGGGTTTCACACAGTGGGAGAAATGGAAGGCGATAGTGATAGGAGCGCATGTGAGCGGGGGCATTTGGTCTCTGTCTGATAGAAACCTCTTATCTCCATATTTAAATGGATTGTGCTTTATGGTAAATTACCGTATTTATTGCCCTACTTGGTAAAACTCACAGTACCATAAAAAGTAGCAGATCCACAAGCTCGAAACGCGGTGTGAAGCGACACGTTTTGAGCTTGTAGATCTACTACTTTAGCTGCTTTTTAATTTGAATCCTGAAAATCCTTGAACATATGGGGTTTCCACCCGACTGAGACGATTTGCATGTCATTGCCATCGGGCAGAAACCTTGTATCTCCATATGTCAACTTTTTATGTTTTTTCGGGGTAAATTAATGCCTTGCAAGAGTGTCGCACAAAAATAGCCGATCTACAAGCTCACAGCGTGTCACATTGTGACACGTTGTGAGCTTGTAGATCAGCTAGTTTTTTCACTTTAGTGAAAGTGGTCAAGTCTCTCTGTGGGTTTTAAAAATATTTGTCCATGAAAAGTTATTAACAGGAGCTTGTGATTAAATAATAACTACATTGGATCCATTTGGAACACAGGTTCTTTTTTTTGCAGTTTCCAGAAAAGAAGTATTTGGACATACAAGGTTTCCACCCAACGGTGATGATTATGTCAAACCTGAGAGAGCTGAGAGCGCTGGCATGGAACGTTAGATATTACCTTATCTACCAAGATAACTTTACCTGTTTAGGCTATCTACTTACTGTCTGAATAAACAACAATATTGTATGTCCTGCTGTGTAGGCAGTGGCGGACAGTAACGAAGTGCATTTACTCAAGTATGGTACTTAAGTACAATTTTGAGGTACTTTTGAGTAAGTCCTCCATTTTTCAATGCTTTCCACTTCTACTCCACTGCATCTCAGAGGCAAATATTATACTTTGTACTCCACAACAATTATTTGAAAACTTGAGTTACACGCTGCTTTGTATTTAGTAATACAAAACATTCACCAATTAAGCCCAGTTCAGAACGCGTTGCATCGACATTTTGTGAGCTTGTAGATCGGCTATTTTTGCCATTTGAAAAAAAGGTACTGTACTGTAAGTAGATTTGGATGCCTATGCTTTTGTACTTTTACTCAAGTCAAATTTTAAATTGACTTTTAACAGAGTATTTCCATATTGTGGTATTGCTACTTTTACTTAAAGATGCACTATGTAACTTTCCGGATTTGAGCCCGGGTCTCCTGCACAAGTGCTGAAATGTTTACCACTCAGCTAATAGAGCCTGCCTGCTTGCTCTGGGGAGAAATTGCATTTTGAGGTCAAAGGTCGTGTCAAACCAGTCACATGATCTAGATATCTCAATGGAAGAGTACTTCTTTCACCGCTGTTTTCAGGTATAACGTTTCCGCAATTTTTCACCTCCTCTGACTGGCTGCTGGGAGTTACTGCTGAACTTGAAACCTGAACTGGCAACCAATTGGGGGTGGGTGGGAGGTGACACACTTATGTTTACCTTAAACATTAATGATGCATGCATAGGATATAACAAGAGAACAGATCCGCTGACACGGTTCATGAAAGGAAGATAATACCGTATTTAACATGGTTTCTGCTTTCTCAGTATTCGGTACTTGATGGTGCAGCCACAAAATAGGAAAAGTACGCAACAGAAAAATCTACATGTACTTTAATGTAAAACCATGCCATGCTCTTAATAGGCTCTAGGCACAGCAGCCATCTTGGAAAGACCTTCACAGGTCTTACCAATTATACTAATGAAGGCTCTGTTCCATTTAATGTAGCACAGTGGTTCACAAACTTCTTAATTTGAAGGACCCCATTACTCTGTGAGAGTACAAATGGAACCATTTGTACACTCTCAGAGTTACACACCCGCAAGGGGCCATTTGGAACCCCCTCAAGGAACCATGAGGGTACCTGGACCCCACTTGACCCTGGTGTAGCAGAGTACATGTTGTCTCCAGTGAGCCAACATGCACAATATCAGCACACTGTCTATGTTTGACCATGATGGAACAGATCCTTAATTTGTATAATTGGTAAGACCTGTGAAGAAAGTAAGGAAGAGGCGCAATTTATTTCCAATATGGCTGCTCTGCAAAGAGCCTAATACATCCCAGTTAATGTGAAATTGAGCACATGTGCACAAGCCTAAGCCTAAACCATTAACTCCCACAATTGGCCATAAATGGTTAATGCAAATTTGAGCAGCGCGGTAATGCTCTACAACTGAAACCAGCGTGATGCGGTAGTTACGACAACAAGAGCTTTAAGTGTAGGGTTGCTACAGTTAATCGAACTAATCCATTTAATTGATTCTAACCTATTATCAATGATTGATTATTTAATGCAATAACCAATTCATTTAATTGGTTTAATTAATTAATTAACCCAATTTTGGGCACTTCACCCATTTTCAACCTATCTTAATAGGTGCTCACTAATGCTCATGATAACATTTTTGTCTACTTGGTATGTGTCTGAGAGGAGGGCTGTGGACAGTTTGGAAACCTGCCTGCCAGTGACATCATCTATAGGGAATCCAAGCTAATAGAAACTGCAGGCTTTCTATTCCTGGAAAGTTAGCATGCTTTAACCCCACTTGGACCCCACTTGTTCTCGCATTAATACAAAAATATATACATATATTGTTTTGATCTGGTTTGAAAAATAACCCTGCCTTTAGTTACTGGTAGAGAGGTTTCTGAACTGTCCACAGCCTTCCTCTGAGAAAAAGAGTGAGTAGACAAAAATGGTGCCATATTATCATGAGCGTTAGTGAGGACCATACTGTATATGAAGATCGGTTGAAAATAGGTGAAGTCCTTTAAGTGGTTAATAGATTCATTACATAGATTCACTAAATCACTAAAATAATTCATAGTTACAGGCAGCTCTATGTCAGTGATAAAACACAGACTTGTGTTAAAACTGCTACTGTTTGTCTAAGTATTGACTTGGCAAGGAGCCAGCCTTCACACACAGCTGCAGGCTGAAATCTATTCCATTATGCTGCTGTCTGGGTCTCGCAATAAACCAATCATCCAAGTGACCTTTTGTCAGAATCATATTAGCGTTAATCACATTAATTTAGACGTTTATAGAATGAAGAGTCTTTTGATTGACTGAAGTGAAGTGGTTCTGAGTTGGTGTCCTAACTGAAGTTGTGGCTATTATACAGTATGTTGGGAAACTCAGACTTTTGTGCAGTAGTGCATATTATCCTGAGAAGGTTCAACTCCCGACACTAACTGTACACTTGAAGTTACCGATTGCATATTGTTGTTGTCGGGCTCCATATTCTAACTTTTTGAGTTTTTTCGTAAACTAACGCCCCACTTGATCATGCTACAGCATCACACAAAAGCATTAAAAGTACCAGATCTATCATCTGCAAGCTTGTCAATCTGCTACTTTGGCTGTTTTTGAATTTGAATCCTGAAAAGTAACAGTTTTGGACACCCGACAGAGACGATATAAATTTGTTATTAACACATTCACTGCCAGGTATTATTCATCCGCTTCATCCGGTGGTGCCAGATTTTTTTTTACCTTGTTTTGACGATTTCAAACGTGCCTGCAGATGTAAACAAAGAGTGTCTGGGGGGTGGGGAAGGGTCTCGTCTATCCACGGAACAATACCATGTTTACCGCGATCAGCCATTTTGTTGCTATCGCCCGTTGAATATGGCTTGTTTTCACCAAAAAATCAGAGCTATTGATGTAGATCTACCGCTGTTGAAGCAACCGGTTACATATGTATTCATTATTAACCCACAATGTATACATTTTTACTGTCTTTATACTTTCATAATGGGGATATGATATTGCATCCTGAAACTGACTTTATCATATGCATGGAATAGAATACATTTCATCATGTTTGAGCCATTCAAAAGTACAAAGCACTGATGGTCAGTCTGTTTACCATAGTGATACTATGATGCTATCATGCTGCATGCATTACATTTTTTATGGTTGAACATCCGAAAACAAAATACAAAGTGCATGGCCAGTACGTATACTATACGTACTGGCCATGCGCTTTGAATTTTGTAACGATGTTACTATTATGTCGTATAGAAACATCGCTTATTTCAGGTGATTGATGGAAGTGAATTATCTGGTCATTATTTGGTCATTGTAGCGTGTCATATTGTAATCATGAGTAATCTGCACCTCGTTGAGACGTTGATGAGATGGAGGATTTGTGGTAGCAAGATTTATGGACTGTCAAATGTGTATTTTTTTTTATCATATCATATCCTGCCTTGTTGTACTCAGTCTAAATGCATTGTCAGCAGATCTCACACGCCAAAATGCTAATTCGAACTTGAATGCAGCTGTCCATCTAACAGCTGATGCCCCCATGGAGGCTTACTCCTATACACTCTGTACTTCTTTAACTATTTGTGTGTTGCCCTTAGCTTTAGCACATATCCTTATAAGACCATTTAGTGCTCTCGGGGCTTTTGCCCTGCTGGGGCCCGAGGCCTGGGGCTATGATGCTGTATCGCTGTTTTTCTGCTCGAATCTTCTTCAATAAATTGTCAGGGACCTCCAGGGGTCCTTCCTTGAGATAAAATCGGTATCCCGACCTGAAAATGCATTTCTTGTTTACTATTGAGAAGGAGACTCCTGTTAAATGGTAAATAGTGCATTTATATAGCGCTTTTATCCAAAGCGCTTTACATAGATTGTGCATTACATTCACACACACATTCACACACTGATGGTGGAGGAAACCATGCAAGGCACCAACCTGCTCATCGGGAGCAATTAGGGGTTCAGTGTCTTGCTCAAGGACACTTCGACAGTAACTCTTCTAGCCCGGGATCGAACTGGAAACCTCACGGCTTCCATCCGGCCGCTCTAACCGGCCACTCTACCCCTGAGCCACTGAATATCAGAATATAGAGCTATTTAAAGCTCTAGTATGTAACTTTCCTCTTCTACCCCAGATTTGAACCCTCTTTCCGGCGCAAGTGCTGCCATTTTTACCATTGAGCTAATAGAGCCTGCCTGTTTGCTCAGGGGATAAATAGAATCTTGACCATCAGGTCAAAATTCGTGTCAGATCCTTTGTCTAGGTGAGACATGACCTTTGACCCAATCTAAATGTCTCAATAGAAGCTATATCGTATTAACATACTCTACCATACAGATTGGACAAAATTACATTTATTCATGAATCACTTATTTTAACAAATAAATATCACTTACCCTACCTTTTAAAATTATTTCATCATTAAAATCTTTTTTTATTTGAGGGCCCACTTGCAATATCCTTCTCAGCCCACAGGTTTGAGGACCACTGCTTTAGGCAGCTATAAATTGTAAAAAGTGAAAGCCAGTTGTGTTTTGGCCTTTCTGACGTGAGGCTTAAACGTTACGGTTTCAGCAGAGCTCACATTCTCACACTCATCTCCCCCTCTCTCTGTGTGCGCTTATAGTGCCTGGTCTCTATAATAGCAGAAGATGATACCTGTTAACTGCCACTTCTGTTCTTACAAGTATAAATATAGTGTGTGTGTGTGTGTGTGTGTGTGTGTGTGTGTGTGTGTGTGTGTGTGTGTGTGTGTGTGTGTGTGTGTGTGTGTGTGTGTGTGTGTGTGTGTGTGTGTGTGTGTGTGTGTGTGTGTGTGTGTGTGGTGTAGTGTATCTAATTCACTGCCGTCTTGCTCTCACATGACGTATCATATCAGTCGGTGTCTCTTTGATTTGCTCGCCAAGATTCATTTTGCAGATACTCCATGTAATATAAACCAGATGTTAATAAACCCCGCATTGTCATGTAATAACTTTCTATCATAGTTATATGCCACTCATCACCAATTAACAACCGTAAAATATCTGATTTCACTGGTATAGGCCTACTTGGTAAAAATCCAGTGGTTTTCGGACAACTTGAGCCCTCAATGAGTTCTTGAGATGTAGCATCTTGTTTTCGAGGGGTTATTCCTAAAGAAGAGAGAGTGTGTGCGCACGCTCGTTGGGGGGGGGGGGGGGGGGGGGTCTCAGCTTGTGTCAGATGTAAGAAGGGGCCCTAGGGAATAATGTTGGGAGCCACTGATGTATAGCCATGTTTAACACTGGACTAGGCCACCATTAGCCCAGGACTAATGGTTTCACACTTACATCTTGGAATGTGAGATATTCCCACTCCCCAGTACTCAGATCATTTTTAGTTCATAGTTCACCCAAAAATGCGATTAATTCTTTTTTTCACCAACTTTTTATTAATTTATTTCTGCTACCTAAACTTTTTTTTTTCACTCAACTTTTTTTTCTCTCTGCACTGTGCATTTTTTGCATTTACAAAGCAATCGCAAACAGAAATGTTATTTTTATGTTCAAACGTGAACATGAACACATTGAAACGTATCATTTGCATGACAATAAATCAAGTTATAATGTCATTAATGTGACAGCCCTACTCCAGACTACAACACGATACAATAGATAACTCCTGCTCATCGTGTTACTAATGTTAGCCGTAGCTAAATACCTGATCCATGCCACACTTAGTTTTTACCAACTACCCTACACCTCATTCATATTGCATGTGTTCTGATTTTATCACAGTGGATCTGGTAACCACTGCAGACAGTCAATAGAAGCTACAGCTCAGCGTGTAGGAGCCTGTCGCTGTGTGTATGCATCCTGCTGCATATTAATATTGATGATGCAAACATTATAAATGCACTGTTGTACAGTACTAGGATTATGTTGCTAGATGCACGATGAGAGAGTGCGGTCTAGCCAACACCAACTCGGGACTCCTGAATCGCTGCCCTCCACACTCTCCTATCTAGCATCAGGGTCTTGAGCTCTACAGTGTTGTTAGCTAAGCTCTCACGCCGCAGTGTGTCTACGTAGGTGGTGCTCTTCTTGCCTTTCCTGGCTTTGCCCTGGGTTTGCTCCCACAGTGTCAGTTTGCTTGCCTCTAGTTCCGGGTGACTGACGCAGTGCCATGCCAGCCATGCCAGCCTGGAACAGCCAGTTCTCACAACAGAGATTTTTGTTTTCTTATTATTGCGACCGTAGGTCGCACTTACTACAGAAAGCTGCTCCAGGTGTCCGTCCGTCACTCCGTCACTCCGTCACACACGTCACACTTTTGCCCTGCTCATATCTCCGCACCCATTGCCCCGATCCATGCCACATTTTGCACACACACTCCTTACCTGCCAAACTACACCCTCCAAGGACCCCCGGAGCTCCAGGGACCCCCAGCTGCCTCGGGGACCCCCAAGTGTAAAAGATGAGCACATGTAGACAAATTACCAAATGACCACCCCAACGGGGCTGCTCACGGGGCATTCCCGGGGACCACCCACTCCTGGTGCTCCAGAACGGATGCAAAAGTGGTGGCGCCCCCAGTGGAGGACCCCTGCCACTGCAGCTCACATAAAATGCCGTAACTCGGGGGCTTGCCCCCCACAAACAATCCCTCCTTTCCCCTAACAAAACTATCCATTGCCCACACAACTAGGAACCAATCGCCGTTACAGCCCTCTTCTGTATACATGTGACCTACGGTCGCTTATCTCCCGATTAGGGAGTCTTACTGGTTATGTTTTTTATTATTTTAAATACAGGCCTTTTACTTGTTGTTACTGTAACAGAGTATTTTATATTGTGGCATTGCTTTTTTTAAATTTAGGTTACATACAAGAAATGGGTGTACTACTAGATTTTGATTATTATTACAAAACCACTTCAGACCTATATACTTTGGCAACTTGAAAATAGCAACAAAAAAAAAAAAATCTACAAGCTCACAACGCGTAGCAAAGTGACGTGTTGTGAGCTTGTAGATCTGCTATTTTCAAAGGAGTTTTATGCATTTGTAAACTTGTCAAATGGGACAGATTATGCAGACATAATGAGTACTTTTACTGTTGGTACTTTAAGTATATTTTGATGCCAAAACTGTTGTACTTTTACTCAAGTAAATTTTTAATACCGAACTTGTACTTCTAACAGACTATTTCTACAATAGGGTGTAGATGCTTTTACTTAAGTAACAAATGTGAGTACTTCTTCCACCACTGGTTTAAGGCCCCAGGGACGTGTGACTTTTACAGAGCCGTGATAGAGATGACATTCTCTATCACAGTGTGGTGCGGACACTGTGATGACAGGAAGGAGATTAATGAAGGTAGTAAAAGCAGCGTCTACAATGACTGGTCAGGATGTGCCCAGCATTTTGTGAACACCTGCGTGCGAAGGATGGCTGTGAAAATAATCAGGGACGCCTCTCATCTAAAGCCAGCGTACTTTTTGTCTCACTATCCTTCAGGAAAAAGGTTACAAAATATAAAGGTGATAAAGCTGTTTCTGAAACAGCACACATCCCGAGGCAGTGAGGGCTCTTATCTCTTCATCATCAATTCAGAACACATGTATCCTCTAGTCTAGTGCACTGGTGCTCAAACTTTTTGAGAACCATACATATTCATTTGGGGGTCCTTGACATGAAAGGGTTCGAGAACCACTGCTCTAGCGGCGCAGGGGTCTTCCACATTTTTCAGGCCAAGGACCACTTAGCTGAGGGGGAGACGAGGTTTGCCACCGCTACCCCAGCACCACCAGTGGTTTCTGCTAATAGTTCTGCTCTCCATATTTGAACTATTTGAGTTTTTTCGTAAATTAAAGCCCCTACTTGATCATACTACGCTGTAGTCTACAGCATCACACAAAAGCATCAAAAGTAGCAGATCCACAAGCTCGAAACAAACTTGTAGATCTGCTACTTTTGCCATTTTTTAAATTTGAAACCTGAAAAGTAACAGTTTTTGGGAGGTTTCCACCCCACAGAGACGACATCTATCTCCCTGCTCTTAATGGTTAATGATGGTTGTCTAAAAGTGCTGAGCAGGGAGAAAATTTAGCATAGCCTGAATGCCAAGATAAAATATAATCTTCACACTTACATTTCATTGTATAAATAAAATACTGGTTTATCTATTTGTGAGTTATCTGACTGAACTATCATTGGTGTTGTGTAACTTCAGTTTTATTTTGTTCATTTGTTTGTTAACACATTATCTTTACTAATAATACGTTGGATAGTGTGTAATTTCTTTGGAGAAAAAGTCCCTATCACACAAAATCTGGTGAGGACCCCCTATAGGGCGCCAGGACCCCCTACTAAAAACCCCTGCTCTAGTGGGGTAATGCACCAGTCACTGGTTATTTTATTTAGTTGCGAGTATCTCTATATATTTAATGCTGTGGGGAATTTGTTTTGTATTGTATTGTTTTGTTTCGTGTATCCAGCGCACACATCAAAAGGGAACCCAATCAAAGTTTAATTGAAATGGTAATAAATGATTGAATGTTGCATCTTGCAGAAGCCAGACGTGGCTCACAGCTGCAGGCTGAATGCTGTGCTGTTGTATCTCAGAATAAAGTGGTCCTGGGTTGAGTCAGGCCATGGAGTGACATCAGTCAGCGTCACATTCTCATGACCACACATAATCTGGCCTGACCTTTAGAGCAGTGGTTCTCAAACTTCTTTATGTCAAGGACCCCCAAAGTCATATGTATTTTCGCGTGTTAAAAAAAATCAAAGTTATTTAACATTTTCCAATACTTTCAATTTTTAGAAAATGTTCAAAAATAGTAGCTCATTCAAAAATAGAAGATATACAAGCTTGTATATCTGCTATTTTTGAATAACCAACGTATAAAAAGGACCCCCTGGGACCCCTCAAGGACCCCTGGGGGTCCCCGGACCCCATTTTGAGAACAACTGTTTTAGAGACTATAGACGTGTTGTGTGCTTGTGGATCTGGAACAGTTTAACACTCTGATGATATGCTATTATGGCAGTTTTCCAATCTGGCAGGGGATAAATTAGGTAGTAGCATTGTGATTGAAGTTTGATGCAAAAGGGTTTGTGTGTGTGTGCGCATATGCGTGTGTGGCCTAGGGCACTAAAATGGTCCGAAGCGGCCCTGCTGGTCCCTGGCCACTGACCATATGGTCTCATTAACTTAATGAGTCTATTATCACCTCTCTCTCTCTCTCTCTCTCTCTCTCTCTCTCTCTCTCTCTCTCTCTCTCTCTCTCTCTCTCTCTCTCTCTCTCTCTCTCTCTCTCTCTCTCACACACACACACACACACACAATGGACAGGTGTAAATACAGCACTATTGGTGCTCATACTGTACTGTGCTGTACTTTACTGTTGTATTGATTGTTTCATAGTAGATCTCCCATAACAAAAGACCATGCATGCTACTGTAGGTGCCTACTCCTGCGTTTGCCCTTGAGCTAGGTACTGGCAATACAGCTGGAGTTGGTCCCCGAGTGCTGCACAGTGGCTGCTCACTGTTGGATGGGTCAAATGCAAAGGACACCTTTACCCTTTTTTACCTCCGTACACGTTATCCATACTGAATATCAGCTACGCCCAAATATGGAGTGTGTTGTCTAACCTCAATGTGTCTTCTTGGCACCAGGCGCAAACAAATCAGTCAGCTCCATATACAGGCAGGGCCGCTGATAGGATTTTTTGGGTGGGGGGAATAGATTTTTGAAATCGGGAGCCCCCTCCGATAAGCCCCCCCCCCCTCCATGTGCGCGCGAAGCAGAACATTTTTCAATTAAATCATTCACACTTTTGCCCTCAAAATATTAAATAGGGTGTCTTTGCGCGATTTCACGTTGGCCATGTTGAACACCTCCAGCCTAGTCAGTTCTGTTCATAACTCACCAATGGTTGAAAAAGTACTCACATGTTTTACTTAAGTAAAAGTATCAATACTGCAATGTAGAAATACTTCGTTACAAGTAAAAGCCCGGAATTCAAAGTACAAAAGTATTGGTATAAAAATGTACTTAAAGTACCAAACTCCAGTCACTTTCAGTTGAGCACTGCTGAGGGGAGCTGTGTGTCTGTGTCCAGCTGGTGCTCGTTGACGCTCGTTAATGCATCAAGGAAGGCAATTATATTTCTGCACTGTCAAATAGGTCTACATCTACGATAGCATCAAAGCCAAAGCTTTTACAAGCGACCCTCTCTGGTTTATAGATATTTTGTTCAAACTGTTGTTAATAACTAGGCTACACTTGGTTGGTAAAGTCCAGATGACTATGGTGTCTATGTCCTCTGAAACAATGTGGTTTATATTGAGAAGTTACTTCACTTGTTCCTTAAGCTTGTATGTATAATTGCTTAAAGGCATGGCCGAGACTATGTTTTGCTAGCCTGGGACCAAACAAATCTGCCAGTGCGATTTGGGTCTGGCCCACGCTCCGTCGTAAATCCATTTCCTGTTCCCGAAGTCTGGGGTGACCAATCAGGGCCCAGTAATCAAATATGGGAGACCCGAACCTCTAGTATATCTATATAGAATGAGCAAGTTGTGAATGAAGACTCTCCCTTGGCAGCGTGGTCCCAGTGGTGAGATGGTTCTACTCCCCCCCCCCCAACCAGCCAGCCATGCAGCAGCACCTGCTGCCTCTGAGCTTTGGACCCATGTCCATGGCAATACACAGGCGGGAGGATGTGCTGTTGTGCCGCCTCCATGCCCTCCAGGTTGAAAAACAGATCCCAGCCAGGCCTTGTGCCCAGACTGCCAGTGTGGAGCAAAGCTCCCTGCTGTTACCCTATACGTCTCAGCAGTGGTTGAAGAAGTACTCCCAATCTTTCTTTTTTCTTTTACTATAATGTTAAGAAAAAAAACAATAGAGGAGAGAGACCACTGTATAATGCCCAAAAAACATGTTGTGATGCCTTCTAACAGCTATTTTTCAACTTTTTGGAGGAAGAGTTATCATTCTCGAAACGCGTAGCTCAGTAGTCTGTATGTTTTAAGCTGAGTTTGTTCTTTTTCCTAAACAAAAAGTTGAAAAATAGCTGTTTGAAGGCATTAAAACTATTTTTGCATTATGCAGTGGTCTCCCCCCTGTATTGCTTTTTTTGCCTTTTTTGTGGTACTATAACGTTAGTGCATGCTTTCTCAACTTTGGGTCTGGGGCCAACGCTGGGACCACCAGCCGTCCCAAAGGGCCCTTACGAGTCTAAACTCTGAGAGTTGCAGACCCAGAGAGATCAAATGGGTGTCCGTAGTCTAATGCAGTGCTTCTCAAAGTGGGGCCCAGGGCCCTTCAAGGTTCCTTGAGGGGAGTTCCGAATTGACCCTTATGGGTCTGTAATTCTGAGAGTGTAAAAATGGCTCTGCAAGAGGCTAGCCTCTTGCAGAGCCACAGCCTCTTGCAGAGCCACAGGGTAATAAAGACGACATACTTACTTATTCATGTATCCTGAAGACGTGTGGGGATGTGATCATTCGGGACACGTTCAGGGCTCTCCTGGGACGCAGCATGTCCACAAAGTGGAGTTTGAACACATTATTCATCAGCTCCTCCTTCCTGTGTGTCCTGTTCAGTCGCTTATCCATGTGCACGCACACCAGTGGTGGAAAAACTACTCACATGTTTTACTTAAGTAAAAGTATCGATAATGTAATGTAGAAATACTCTGTTACAAGTAAAAGTCGGAATTCAAAATGTACTTGAGTAAAAATACAAAAGTATTGGTATCAAAATGTACTTATAGTAGAAAGTACTCATTGTGCAGAATGTCCCATTTCAAGAGTTGTGTCGCATCGCAACGCATTGTGAGCTTGTAGATCGGCTATTTTCAAATGGCCGAAATGTATATACTGTAGGGCTGAAATAGTTAGTGTACGTTTTGTAATAATAATCAAAATCTACAAAGTAACTAAAGTTGTAAAATTATCGTACTGGAGTAAAAGCACTCCACTTCAGTTTGCCTCTGAGATGTAGTGGAGTAGACGTAAAAGTACTGAAAACTGGAAATACTCAATTAAAAATACCTAAAAAATTTACTTTAAGTACAGTACTTCAGTAAATGTACTTTAGCACAGTAGTTACTTTACACCACTGACACACACACACACACACACACACACACACACACACACACACACACACACACACACACACACACACACACACACACACACACACACACACACACACACACACACACACGTACACAGTGTGGTATTTTGCTTTTTAAATATGCATTCGTTGTTCACTTCTGTCCTGGGTTGTGTTCCTAAGTGTCAAATAATGAATATTTTAAAGGGAAATCGGTGAAGTCATGTTGTTGTGTGGCGAATCTTGTCTCTGTGGACAACGTTCCTAAAGAGAACAATTTCACCTCACGCACTTATATATCGTCTCTGTCGAGTGGAAACCTCATATGTTTAAAATTGTTACTTTTCAGGGTTCAAATTCAAAAATAGCAAAAGTAGCAGATCTGCAAGCTCAAAATGTGTGGCTGTAATGGCTGTAGTTCTGTATATTCTGATGATTATTAAACATATTGTATATGATACTGTCTGTCTGTCTGTCTGTCTGTCTGTCTGTCCGCCGTCCGTCCGTCCGTCCGTCCGTCCGTCTGTCGGTTTGGCGGTTTATCTATGTGTCTATCTGTCTCTATCTGTCTGTCTGTCTGTTTGTCTGTCATGTGTTTTCTATCAACAACAAACTTAGTATCTAACTCAAATAGGATGACAAGTTATACACACAGTTGCACGCACGCACGCACGCACACACACACACACACACACACACACACACACACACACACACACACACACACACACACACACACACACACACACACACACACATACACACACACACAAGATGGCACAGTCACAGTTTAACAATCTGCATTTAAATTGAATTTGGTGACATTATTAGTCTCTTGAATACTGTCTCACACACACGCACGCACGCACGCACGCACGCACGCACGCACGCACGCACGCACGCACGCACGCACGCACGCACGCACACACACACACACACACACACACACACACACACACACACACATGTACACACACACACACACACACACACACAGACAGTGTGTGCTTGACTGTAATGTCGATTAGCAGACTTGTGAGACTAATTTGTTATTAAAATACCATCTCGTCTGCAAAACATTTAATACAATGACCTTGATTTTAAGCTATGTAGTTGTAGCTATGTACACACACTGTGTTTGTGTGTGCGTGCATGTTTGCGTGCCTCCATGCATGTGTGCATGCGTGCTTGTGTGAGTGAGTGTGTATGTGCATGAATGTGTGTAAATTAACACACACACACACACACACACACACACACACACACACACACACACACACACACACACACACACACACACACACACTCACTTTGTGTCTGTTTGTTTCCAGGAAGTGGTTGTCTCCAGGTGGGTGGGCCGTTGCCAGGGCTGGTTGCCGGGGGCGGAGCTTCAGTGATGATGCAGAGCAGTTACTTGTCGTTTCCTGTTGACAATAACTCACCTGTCAGCCTTTTCAACTACAACACAGTAATAACTCTATAATATATTATAACAGCACTATGACACAATATTAACTCCGTACATTATTAGTCTCTGGTAGCCAGGCTACTTTTCCTTAATCTCCAAATACTAAATACAGTCTAGAACTAGACTCCCCGAAAGCTGAGAAAGGAAGCTGTCACCTGTTTGTCAGTCCCATTAAAATCTTCTTCTTCTTTCGGCTAATTCCCATCGGGGTCGCCACAGCGGATCGTCTGTTTTTCATCCGTTTCTCTTCTGTGCATCTTCCTCCGTCCCTCCTGCCAACTGCATGTCCTCTCTGTCCGCATCCATAAACCTCCTCTTTGGCCTTCCTCTTCTCCTCTTGCCATGGCAGCTCCATCTTCAGCATCCTTCTCC
>NC_139954.1:8876659-9001659 GCF_963454915.1 Gymnoscopelus microlampas | reverse complement strand
GCCCTCCACACTCTCCTATCTAACATCAAGGACTTGAGCGCTACATTGTTGTTAGCTAAGTGCTTCTTCGTAGGAGGTGCGCTTCTTGCCTTTCCTGGTATTGCCCTGGGTTGGCTCCCACAGTGTCAGTTTGCTTGTCTCTAGTTCCGGGTGCCTGACCTGTGGTAGGTCTCCGTAGAGGACTCCATCCAGGGCCCTTTCCTGTTGGGCTGTGAGGGTCCATGTCAAGGACCCCCAAATTAATATCTATTTGACCGCGGACCCCAACTTAAAATATTTAGTGCCATGGACCCCCATGCAAGATTTGCGTTGTCAAAATGTTTAAAAAATATTCCAAATTCTTCACATTTTGTCGAGATCTTTTTGAAAATAGCCGATATATACACGGTTAAAGTGGTGAAATCGATTTTGGCGCTATATTAACTCATTTTGCTGGCGACCCCCTGGAACCTCCTCAAGGACCCCTGGGGGTCCCCGGTCCCCACTTTGAGAGCCGCTGCTTTAAGCGCCCCTGGTTGCACCTCCTAACATCTTCAGCCAGCATTTCTGAAGAATGTTACGTTCCCAGCAGAATGGTACGTTGCCAGCAGAATCACAAGCACTTTGAGTGTTTGACCAATCCACACAGCGTTCACATTGATGTCTAACTTCAGCAAAGCAATTATTTTAGTTTGGCCTCTCTGAGAGCTCTCTGAACGTTCGTGACTTGATTTTATGTGATATATTTTGGGTCTTATTTGGATTAGTGTATCAGCAGAAGGGACAGGTAGCAGGGCGGAATTTTGATACCATAGTGCACTTGGTGATACAAGCGCGAAATTTGGCACAGATGACCTTCATATGACCCTAATTGATAATCAACCTCTGGCCACGCGGAATTCCTAAGATTTCAAGATGGCCACCACCAGTTTTCAAAATGGCTGCAACTGGGCCAATGTGTTGGAC
This sequence comes from Gymnoscopelus microlampas, assembly GCF_963454915.1. Classification (NCBI taxonomy): domain Eukaryota; kingdom Metazoa; phylum Chordata; class Actinopteri; order Myctophiformes; family Myctophidae; genus Gymnoscopelus; species Gymnoscopelus microlampas. The sequence continues at coordinate 9,000,714 of NC_139954.1, read as the reverse complement.
TATATCGCTTTGCTGGGGCTTATTTTAATATAAGAGAATATTTTCTGGAGGTATTCCTACCAAGTAAGATAAAAAAATAACATTAGGTTCCAATATGGCGGCATATTTTCCAATATGGCTGCCGATAAATTGCAGAAATGTGCATCTGCTTATGGTTTATCCACATGAGCTTGTAGTACATGTATTTGTATTAATTATCATACACAGAATCCATTTATGGAACATTTGAAAGTGATTTATTAGCTTGGTAAAGCTTAGTGCTTACTTTTTGTTTTGTTATTAAGTCATTATAAACACATTCTCATTTACAATGGTGGCTGGGCAAGTGACAGGCCAGTGTACTAGCAACTGCAACCACAGAGGGGTGTGCAGATAAGTCCAAACTTAAAGCATTTTCAGTGTCCAGAACATGCTTTTTTACATCCACATCTTGTCAGCTTCTGACATAATTTGGCAAACAGGACTGCACAAGAGTGACTGGCCCCATATATGTCCTGTTTGGAATGCACTTCACTTGCATTCACTTCCTTGTAGGAACTACTTCTATGAAGTTCTATCGTACATGAGTACTATGAACTCCTCAATGACTTGCATATGTTTATCATTTATTGCAACAGGTGTTGAACCTAATTTGGAGAAGTTGTTTGCCATGCTGACCTTTTTCCCTTTCCATGGAAGGACGAAACTGTGTGGCATCCCCTGAATGCATGAAAGAAGCAAAGACCTGATGACTTTGATTCAATAGCTGATGCAATTTCATGAACGGGATCCATCTGAGATCCTTCCCTCCTTCCAAAGGCAATCCACAGCTAATTCAAGCCAAGTCTTTGAACAAGTGAAACTGTTATGTCAACAATGTCAGTATCTGAGGCAGAGCTGCTGAGGATAGCATCTGACACATCATGATTCGCAGCTCAGATACTGACATTGTTGTCATAGCAGTTGCACTTGTTCATATTAAGTAAGTCTGAGACTTATTGTCAGTATCAGCTGAGAACGCAGGGGTCTTATAGACCCCCTGGTATTGCTGAGGTGGAGCGCCACTCTCACTGTACCTACTCATACACTGATCCTGATCGAACCCATGACCATGTGATCCGAAGGTGAAAGCTCTACCGACTGAGCTACCCAGACACAAAGACTTGGCTTGAAAAAGCTGTCGAAGGACCTCAGATGGATCCCCCTTCATGAAAATGCATCAGCTATTGGATCAAAGTCATCAGGTCTTTGCTTCTTTCATGCGTTCAGCAGATGCCATACAGTTTTGTCCTTCCATGGAAAGAGAAAAAGGTCAGCACCTGTTTGAGAAAATATCCCTATATATATCTAAGTTTTTGTATTTATTGGTGAATATATTGAAAAGTCTGTTGCCCATGGTCATTAAAAAGCTACCAAATCACTTTAAAATGTGCTATAAATTGATTCTGTGTATGGTAATTAATAAAAAAATACATGTGCTACAAGCTCATGTGAATGTACATTTATGCAATTTATCGGCAGCCATATTGGAAAATATGCCGCCATATTGGAACCTAATATATATTTTTTTATCTTACTTGGTAGAAATACCTTCAGAACATATTCTCCTATATTAAAATAAGGGGAAAATCAAAGATTTACAGCCCCAGCAAAGTGATATAGTCCAAAATGTTGGCCCAGTTGCAGCCATTTTGAAAACTGGTGGTGGCCATCTTGAAATCTTAGGATTTTTGCGTGGCCAGAGGTTGATTATCAATTAGGGTCATATGAAGGACATCTGTGCCAAATTTCGCGCTTGTATCACCAAGTGCACTATCGTGTATTGAAAACGGCAAAATTCCGCCCTGCTAAGGAGGAGAAGCAGATTTCAGATTTCAGATGAGCTGGCTCAATTATTCTTTCTTGTACAGTACATAGAAGTGGTCAGTATACTGTAATGCTACAATGCTCTGGTGTTAGTGTTGGAAACACTAACACAATGTTACAATGAATGAACACCTTCAGTGCAAAGTATGTTGGTTCTGCTGTTGTTGACTGCCTCCTACAGGACAATCTGCCACACTGCAAGGATATTAATTTAGTTATCTGTGTGAAATAGTGTGTGTGTGTGTGTGTGTGTGTGTGTGTGTGTGTGTGTGTGTGTGTGTGTGTGTGTGTGTGTGTGTGTGTGTGTGTGTGTGTGTGTGTGTGTGTGCGCGTGTGCGTGTGCGTGTGCGTGCCTGCGTGACACGATTACTGTCATGAAGACATATGCCATGATTTCGTGAATGTAACCTTAACTGTACCTTTAATATTTATGTCCTTGTATGCTCTCCTTTATGTGGATATGAATATGCTCTCCTTTATGTGGATATGAATGCGTGTGATGTGTGATGTGTGATATGTGTGTCTGTGTGCGTGCGACCACAATTCTACTGCATGGGAGCTGAACAGTGATTTATTGGCTACTGTTTACATACAAATTATAGATTGATCACAATCCCGTTACAGACAGATTTTAGACAGATTGTAAGTTGATTTCACACTGATCTCTTTGTTATTTCTTGTTGTCTCTCTCTCTACCCAGATCTGTCCTGTTGTGTCTCGTCGCCCAGCAGAGCGGAAAGTGATCCTCCTCCTTCCAGCCCTCCATCTGCTTCCCCTGCTCCTGCCCCTGGCCTCCACGCCTTCTCCTCCTCCTCCTCCTCCTCCTCCAAACCTCCTGCTGCTGCTCCTCATCCTCCCACCTCCTCCTCGTCCTCGTCCTCCTCCTGCTCCTCCTCGGCGTCTCTCCATGCCGTCGCTCCTACAGACAGCGAGGAGGAGAAAGCCAAGAAGCTGCTGTATTGTTCTCTGTGTAAAGTGGCCGTCAACTCTCTGTCCCAGCTGGACGCACACAACACAGGTATATAACATTTTTATGTTTATACTTCAAGCTCATTACATGTTGCAGATCGGCTATTGAGCGTGTAGATCAGCTATTTTCGAAAGATTTAGCCTTTTTTTTTTTTTTATATATTTATTTTTAAATAAATACGTGTGATTATTTTTTTTGTATATTTTAATGCCATTACTTCTGTTTCAATACAGGACTTTTACAGGGTAATAATCTATTGCTACTTTTGCTTTAAAAAATCGGAGGAGTGGTTCTTCCAGCGCTAACACGTGCACTGTCCGTCTCACATGTACCGTGACATGGTAGAATGGGTGTGGATGTGGAGGTATTGGGGTGTGCAATTACACCCCCCTAACTGTGTCCTCTTCAGTGTTTTACTACTATCTACTATCTGTACTTGTTGACCTTGACAACATACTATCTGTATGTTGGCAAGGTCAGAGGTCATGAGTAGGGTTTATCCATTTCCTGTGCTGGAGAGAAACTAGTACATTTACTCAAGTACAGTACTTTACCTAGTCCTAGTATGCCCATTTTTCCATAGTTTACTTTAAACTAGGGATGTTCGATATTGACTTTCTTACCGATATCCGATATACCGATATTGTCCAAGTCCTAATTTCCGATTTCAACCAATACCGATATATGCAGGCTTTTAACTAATTGTCAGGTAACAACATCACATACTGTATCTAATAAGTTAAAATATCTATGATATCAATATAATATCTAATACATTTAATATAATACAGTGATGTTGTTAGGTTTTCAATGAAGTGAGTCCCGGGACTCACTGGTGGTCATTTGAATGAGTCCCACTAATCTTAGATTAGATGTTGGCCTATTTGACAGTGCAGAAGCATAATTGCTTTGATGCCTATAACATTAACGAGCGTCAGCTGGACACAGACACACACACCTGCCCTCTGCAGTGCTCTAATTTGAAAGTGACTGGAGTCTGCGTCATTTCTCTGCAAAAGCCCTTGAATATGATGGAATAATATCAAAGAGCAACATAGCAGATCTACAAGATAGCAGATCTACAAAATCTACGGATCTACAAAAAACGTCTATTTTTGGGCAAAGAGATGGACAGAAAAAAGTGGTCAAAGTACAGTTGTAACCCAAGTCCATTTCTTTAAGACTACAGATGTTCAAGTAATAAAACTGGAGTACTTTTCTTCCACCACTGTCCCATTGATTTCAGGCTCTAAACACAAGACCATGATGGAGGCTCGTAGCGGTGCCGGGCCCATCAAAGCGTACCCCCGGGCCGGGGCCAAGCTGAAGACCATCACCACCAACGGAGCGCCGGTCGTCCTCAAGGGCTCCGGTCTGCAGAACCAAACCTTCCACTGCCAGATCTGTGACGTGCACGTCAACTCTGAGATACAGCTCAAACAGGTTCCTATGTGCTTCTGTTTATAGATTTGTAGTCTTATTATGGTACTGCACACAGTAAATATATAGAAAACCTTTTTTTTTAAAAATGTCATAATAATGTCGTGGCTAGATGCTACCGTAGCTGTCTATAAGCTGTCTCTCTGTGTGTGCGTCTGTGCGGGCGCTTCTGTATTTCCGGAGCTGATCTCGCAAACCTCACTATACAACACACAGAGACTAGGCTGTTCTTAGACTATTCCATCTAATAAACTGACTGTTGTAATTGCAGCATATTTCCAGTAGGAGGCATAAGGACAGGGTTGCAGGAAAACCCATGAAACCTAAATACAGCCCCTACAACAAGCAACGCGGCAGTACTACTCTAACAGTGAGTCTATCTGTCTGTCTGTCCTTCTCAGTTCAAATGTTATTGCTTGATTGATTGAATACTTTTTAAAGATAATTGTTAACAGTGCAGGTAGTGCAGTCAAAGGTTGACTTCCATTGTGGTCCATTGTACTCAATTCTTCAGTAATGCAGTAATACATACAATACAATACAAAAGATAAACACATTGGAATAAAACTCAGTAGCGAGAAAGTATGGGTGGGTGCGGGTGTTCAAGTAGTTAAACTATGCTCAATTGTATTTTAAGGTGCTAAAGGAATGTGTCATATAGTATCTGTAAACATCATTTTAATGTGTTTCTGTAAATGTGTCTAATTTTTCTTCTCTCGCCATTCTCTCCTCTCCTCTCCTCTCCTCTCCTCTCCTCTCCTCTCCTCTCCTCTCCTCTCCTCTCCCCCTCAGAAGGACTTAGCAAAGCCCTGTATCACTCCGTCCTCCATCCTCACCTCTCCGTTCTGTTCCCCCACCTCTCTGCCCTCCTCTCTCCCTCTCCCGCCTTCCACCACTCTCTCCCCCTCTCTCTCCCTCCCTCCCCCCTCCCTCTCTCCCTCCTTCTCCCTTCACCCCCGTCCTGGCTCCTCCCCCCTCTTTGCCCCCTCCTTCCTGCGCCCAGCCCCTGGTCCAATCAGAGCGACCCACCGTCCAATTCTCTTTGCACCTTATTAACACACATGTGTGTGTGTGTGTGTGTGTGTGTGTGTGTGTGTGTGTGTGTGTGTGTGTGTGTGTGTGTGTGTGTGTGTGTGTATATATATATATATATATATATATATATATATATATATATATATATATATATATATATATATATATATACATATATACATACATATACAGGGTAGCCATTTTTATTTACCCAGAGTTCTCTCCTTCTGTGTTCTTCCATTTGATTGGTAGATATAGTTCCCACAGAGGCGATGATCTGGAGGGCTTTAAGTCTGACGTATACTTAGTCTTGCACCGGTGTCACACACCAGAAATAGCAGATCTATAAGCTCACAAGTCACGACGCGCGACACGGGCACAACCAAGTATATTTCGGGCATCAGTGCCTTGCTCGTGGACACAGTGGTTCTTTAGAACCTTTGAACTTTTCAGTGACAAGACACCCCGCTGGGCCCACCCCCCTCCCCTTCCTCTCTCCATTTCCCCTTCCTCTCTTATCTCCTCTCGTCACTTCCTGTCCTGTGCTGTGGATACAGGAAGCAGTGAACCAGAGTGGTCTCTGATGTCACAGTGGGGGATGTGTCCCCTCCTTCGCTCTATACGTTGGTCACAGTGTGCACGTCGGTCACAGCTCACACCTGAAGATGACCTGCAAACACCACCTGACTGCTGTCTGAAGGCCTCATTCAATAAGGCCCAGTCCCAATACTAAAAAAAACGTCCATCCTCGCGTCCTCCGCTCGCGCCTTAGCCCCGCCTCCGAGTGAGAAGGCGAGGAGGAGAAAAGCGAGGACGGAGGAAATCGAATGGGCTCGCTTTAAGGAATAGGAACTCTCTCCCCACTCTGTCAGCGTTATTTTGAAGTGACGGCAGTTACTTATGACGTGTCATACTGCTGGATCACTGGACCACTACGGAGCCCGGAGGCTTGTCACGTGGAGGAGGAGAATTTATACGCCACGCATTCCGACAAAGACACTTCGGCAAAGGAGACATGAAGGATACTTCGATGTATCCTCACTTATCCTCGCTCCAAGCGGCTTGGGGAGCCTCACTCTTGGCTCCTCTAAAAGCAAACTTACATTTGGGACGCAAACTATTTCCGGGTCACACTGGAAATTGCAATATTGGGATTTAGCTCTAGACTCTGTGCATAACCATAGTCCCGGGTTATTTTAGTGGTATTTTACTAAAACAACAAAATAACTGAAACTAGAATTGGAAAAAAATATTTGTGTTAACTGAAATACAAATAAGAACGAGGCTTTACACAAAAAACAATAACTGAAACTGTTTTGTGTATTACCAAACTATCTATAATGACAAAATGTGATTAGTTTTAGTTTCAGTTTCAGCTCCTTCTTAACTGGTGACTTATCCGCTTAAAACAGTGGCTCCTCCTCCTAAGACAGTGACTCCTCCTCCTAAAACAGTGACTCCTCCTCCTAAAACAGTGAACATGGCACATGGATTCTGAACAAAAATACTGAGGGATTTTCGGGGCGAAACGTTTCTTCTAAGATGTAAACTTCCGCTTCGTCTGTCTATATGATGTCATCATGATGCAATAATGTACAGATGAACTTTTAACTGTTTTTTTTGTCATTTCTTTTTTCTATGCTCTTTGCTGTTTGTTGATCTAACTATTAGCAATACTTCTACCGTGTCTCGATAAGCTCCATACAGCCAGATTTATATGTCATTGCACGGCAGTGTAGCGTGCGGAATATAGCCGATCTACAAGCACCGGACGTATCGCATCCGCGACACGTTCGGTGCTTGTACATCGTCTATCTTCCGCAACGCGACACCGCTGTGCAATGAAGTATAAGTCAAGCATACTGCGGCCAACGCTGAATTCTCCCGATATGGAGAAAACCAGGGTTGTTGTTGTTGTTGTTGTTGTGTTGTGTTGTGTGGTCGTGTCGTGTTGTTGTGTTTTTTGTTATTGTGTAGTTAGCTCTTAGCAGCAGGATCAGTGGAACACAACCAGTGATGGGAGAAGTAGGCTACTCAGATTTTCTACTTAAGTAAATGTAGCAATACTGCAAAATAAAAAATACTCTGTTACAAGTAAAAAGGCCTGTATTCAAAATGTGACTCGGGTAAAAGTACAAAATTATTGCCATCAAAATGTACTTGACGTACCAAAGCAAAAGTCATAATAGTTTTTTTAATTGTCAGATTTTTTCCGAAAATAACCGATCTACAAGCTCAACAGGTTGTGGATCGGATATTTTAGATGTTATTTTTGATGCGTTGTATTAATAATAATACAAATATGCAAAGTAACAATATTTGCCTGCAATTGTACCTCAAAATTGTACTTGAGTACAGTACTTGAGTAAAGGTACTTGGTTACTTACCACCGCTGGGAACAACATGACTGATGGGTTTTCACCAACTGCAGGTTCCAGTTGGGTTGAGATCAGAGAATTACTTTAAGTAGTTTTATGGAGTAGTGATGTAATCACAGCTCCACTGAGTTTCAGAGATTTTGTTGTTGTGTTTTTGTCTCGACGGAAAGTAGAAATAAAAAAAATATGTTTTGCTTTAAAAGAAGAGTGAGTATCATGCTCTAAGTATTTATGGAAACGTAAGGGACCGTTCAATGTTTAGAAGGAGGTGTGGCTGGAGGATTTTAAGTGCTCTGAAATAAAAAGGTGACATAGATATATTCTTCTTGACGCTCCCCAGGTGATTGGAAATAATAATAATTATTATTATTATTATTATTACTCCCCCACCAAATAATGATAAACAATGGTTTGATTCCTCTCTCAATATGTAGTTCATTAAAAAAGCATGACCCTCCCCCCCTTTCCCTCCAGTCGACCCCTCCCATACACAACGAACGGTCCCTGATGAGCCTTTAATTGGTCAAAATTCAATTCATATTTGATAGATAAATATATTTTTATTTTTGAGTACCATGTGGAAACCATGTTGGTTTTATGCAGAGTTTCTCATTCAGAAGCAAATCAGCCTGATTGGCTGTCATGCACAAAAGAAAATAGACGACTGGTTTCATACTCACGGTGTGTAGATTACAGTACAATTTCGTCTCTGTCGGGTGGAAACCTCATATAGTATGTCCAAAACTGTTACTTATCAAGATTCAAATTCAAAAATAGCAAAAGTAGCAGATCTACAAGCTCGAGCTTGTAGATCTGCTACTTTGATTTGCTACAGTGTGACACTGCAGTATGATCAAGTAGGGAAGTAATTTACGAAAAAACACCAAAAGTTAAAATATGGAGATAAGAGGTTTCTGCCCGACAACAACGATTTACTGTTGGTTTGGAGGGTGTACATGCTGGTCCATCTGTCTGTCTGTCCGCCCAATACTTAATAATATTATCGCTGTCGGGTACAAACCTTGTACTGTATGTCCAAAGGTGTTACTTTTCAGGAAATGGAGCAAAGAACCATGTGTTCCAATGGATGCAATGTAGTTATTATTTAGTCACAAGCTCTTGTTAATAAATTGTTTCAGTGTGTATAAAACATTTAACCTCTTTCACTTTCACTTAAAAACAAATTCAAAAATAGCATATCTACAAGCTCACAACGTGTCATGATGCAAGACTATGTGAGCTACTATTTTTGCTACTTTTGTGTAACACTGTTGTATGACGAAATAGGGCATTTAAAAAAACACAAAATGTTGAAATGTGGAGATATGATGTTTCTTCCCGACAGCGACGATATCTGGAACTAATACTGGATTGTCATGGAAGTTGCTGTGCACTTTCATGATGCCCAGAGAGTACAGTAACCATGTGAGTGAGCCCATGGCCTTAACGCTATAGCGCCACCCTCACCCTCAAGATGTCAACTTCACACACAAGATAATGATTTCATAATTCAGTCTTTCCCAACCTGAGGTCTGGCCCCCCTGCGGGGGTTGAGGCCGTGTCAGTTTGGAGGTAGTCAAATATTTAAAAAAAAATAAACATGTTGCACAAAATCATAACGTGATTTCATCCACTTTCAACCTGGCATCCCTATTCTGGGCAGCCATTATATTGTTAAACAATAGTGAAACATTTTCAAAAAGTGTAAAAGGACCAAAGGTTGGGAACCACTTACTTATTTTGAGTGACACCCATGGCCTTAACCCTACAGTATAGCACCCCCCTCAGGCCAAGATGTCAACTTTGTACACAAGATGTCTCATAATCTGGCGACCGTTACATGTCACCACTCACCATCTACACGATGGACCCTACTGGATTTCGGTGACGCCATGGCCTAAAGGCACTTTGTAGTTTTACTTTCTTTTCGTTTCAGTTTACAGGTTGTTTTTCCCCCCCTGATGTTTACAATTATGTGTTGATCCTTAAGTAAATATACAAGATATGCCCCCTACCCCAAAATTCTGGCACTAATTAAAAATATAAATATCATAGATTTTTTTAAATCATTATTATTTTGTAATAAAATGTAAGCCTCAGGATGGCAATGTAGGCCAGTTCACACCACTTTGATGCACTTGGGTGTAGCTGTTAGACTCTGAGGCCTTTAGTTTTGAGGGCAGTGAACAGGTGCAGTCAGCTGACAACTAGCCATGTGACTTCCATTCAGGCCGCATACAAAAATGACATTGCCAAGTATTGAGAGATGAAACTGTTACGGTGAATGTGCAGTGCAGTGTAGTGAGACAATGTGCAAGTTTGAATAATGATAATGAGGAATATGATATCTATCTTTATTTGGAGAACCACACAAACTGGAAAAGACACGCAGACCCAAATTGTCGCTGTCGGGTGGATACCATGTATGTCCATAAGCGTTACTTTTCAGGAAAGAACCTGTGTCCCAATGGAGCCACTGGTTCAGTATTTATAAAACACTGTGCAGAGGAATGCAACGCACACCAGAGTCTTTGTAGTGGTGCCGGCCCACGGCAGAAGGATCCAAATGATAGTCTTCAAGAGACCAGAGTGCTGCCAATATTTTATTCTGGACACAGAGTAATGAAAACCTTTTTCATTACTGTGTCCAGATTAACATTTTGGCACTTTGGCTACCAGTGTGTGTGGGCACTTTATTGTCTCTTGAAGACTATCATTCAGTATTTAGAAAACCAACAGACAGACTTAACCACTTTCACTTTAAACCTTTTTTCAAAAGCAGCAAAAAATAGATATAAATATCCTTATATTATAAGGTTCCTGCCCGACAGCAACGTTATGACCCTACCCTGTAATACCCTACAGAGGTATTTTCCCCTATAGAAATACACATAAAGTGCATAGGACACGCAGAGCAATAATACAATTTCCAAATAAAAATGCAATTAAATCCAGTGTTGTTTTGGTGGGTTGTCACTAGCCGTATCAATGCATGTCAGACTTCAATGTGCTGCTGATGTAACATTTATCCCTACTGTTCTCCAAATACAGGCCTCAGTCTATAACATATGTTATCTTTGATGTCATGACCTTAATATTTTCATATTTCATAACTGGCATGGTTAACACTGGCTACTATTGGCTACTATTTCTTATAAGAAAAATGTTCACGTTAATATTTAGAGAAAAAGATAAATACATTTGTGTTTTTTAAAACAAACTACTGTATGTCATTTTGAACACATCAGGGAATGTGTGTGAAAGTGAAGGGGTTTCATTTAGTTTGTTTTAATCGACTCTTGTCAGGCCTACATTTACTGTATCTGGCTTTAATGTATTCAGTCTAGTCTAGTATACTTTTAGTTTAGTTTGTTACTAGTTATATAATTTAGTTTAGTATATTTAGTCCAGTCTAGTTTAGGTCTAGCTTAGTTTAGTCTAGTGTAATCTAGTTTATGCAAGTCAAATCTAATCTTTTTAGTTTAGTTTAGTCTAGTTTAGTCTAGATTAGTTTAGTCCAGAATAGATTAGGTTATTTCCACAGGGTTCAGGAGCCCTCAGGGTTACTGGAGGGAGTTCCAAATGGATCCTTAGTTGTCTGTGACTCTGAGAGTTTACACATGGAAAAAATAAAATTGAGAACCTCTGGATTATTCTATTTTAGTCGAGTCATTCGTTTTTAGTTTGATCTAGCCTAGTCTAGTTTAGTTTAGATCAGTTTAGTCTAGAATACATCAGATTGTTTTATTTTAGTCTGGTCTAGTCTGTTAAAATGTCCACTGGGAACAGAAGCAGCATGTTTCCATATCATGTTAAAAATGACATATTATATGCAGCTCTGAATGAAGAGCCAACCTGTCTTCCTCTTCTAATGTTCTAATGTACTGATGTCTTATTATCCCGATGATTATGATGTGCTTAGGGTTTGGCAGATGTTTTATCTGTTTGTTATTTCATTTATTTATCAAAATGTTTAATTTGTTAAAAAAAAAATATATATATATATGTTTAATTTGTTTAAAAATTAAAAAAGTATATATTTCATTTTAGTTTCCTGTTTTTTATTGTTCAAAAAAATGTAATGCTATCAAATCAAATCGAACTTTATGTGACACACTTTATATGGCACACTTAAAAACGACTGTAATAGTCGACCAAAGTGCTCTACAGGTCAAAAACAATACAGTTGCTCCAGAGCCTGGGGGCAGCCACTGTATGTGGTACAGTACATGTTGTATTACACATGTTGTATGCATGTGCTACATCCTGTGTCACATATACTCTATACGATACTATATCCTTAACGCTATTACATATTCAGTGGTATATAATGTTACATGTACAATGCAATATGTATAATGCAATATCAGTTAACAAAACATCTACTGATGCACAAACTTGCACATCATCGGTGTTGTTTCCTGGAGTCACTGGGTGTTTCCTGGAGTCACTGGGTGCTCTGTGTCACTGACTTATAATTATAAACCGGAGGTTTGGGGGTCAAGACCACCGTTAGGCACATTTCCACTCCATCAACATTCTACAAGATCAACTTCTTAAAATACTCTAGTCTTTGTATACTTACAACTAGAAACCCCATTAAAACTTTAAAAAGTCCATCTTACTGTGGACAGCTTAATGCGGCAATGGACATTTAAAGGGAAACAAGTACAAACTTTGGCAGGCTACTACTCCTACATACTTACACCTAGTAACCCCATTCATACTTTAAAATGTTCATCTTACTGCGGACATGTTTGCCTGAAAATAAATCTTTGAAATGTTTCATAGTTTTAGAATTATACTCCTTTAAAAGTTCAGAAATGGAGGTCGATGGAGGATTTCGGCACCTAAAAAAAAAAAAAAGAAAACGTTCACCTAGAAACTCCATTCACACTTTTTATAATTCAGCTTACTGTGGCCACACATGCTTGAACTTTTTACTTTGAAATGTTTTGTAGTTTTTGAGATATTTAACTTTAAGCGCCCACTGCATTGTCAATGCGGCAATGGACATTTAAGGGAAACATTTTTAAAACATACTTATATCTGAAAACTTTGGCACCTCGCTGTTCCTTCATACTTTAACCTATAAACTTGATTCACAATTTAAAAATTCCACCTTACTGTGGACATGCATGCTTGAGATTTTTACTTTGAAATAATGTGCAGTTTTTGAAATATTTAACTAAGCGCCCAATGCTTTGGCCGAGGCAACGGCCATTTAAAGAAGAAAAATGTTAGTAGACCCGTGGGAGCCAGATTGCTCAGGCACTGAATTACCGAGGAGAGGCTTCGAACTCATAACCTCGCAGTCTGAAGTCAAGAGCTCTTCCAACTGAGCTACCAAAGCACACTAAGCAGGGTACATTGACATTCAATGAACGTGATGGGTCATTCCCCCAAAATAATTAAAGGCACGAAAATGTCTAAGTACTCCAGCTCTGAACTAGGAGACCTGGGATTTGAACATGGACTATCTGTGCTAAGAGCCTGCTCTCGCCTTACAAAGACCAAAAATAAAGAGTCGGCAACAAGATTGAAACCCCCAGCCTTTGGATTGAGAATCCTCTCCTTTACTCTCAAGCCACCAGGCCTTTCACGTTAAAGAGATGTTTGTGCCTGCTCATATTTGAAGTTGAAGGGGGTGGTGGAAGGTTAAAAGATGGAAATCCACAGCAAACACCTCTCCCCCTGACAGAATGACTAAATCTACTGGATACACTTACTGATGATCAGGGTTCATTATGTCACAACTGAGATTTAGGTAATCGTTTAAAACCATCCGTTGGAACATCTGTTCTCAGAACCCACATTCATACTTTCATTGAGAGCCAATCGAGAGATATTTAGTTTTAGCCTTAAAGGAGGAGTTCACCCAAAAAAATGACTTATTTTCTATCAATTGCACACCCTATGAAGCCTTGAATCCATGGATCCTTTTTTGTTTTGTCGCATTCCTAAGCTAATAATTTGATTCCCGTCTCCTACCGGCTATTGTATCCGGTAGGAGACACAAAGTAGATTATTTGTGTCTCCTACCGGAAATACACACGGTCATCAAATTATTGTCTTAGGAATGCCACAAAAACAAAAATAAATGCATGTGGTGGAAGGTCAAAAGATGAAGATCCACAGCAAACATCACTGAATCTACTAGATACACCTGATGATCAGGGTTCACTAAGACACAACTGAGATTTAACATCTATTGGAACAATTTAATCCTACAACCAGCGGACATTGTCCAAGGACGCAGCTGGTGGAATATTGTCCTCAACATGGAAGGTAAATCAGTGAGTAATCTCCATTCTGATACAGAAGTGATGTCTTGTTCTTGTTGTATGTCAGTTCAGTGGCCTTATGGTTGAGGTCCTGAGATTTGAAGGTTGGGGTTTGATTTCCTGGCTGGGTCGTACCAAAGACTTTATAAAGGGCACCCAGTGCTTCCCTTCTTGCCACTCAGCGTCAAGGGGGTAAAATGGGGGTAAAATCCCCAAATTAATGTGTATTTGGCCACAAATCCTCATCTGAAAATATTTTGTGCCAGTGAAGATTATTCCATATTTTTAAAACAATTTCAAAACTAGCCGATTAACAAGCTACATTTGACACATTCACTTTTTTTATAGATCAAATGTAGTTTGAAAGTAAGAGTGTTGTTTGAACTCAAACCTTGAGAGCTTCAAACATAAGTGTTCAGACAGGGATTTGAACCCAGGTTTGTCATTTCACTGGCAGCTGCGCTAACCAGTTGTCTAAAGCACCAGGTCCACTAGGGGGCAGCAGACATGCAGCTACTTGGTCATATTATGTTACATTTACGCCAAGCTCATGGAAGCAATGTCATTGGTTATCCAGGTGTCAATCAACTCTAGTCAATATAGCAGGTTCTGACAGGGGGTGGGACTAAAGAAAGCAGGAAGTAAGAGAGAGAAACAGGTGAACAGGCCTAAATGTCCCCAAATGAAAGACCTGGGGATTAATATCAGTGTGTATATATCAGCATGTGTGTGTGTTTGGAGCTGGTTTTTCACTATTTCTACCATAACCAGCTGACATTAATAACTACAAGATGGGCTGTGGCTGGTCAACTAACACACTAGCCTGGAGGAGAAGAGAGTGTGTGAGAGTGAGTATGAACTGTAATGACATTAACATTTAGTTAAAGGATAGGATATGAAAATCGTTTGAAAATAGCAGATCTACAAGCTCACACTTGTGAGCTTGTAGATCTGCTATTTTCAAATAGCCAAAGTTTAAATAGGACTGAAGTGGTTAATGTATGTTTTGTAATAATAATTCAAATCTACAAAGTAACTAGTAACTAAAGTTTTCAAATAATTGCAGTGGAGTAAAAGTATAATATTTGCCTCTGAGATGTAGGGGAGTAGAAGTAAAAATATAGAAAATTGGAAATACTCCAAAATACCTCATAATTGTACTTAAGTACAGTCCTTGAGTAAATGTGAATGAATGAATTAAGTGAATGAATTACTTTATTTAGAGAGACATGGGAAAAGTACATGGAACAGATATACACTACTATGTAGAACATCATACGATCAGCTTACAGGTTACTGGTATGGAAAATAAGAAATATGTACAATAAACAGTTGGGGGGGGGGGGGGGGGTTGGACATGATCAGTGGAGCTGACTCTGGTGTTGTAATGGTGGACTTGATTTACGTTTTTGAAGTATTTTGACAGGTACATGGGTATCCCAATGTTGTGGTGTCTCTTGTAGTCCAAGATGTACTTAGTTACTTTACACCACAGTCACTGTTGTGACTGTATAGGCCTATCACAATTATTACATAATCGCATAATATTTTGGCCATAGTATTATTTATTTTGATTATTGGTGTCAGTCATTGTCAGTCATTTATGTGTATATTTAAGTTATTTGCCATCATGACATTTCTGTCTACAAAGCCTAAAAGCTAAACAGAAATGTCATTTATATTGTGTTACTTGTATGTTCAATGGAAAAAGACAATTACATTCATTTAAGTATTTTTCCTTGGCATACAGAATATACATTACATTTCTGTTTAGCTTTTAGGCTTTATAAACAAAATTTTCATATGGCAAATAACTTACAAAGAAATGACTGACAATGACTGATACCAATTGTTCAATTGTGCAATCATTGTATGACAATAAATTGTGAAGTGAAATGTCAGTTTACAGTTGTAAAAACACAGTGGTGGAAAAGTACTCAAATTCTTTACTTAAGTAAAAGTATCAATACCACAATGTAGAAATACTCCATTACAAGTAAAAGTCAGGAATAAAACATTTTACTTGAGTAAAAGTACAAAAGTATAGGGGGCATGGTGGCGCAGTCGGTAGGGCTGTCGCCTCACAGCTAAAAGGTCCTGGTTTCGATTCCCGCTGTGGGCGCTGTCCCGCTGTGATTCCCGCATCATCAGCTCCCATCATTAGGTGGGGTTGGCGAAAGGGCCTCTTTCTGTGTGTAGTTTACATGTTCTCCCCGTGTCCCCTAGGACCCCTGGTCGCTATACCGCCTCCCCCTTGTTAGCCAGGGCGCCTGATGGAGGGGAAAGGAACTGGTTGGAATAACGTGTTCCTTCCATACGCTACGTCCTACCGGGGAAACTCCCCCCTGTCAGGTGATAAGAAGGCTAGTTGGCTCTCATGCTTTGAAGGAGACATGAGCTCGGCTCTGGGCTCCCTAAGCTGGCAGGGGGAGTGTAGCGGCCAGGATTACTTAGAGAATTGGCACTGGGTGAAAAAGAGTTGCAAAATCGTGGGATAAAAAATAAATAAATGTTTTTAAAAAGTACAAAATGATTGGTGTCAAAATATACTTAAAGTACCAAAAGTAAAAGTATGCAGAATGTCCCGTTTCAAGTTTTCAAATGTATATAGATCTTTTACAATGATCTTACAATATGATGTGACGCATTGTGAGCTTGTAGATCGGTTATTTTCAAATTGCCGAAATGAATATAGGGCTTAAGTGGTTAATGTATGTTTTGTAATAATAATCAAAATCTACAAAGTAATTAGTAACTAAACTTGTCAAATAATTGTAGTTGTAATTGTAATTGTTTTTCAGTAAAAGTATAATATTTTCCTCTGAGATGTAGTGGAGTAGAAGTTAAAGTACTGAACATAGGACATACTCCAGTATAAATAATAATAATAATAACAATAATAATAAAATACTTTAAAATGGTACTTTTAGTTGTGCAGTACTTGAGTACATTTACTTTACACCACTGGTAAACACTCAACTGTTTCTCTCTCCGCCTCCTGCCACTCAGGTTGAAGAGTGCATCGCTGCATGTCTGGCTGACATCTCACAGTGGATGTCTTGTCTTCTCACCACCTCAAGCTGAACCCAGACAAGACTGAGCTTCTCTTCTTCTCAGGTAAGTCCTGCTCCATGCAGGACCTCATTATTTCCATAGACAACTCCCTGGTGGCTTCTGTTCCAATGGCCAAGAGCCTCGTGTTGTCCTGGACAGCCAGCTCTCATTAATCTAATGCTAATGGACCTAAGCTAATGGACTGGGGGTGTGAGATAAGGTGATTTTGAGATCTGGAGATTGTGCCCGGTGAAAATCAGGTTGTGAGACAGCTTGAACCAGACTGAACTGGACTCATGCCTGTTGAATTGTCTTGTTCTGGATTAATCTTCGAATAGGCAGAAAAAGGGTCACCCAGTCATGCCCAGTGGTTTTTCTTTAATTTTTCTAGTTAATTTTTCAGTGAAGAATGCAGTTGGAAATAACGAGATGTTTCTACTTTGTATTATCTTGATCTCTATCCATCACTAAACAGAACATCAGTTTGTTCTTCCCTCTGGTAGTTGGCATAGATGTTTTGTGTGCCGTGGGGAAATGTTTTGTTGTTACACTGACAGATCTGTGGATGATTTGTTTTCCTGTTCTTATTTTATGAGTGCTCAGCTTTGATTAAGGGGGTTTACAAGTGTTATTTAGCTTTGGTGTTAGGGACAGTCCAATCTCATTCATTCAGAACATATACATGGGCAACTGGCGACCCGGGGGCCACATTCACTTAATGGGCCCCCACCTTCTCTTAATGCGGCCCGCAGGTTAATATCGAAATACTGATATATTATTGATTTACAGCTATTACAATTCCAAACATGCAAACATGACCCGCTTTATTAGTAGCTTAATGACTAGTATAAAGAAATTCATTGTCTATTTTTGCTAGTTTTGTGTGACATAGAATGGCGAAGTACAGCATTAATTTGCAAAAAAAGTTAAAATATGGAGATAAGAGGTGTCTGCCCAACAGTATAAGCAATGTGGCCCTCTGGGTGAGTGTGGCCTCTCCATTATCAAAGTTGCATCACCCCTGATTCAGAACCTTGGTGTTGTCCTGGACAGTCAGCTCTCATTCATTCAGAACCTTGGTGTTGTCCTGTCCCCCACTACATGTTGGATTCATGTTAAATGTGTTTTTCAGTTTAAAGTTGAATTGTCAAAAGACAAAAAGTGGCCGCACACACCGTTATAACCAAAGTGCCAATTTATTAAAGGACGCAGAGTAAAAAAGAGGTTACCAATGTTTCGGCACGGTATATGCACAACAACATTCAAGTGACACTTAAGTATGGTGCCTAAGGATAATACAACCAATCACATTTGGACTTGAGAGACACGGGTTCGAATGGGCCATGTACCTGTGATGGGCCATCATTCCTGAATAATTAAGTTGTGATTATACCACATGACTAACCACTACTTGTAAATGTCTGGAAGTTTAGTTCCTTGCCCATTTTGACAAATAAATATGAGTTTTTTTTAACAAATGCATACATGTAATCAAAAGAATAGCAACATATAGAGAAGAAAATCAGAAGAAAATATACAATAACAAACTTCGCAGTGCACATTAATGTAGGAATTAGATACAGTCAAGGAAAGTAAAGAAATAAACAAATAACATGTCCTGAATATTATTCATGTCCTGAATATAATTCTGAGCCTCTGAAGGGAGGATAGGCTGCCTGCGAATCAGAGGGGAAAAAATCATAGGGTTAAAAAGGTATTTAAACAAAAATATGTTTTATTTTTATAAAAAAGATTTAAGGTCAAAATCAACATTTAGGCCAAATGGGGTAAGGGTTTTAAGAGTCTGAATCCAATAAGCCTCGAGTTTTAAAAGTAATTGGTCCATCTCTCCCCCTCTTCTTGGTACAGGGACTTTTTCTATCCCAATATAGTGTAGAGAAGAGACAGGGTGGTTGGATTCCACAAAGTGAGCGGCAACAGGATAATTCATGTTTTTGCACCTAATAGTGCTGCGATGTTCTGCTATACGAGCCTTAAGTTCTCGAGTCGTCATTCCCACATATGCTTTGCCACAAGGGCATGTGAGTAGGTAAATGACGGCTTTTGTTGAACAGGTAATTACACCTCTGATAGGGATACTTTTACCGGAGTGTGGGTGCTTAAACTTGTGACATTTATAAGTACTGTTGCATTGTGCACAAGAGCCGCATTTGTAATTGCCATTGGGAATGGGTGTCAATAAACGTTGAGTGGGGGGTACAACAGGGGGTAAATCAGACTTGACCAAATGGTTTCTGAGATTCTGACCACGGGAAAATACAATTAATGGAGGCTTGGAAAAGGTATTGTTTAGCTGTGTGTCAGATCTCAGAATATGCCAGTGTTTGTGGATAATCTGTTTAAACTGTTCAGCTACTTTAGAGTAGCCAGTGGAGAAGATGGTAGATTGTTCTTTATCTTTTGACCGTCTCTGAAGTAATTGTGACCTAGGTTTTAGATCAATCTTGTGTGAGGCATTGTTGATTTGGGTATTAGAATAACCCCGTTCTTTAAATTTAGCCTGCATATCTGTCAGGTGGCGATTGAAATCATCAGGTTTGCTGCAAATGGGTTTGACTCTGCAAAATTGGCTGTAGGGTCAACTGTTTTTTAGAGGCAGAGGATGACAGCTATCTGCCCTTAGTAGACTATTTCTATCTGTAGGTTTTTTATAGAGGTCAGTATAGACGGGTTTCCGAGCGACGTCATCACAGAGCAGAATGCGCAATCTGCGCATGCCTGGGGGTGGAAGGCGCGTTCGAAAATACAGCCCTGAGCGGCAGTGAGCGCACTGGCCAATACAAACTAATAGGCGAGTGTGCTCCGGTGCGTAATTTCCAAACGCACCCATAGGCTTCCCCCCGCAGCTGCGCGGTCATATTCCTCTCAATGTTTACTAACAGGAAACCTGTCTATAGAGAACACCATCTTCTCCCATGGTGATCAGCAAATCCAAAAAGTTCAAAGAATGAAAATCAAAGGACATGGTAAATTTCAAATGATCTGAACATGAATTGACAAACAAGAAAAAATTATTGAGTTGTTCTCTTGTGCCACGAAATAAAAGGAAAACGTCATCAATGTATCTTTTCCAAAGAACAATATTGGACCAAAAGGGGTTGTGGATAGAATTTAGAATTTTTTGTTTTCTGTAGGAACCCAACATACAGGCCTGCATAATTAGGAGCCATAGGGGAACCCATTGCTACTCCCCTCTTCTGTAGAAAATAATCGTCTTGGAACAAAAAATTATTATGCGTAAGGACTAGTTCAGCCATTGTGACAATACATTCATTAGAGGGTCTTGCCGTGGTAGGGCGCTCTAATAAAAAATGTTCCAGAGACTGGATGCCGCCTTCATGAGGTACATTAGTGTGCAGCGACTCTACATCCAGTGTGACCAGAAAAGTATTACCTGTTAATGGTTTGAGATTTTCAACAATGGATATCATATGCCCTGTGTCTTTCACATAAGAGGGAAGACGTTCATTGAAGGGCTTAATAAAAAAATCTACAAATGAGGAAAGAGGGGATGTGACTGAGTCGATGCCCGATATAATAGGTCGACCTGGGGGTTTTTCAAAGTTTTTGTGAAGTTTGGGTAAAATATAAAACACAGGTGTCTTGGGGTGCTGGTTATTGAGGAAATCAAACTCTTTTTTTGTTATATTCTCAGACAGAAGAAAGGCTTTTAATGTGTCATTTACTGTAGCCTTAAAGTTACCAATTGGGTTACTGGGAAGTTTAGTATAGGAAGTGTCATCCAGTAATTGTCTATGGCATTCAGTGACATAATCAGATTTATTTAGCAAAACAACAGCACCACCTTTATCAGCCTCCTTAATGACAATGGAATTATCAGACTTGAGATCAAGCAAAGCTTGCTTCTCGTCTTTGTTAAGATTACAGTGAGATTTATGTTTATCTTTATCATGCAAAGTTGACATCACCTCTTGTTCAACCAGTCTACAATAGGTTTCTATAGACGAATTGCGATTGATAGCAGGGATTGATGTGCCGAAACGTTGGTAACCTCTTTTTTACTCTGCGTCCTTTAATAAATTGGCACTTTGGTTATAACGGTGTGTGCGGCCACTTTTTGTCTTTTGACAATTCAACTTTAGATTCTTCTGCCGTGAGCCAGCACCACTATAAGGATCTGGTGTGCGTAGCACCTTTTTGCATAATGTGTTTTTCAGACATTTAACCACTTAAACCCTCAATAGTTTGTAAACTTCACCTGTACTTGTACTTGGTCTGTCCTGTGCTCTGTACTTGGTCTGTCCTTTTTTACCTCTACTCCAAACCTCTTCGCCGAAAATAGCCGATGTGCGTGCTCACAACGTGTCGCAGACACATTGTGAGCTTGTAGATCTGCTATTTTCCACTCTCCCAGTTGGTCGAGGAAGAACCTTTGCCCCAAATTAAGCATGTCATTTTGTTATCAGATTGTTTTACTAGAACAAGACAAGAAAGGCAAATGAAAACCATCTCTTCACCATCCATCCATCCAACCATCACTTCTTTGAACACAGGCGTACTTTAGAGGTGCAATCTGAATCAGTCATAAAGCCATTCTTGACCCCCCTTCCCACGGGACACCCACCCCACGGGACCCCCCCAGCCTACGAGCCCCAGTGTGACCACTCTGGCTGCACTGTCTATAGCATACATGGGCAACTGGTGGCCCGGGGGCCACATGCAGCCCCCACCTTTTAATGCGGCCCGCAGGTTAATATCAGAATACTGATATATTAATTTCAGCTATTACAATTCCAAACATGACCTGCTTTAATTACTTCAGTCTATATTAGTAGCTTAATGACTAGTGTTACAATTCTATTGTCTTTTTTTATGTCCAATGTGTTTGTACTTAAGTTCAACAAGTTAACATAAGTATAACTAAATGCATTTGAGGTAGGCCTACAACTACATTAAATATAATTTTAATTCCAATTCAAAAATTCAAAAACGCATCGCGTTTTGAGCTTGTAGATCGGCTATTTTTGCTACTTTTGTGTGGCATAGAATGGCGAAGTACGGCATTCATTTACACATTTAGATAGAGATAAGAGGTGCATCTGCCCAACAGTATATGCAATGTGGCCGTCTGGAGTGAGTGTGGAAATATAGTGGCCCTCTCATCATCAAAGTTGCCCACCCCTGGTCTATAGCTACACCGCTGTTGCTGATCTAGGAACTGATCATTATTCTACTGTTGTAAAAGAGCAACAGTGAAATGAATGGATTATAAATATCACAGTGTGCATTGGTTTGTGACCTATGACCTTTGTGTTTGACCTCAGTGTGGATCCATTGTTGAGGGAGTGGATCAGGATCCTGATGCAGAGAACTCCACCTTCTATAGACCATGCACAGCCTGTTGAATGCTACCAGAGGGTAAGATTGTAACCCTAACACCACAAGAATATACCCTGACACCACCCTATATAACCACCACATCCTGCCAGAATGTTACCAGAGGGCAGTGGTGTAAAGTAACTAAGTAAAATTTACTCAAGCACTGAGTACTTAAGTACAATTTTGAGGTAATTTGTACTTTACTGGAGTATATCCAATTTTCAGGTTGGATCTCAGAGGCAGATATTGTACTTTTACTCTACAATTATTCGAAAACTTGAGTTTGTACTAGTTACTTTGTAGATTTAGATCATTCTTACAAAACATACATTAACCACTTCAGCCCTATATACATTTTGGCCATTGGAAAATAGCAGATCTACAAGCAATGTGTCGCGATGCGACGCATTGTGAGCTTGTAGATCGGCTATTTTCAAAAGATGTATTTATTATTTATACATTTTAAAACTTGTGAAATGGGACATTCTGCATAATGAATACTTTCTACTTTTGGTACTTAAATACATTTTGATACCAATACTTATGTACTTTTACTCAATTAACATTAAATTACGTACTATTACTTGTAACAGAGTATTTCTAGTGTTATCAAAGGCCAAGACAATACGATGTTAATGTTATTTTAGTTGTGTGGTTAATTGGAAATTGTATTAATTTATTATTGATTTTGTTTTTTGTAATAATGATCTGCTCCCAACACACACACACACACACACACACACACACACACACACACACACACACACACACACACACACACACACACACACACACACACACTACAAAAAAGGACCACGATGGAGATCCTTTTGACAGATGTTTATTCATTATGCATTTGTGTCAATAAAGATGTCTTGAAATCAAAACCCATCTTGTCATGGTTTTTGACGACATAGGGTTAGTTACTGTAGGTTCATGTTCATGTTTGTTTTACAGTATTATATTACAGTATGTTGTCATGGGATACTATGTAGTGTCCTATGACATGAGGTTTTACTATATTGATGGTTATATTGAACTTAGCATAGTATGAGTATTAGTAGAGGTTTTGGAAGTGGTTGGCATCAATTTAATGTAAATTTCAAGTCAAACGGACACAATGCTGTCTTAAATCAGTTAAAAAAACAATGTAGTTGATAACTATTTGGCTCAGCTTCATTAATGGGATATGCTGCATGCCATGAGTGATACGTTAACCTCATTTCAGCTAATCAGAGAGAAGTTTACGTATGGGTGTAATACCACACTGTCTGACAACCTTATAGCCACTAATTATTTTTAATAACCTAAAAGCTAATGTGTTTGATTAGAAAATAACTGATTGATTAGAAAAGTTTTGGTCCTCTAAAACTAATAATCAAATTACTTATATTATATATGATATATAAATCTAATATTAATATGCAAATATTTAAACATTTGAATATTTGTATCGTTTAACCTGCCATCTCTGCCTTCAATTTCAAATATCACCTAAAATATTGACTTAATGTGAAAGGCCTGGTGGCGTGAAGGTACAGCACAGGATTCACATGCAGGAGGTTGGGAGTTTGAACCCCGGCGATAGCAGTTTTAGTTTTTTTTGTTCATAAGGAGGGGAGGATGGATTTAGCCCGCCTTCCTCAGGTTGTAGAGGGAGGGGCTTCTAATTAAAAAAAAAAAAAAAAAAAGCTTTTTCCCCTTTTTCTTACTCAACTCTCTGCCTCCTTTCATCTCTGCCATCTTGAGCCGTTGCTGTGGGAATCTCGTTCGTGTCGAGGCGTCGTCTCCTTTCATCTCCGCCATCTTGAGCCGTTGCTGTGGGAATCTCGTTAGTGTCGAGGCGTCGCTTGCTTATGTTTTCTCTGTCATTTCTCCTTTCTTTTTCACAGTTACCATCTTTCGGGATATCTCTTTTACCATCTTTCGGGTTTCTCTTTTACCATCTTTCGGGGTTTCTCTCTTACCATCTTTCGGGATTTCTCTTTTACCATCTTTCGGGGTTCCTCTTTTTCCATCTTTCGGGGTTCCTCTTTTACCCTCTTTCTGACTTTCTCTTTCATCATCTGTGAGGTTTGAACTCACAGCCTTGGCACTCCAAGGCGTTTATCTTAACCACTGTACCACAGTGGTTCATACTTAATCTGTTCTCTTGCTTGTTAAGTGAAGGATTAGAGGTACAGGTACAAGAGCCAAATACAAACTTGGAAAAATGTCCTTGTTGGATTTGAACCAACAACCTTCTGGTTGCAAGCCCTGTATCTTCACCACTGCACCATTGTAGCTCTTATTGAGATTGTTCTCTTGCGTGCTGTTCACTGAAAGTTGAGATAAAGGTGCAGGAATCAGGTAAAAGTTTGGGAAAAGTCTTTGTTGGATTTGAACCAGCAACCTTTCGGTTGCAAGCCCTGTATCTTTACCACTGCACCATCATAGCTCTTATTGAGATTGTTCCTGCGTGCTGTTGACTGAAAGTTGAGATAAAGGTGCAGGAGTCAGGTAAAAGTTCGAAAAAAGTCTTTGTTGGATTTGAACCAGCAACCTTCTGGTTGTAAGTACTGTATCTTCACCACTGCACCATCATAGCTCTTAATTGGCTTGTTCTCTTGCGTGCACTTCACTGAAAGTTGAGATAAAGGTGCAGGAGTCAGGTAAAAGTTCAAAAAAAGTCTTTGTTGGATTTGAACCGGCAACCTTTTGATTGTAAGTCCTGTATCTTCACCACTGCACCATCATAGCTCTTAGTTGGCTTGTTCTCTTGCGTGCACTTCACTGAAAGTTGAGATAAAGGTGGAGGAGCCAGGTTAAAGTTCGAAAAAAAAGTCCTTGTTGGATTTAAACCAACAACCTTCTGGTTGCAAGCCCTGTATCTTCACCACTGCACCATCGTAGCTCTTATTGAAATTGTTCTCTTGCGTGGTCTTCACTGAACGTTAAGATAAAGGTGGAGGAGTCAGGTAAAAGTTCGAAAAAAGTCTTTGTTGGATTTGAACCGGCAACCTTTTGGTCGTAAGTCTTGTATCTTCACCACTGCACCATTGTAGCTCTTACTTGGTTTGTTCTCTTGCGTGGTCTTCACTGAACGTTAAGATAAAGGTGGAGGAGTCAGGTAAAAGTTCGAAAAAAGTCTTTGTTGGATTTGAACCGGCAACCTTTTGGTTGTGAGTCCTGTATCTTCACCACTGCACCATCATAGCTCTTAGTTGGCTTGTTCTCTTGCGTGCTTTTCACTGAAAGTTGAGATAAAGGTGCAGGAGTCAGGTAAAAGTTCGAAAAAAGTCTTTGTTGGATTTGAACTGGCAACCTTTTGGTTATAAGTCCTGTATCTTCACCACTGCACCATCATAGCTCTTAGTTGGCTTGTTCTCTTGCGTGCACTTCACTGAAAGTTGAGATAAAGGTGCAGGAGTCAGGTAAAAGTTTTTTTTAAAAAGGTCCTTGTTGGATTTAAACCAACAACCTTTTGGTTGCAAGGCCTGTATCTTCACCACTGCACCATCGTAGTTCTTACTAAGTTTGTTCTCTTGCCTGCTTTTTTCTAAAAGTTGAGATAAAGGTGCAGGAATCAGGTAAAAGTTAAAAAAAACGTCTTTGTTGGATTTGAACCGGCAACCTTCTGGTTGCAAGCCCTGAATCTTCACCACTGCACCATCGTAGCTATTAGTTGGCTTGTTCTCTAGAGTGGGCTTCACTGAAAGTTGAGATAAAGGTGCAGCAGTCAGGTAAAAGTTCGAAAAAAGTCTTTGTTGGATTTGAACCGGCAACCTTTTGATTGTAAGTCCTGTATCTTCACCACTGCACCATCATAGCTCTTAATTGACATGTTCTCTTGCGTGCACTTCACTGAAAGTTGAGATAAAGGTGCAGGAGTCAGGTAAAAGTTCGAAAAAAGTCTTTGTTGGATTTAAACCAACAACCTTCTGGTTGCAAGCCCTGTATCTTCACCACTGCACCATCGTAGCTCTTATTGAGATTGTTCTCTTGCGTGCTGTTCACTGAAAGTTGAGATAAGGTGCAGGAGTCAGGTAAAAGTTCGAAAAAAGTCTCTGTTCGATTTGAACCGGCAACCTTTTGGTTGTAAGCCCTGTATCTTCACCACTGCTCCACCGTGGTTCTTACATGGTCTGTTCTCTTGTGCGGTCATCACTGAAAGATTAGATAAAGGTGCAAGAGTCAGGTAAAAGTTGGAAAGAAATCCTTGCTGGTTTTGAACCCGGAACCTTCTGTGTGCAAGGTCTGTATCTTAACCACTGCTCCACTGTGTATGTTAAACTTTGTAAAATTGAAATACTCCAATGGTTAGTTCATTGCTTTTCAACTTTACGTAAAATGGTAAATGGTGCCTTTATATAGCACTTTTGATCCAAAGCGCTTTACATGGATTGTGCATTACATTCACACACACACCCACCCCCACCCACATGCATACCGAAGGAAACCATGCAAGGCACAAACCTGCTCATCAATTAGGGGTTCAGTGTCTTGCTCAATCAAGGACACTTTGACACTAACTCTTCTGGGGGATTCCGGGATCGAACTGGAAACCTCACGGCCTCCATCCGGCCCGCTCTACTGGGCACTCTACCCCTGAGCCACTGCCGCAAAGTATGAATGGGGTTACTAGGTGTAAGGATGTAGGATTAGTAGCCTGCCAAAGTTTGTACTTGTTTCCCTTTAAATGTCCATTTCCGCATTGACAATGCATTGGGCGCTTAAAGTTAAATATTTCCATTTCCAAATTATTTAAAAGAAAAAAATCTGCATGTCCACAGTAAGGTATTGCGGCCTCCACACTTAGTGATTTTTTCGGATTTAACTTTCGTTTCGGTAGTGACACAAAAACGTTTCGGTAGTGTCACAATGGTGAAAAAAAATTACTCCACTACAAAGTACTACCAATCAACTCTAAATTGCCTGAAACGTACTCCTAACAGGTTCAAAAACGTTTCGGTAGTGACACAATGGTGGAAAAAAAATGTACTCCACTACAAAGTTTTGGGGGGACGATTTTGGCCTCTACACATAGTGATTTTTTTCGGATTTAACTTTCGTTTCGGTAGTGACACAAAAACGTTTCAGTAGTGACACAATGGTGGAAAAAAAAATTACTCCACTACAAAGTACTACCAATCAACTCTAAATTGCCTGAAACCTACTCCTAACAGGTTTTTGGGGGGACGATTTTGGCCTCCACACTTCGTGATTTTTTCGGATTTAACTTTCGTTTCGGTAGTGACACAAAAACGTTTCGGTAGTGACACATTGGTGAAAAAAAAATTACTCCAATACAAAGTACTACCAATCAACTCTAAATTGCCTGAAACATACTCCTAACAGGTCTTTGGGGGGACGATTTTGGCCTCCACACTTAGTAATTTTTTCGGATTTAACTTTCGTTTCGGTAGTGACACAAAAACGTTTCGGTAGTGACACAATGGTGAACAAAAAAAAAATGTACTCCACTACAAAGTACTACCAATCAACTCTAAATTGCCTGAAACGTACTCCTAACAGGTTTTCGGGGGGACGATTTTGGCCTCCACACTTAGTGATTTTTTCGGATTTAACTTTCGTTTCGGTAGTGACCAACTTTCGTTTCGGTAGTGACCCAATGGTGAATTTACTAAGTCCAGAGCTCGATGAATGTTAGGGACCAAAAAAAATGTCACTAAACATGGGAAAATGTAAAAGAAAAGAAAAAAAAAGTTCTGCTTGTGGTAATGCAGGTACAAACTTGGAAAATGTGCTTGTTGGTTTTGAACCAGGAATCTGCTGGTTGCAAGCCCTGTAGTCTAACCACTACACTACAGGGGTTCATACTAATGCTGTTCTCTTGCTTGTTAAGTGAAAGATTAGAGGTACAAGAGCCGGGTGCAAAAATGTCATTGCTGGAATCGAACTAAGAACCTTCTGTTTGATGGTCCTGTATCTTCACCACTGCTCCACCGTGGTTCTTATATGGTCTGTTCTCTTGCGCGGTCATCACTGAAAGATTAGATAAAGGTGCAAGAGTCAGGTAAAAGTTGGACAAAAATATCCTTGTTTGATTTGAACCAAAAACTTTCTGGTTGCAAGCCCTGTATCTTCACCACTGCACCATCATAGCTCTTACTTGATTTGTTCTCTTATGTGCTCCTCACTGAAAGTTGAGATAAAGGTGCAGGAGTCAGGTAAAAGTTCGAAAAAAAGTATTTGTTGGATTTGAACCGGCAACCTTCTGGTTACAAGCCCTGTATCTTAACCACTGCTGGTAAAGTTAAAGGTAAAAGAGCCATGTAAAAGTTGGAAAGGATTCCTTGCTGGTTTTGAACTCAGAACCCTCTGTGTGCAAGGCCTGTATCTTAACCACTTCTCCACTGTGATTAACACTTAGTCAGTTCTATTATGCGGTTTTCACTGAAAGACTAGGTTAGGTTACAAGAGCCAGGTAAAACGTGGGAAAATGTAAAAAATAAAAAATAAAGTTCTGGGGACATTTAAAGGTTTCCCTTTTAAATGTCTATTGCCATTGACAATAGCCTGGCTCCAGACTGGACTTCTCTCCCTCCGAAGTTTTGAGGGACCACAGAGATTCCAGACTAATATCACTAAGTAGATATTAGATATTATGGAAAAAAGTACAAACTTTGCCAAGCTACTAGTCCTACATACTTAAACCTAGAAACCCCCACTCAAACTTTAAAATATTCATCTTACCGTGAAAATGTTTGCCTGAAAACAAATCTTTGAAATGTTTCATAGTTTTAGAAATATACTCCTTTAAAAATGTTGGCACCTCAAGAAACACTTTCACCTAGAAACTCCATTCACACTTTTTATAATTCATCTTACTGTGGACACAAATGCTTGAACTTTTTACTTTGAAATGTTTTGTCGTTTTTGAGATATTTAACTTTTAAAACGTACATCTGAAAACTTTGGCACCTCGCTGTTCCTTCATACTTTAACCTATAAACTTGATTAACAATTTAAAAAATCCACCTTACTGTGGACATGTATGCTTTAGATTTTTACTTTGAAATAATTTGTAGTTTTTGAAATATTTAACTTTAAGCGCCCAATGCATTTATGGCAAAAAGGTTAGGAGACCCTTGGGAGCCAGATTTCTCAGATGCTGGGTGTCCTGTGCTGGGATTCGATCCCATGACCTTATGGTCTGAAGTCAAGAGCTCTTCTGACTGGACCCAGTGTGATTTGCATTGGACCACACAGACCTTAATTTGATACAAAGTATTCATCTCTGGGACCCCAATGCCCTATACAAATCGTCGGTGTTATTTCCAGTGTACAAATGGAACAACTGGACGGGTCCATTCCCCATTCGTGACATTTGTAGTATTTTGAACAGTCTCAGAGTCATGCTCTAGTCTAACTCCTCCCATACATCACTGACCAGCAGCCAGGCCAAACGGCTCAGGGCCAAACCAATGCTGCTAAATGAGTTTCTGCCCCCATCTGCTGGATAGGGTCTGGAATGGCAGTCAAATATGGTCGCAACCAAGACATGAAGAGACTTTAACTAAAGTACAAATTTGACTGATCAACTGTCACTTGTAGTCATTTGACCTGAAGTACTGGGGTTGAGTACTTTGTAGGGGTGTCACGATTCACTTACCTCACGATTCGATTCAAAATCGATTCCTAAGGTGCCGATTCGATTAAAATTGCGATTCTGCGATTAATTGATATTCGATTCGATTCTGCGATTTATTGCGATTTTCTAGGGTGCCGATTCGATTAAAATTGCGATTCTGCGATTTATTGCGATTTTCTAGGGTGCCGATTCGATTAAAATTGCGATTCTGCGATTAATTGATATTCGATTCTGCGATTTATTGCGATTTTATAATAAAAAATAAAAAAATAATTAAAAAAATTAAAAAAATCGATTTTAATATTTTGAATCGATTTTTAAAATCGTGGCATTAAGAATCGCGATTTATTCATGAATCGATTTTTTTTGACAGCCCTAGTACTTTGTCCACCACTGATGCCCCCCCCCCCCCCCCCCCCCCGCACTACAAACAAAATGTTGTTTTGCATAGTAGTGTATATTTGTCTGTCATTAAATGGATGAATTGAGTACAAAGGACCCCAATGGAAACAAGCCATGAGCAGGGCCGCATTAAGACCCCTCAGGGCCGTGGAACACCACAAAATCAAAGGCCCCCCCAGTCGCGTAATTTCACGCGCATGCACGCGCGCTGCTGCGCACAACCCGGAATTTTTTCGGGTCTAATTCGGGTCTAATTCGGTCTATTTCGGTTCTATTTAACCAATATAAATCAACATTTTTTCTTTAAATACACAAAAATTAAATACACAATTCTCACAGGGCCCTGCAGGCTGCGGGCCGTGGAACGCCAGTTCCACTAAGTTCCGCGGTTAATGCGGCTCTGGCCATGAGCTTTCTTGGGTTTAAAATCCTCTTTTTTTGCAAACTGCCAATAAAGTATTCAATCAATTAAACAGATCAAGATGATAATAACCAAAACGTTCAAATTCCTTGGGCTACTTATTCAAACTTTTAATAATGTACTGTATCTGTATTTTCTTTCAGTATGGTGTTGTTAACATATCATATACATCAACTACCAATAATCAAAATAATAATCAAAAAATAGCTATCCCTATCCACACAGTGATAACATTTTATTTTATTATTATTGTGTTTTTGCATTTTGACATATTTGTATTGCTTTCAACCCTTATGGTGAACTCTATTACATACTGTATGTGGACAAAATTGACCCTTATTGAGTACTTTTTTGTCATTGATGAATTGGACATACATTTCCCCCCGCATGGACAGGGCCGGCCCTGCACGTGCTTGTACTTTTGACCTACAAGTAGTACTCCCCCTGATGGAATGAAAATACATTTAAGGTCTGTTCACACTTAGGCTAGTAGAATGATTAATAGAGCATGCCTGCTTGCTCAGAGGAGAAATTACATTTTGACCTTCATTCAGTACTACTTGTCAACCAGTAGTGGTGAGACCAGACCACAGTATATACAATACATAGCAAGGAGACCTAATACCACCATCCCAATTGTGTACGTTATATTTAGTTTACTTTCTTTAATAACATTTGAGTCAGACAATTCTTGGATTGAATTTAGAATATATATTTATTAAGCATAATTGAGCATAAATATATGAAGCATAAGTTTGGCGTCTCTATTCATTCCCTGTAAGCATGAACATTTTAGTTAAGTTATATGCCAAATAGAATTACAGGGAATGAATTAAGACCCCCGAGAGGGATCTAGAAACAGAGCCTACAGGTGGATGCCGGGGAGGAGGTGAGGTGGGATTTCAAAACTTCATGGGCAGCAGCAGAGGCGAGGCGAGGCAACGGACAGCAGAGAGGCAGCAACAGCAACACAGCCAGGAGAGAAGCCAGAATGAACAGGTAGCCGCCCTGATCAGGAGAAGAGTGCATTTGACTGGTCACCTGATCAGGTTGGCGCGCTGCCCCACACAAACTGCGGATCATAGCCTACTCTATAGAGATTGTAATTTGTACATTGAATACTAGTACTCCAATATAGTAATCCAGTGCTTTAACTCAAGTACAAATTTGACTGAGCAACTGTCACTTGTAGTTATTTGACCAGGAGTACTTGGGTTGAGTACTTTGTCCACCACTGATGACAAATATAACTGATTAGGATGATAAGAACCAAAACGCTCAAATTCCTTGGGCCATGTAATGTACTGTATCTGTATATTCTTTCAGTATGATGTTGTTAGCATATCATATACATCTTCTGTGTGTGTGTGTGTGTGTGTGTGTGTGTGTGTGTGTGTGTGTGTGTGTGTGTGTGTGTGTGTGTACACAACTGTGTCTGCCTCCATTTATGTTCATGTCCTGTGAGCTATTAGGTGAGTGTAAGCGAAACAAGACTCAGCAGCAGGTAGAGTATGCTGGCAGAATTTGTTGTTGAAGTTTGCGGCATCTTCGTATTCGGCATCGTCGTATTCCACAGCGTTGTAGCTGCCAGTGGTGTAGTCGGCAGCAGTTTGAATTACAAAAATAACAGGGGAAAAAAAGAAACTATTACCTTTGAGTAGCTGATAGACAAAGGTGGTTAGCAGAACAGTTTACCAAGACAGCTTTTCTGCACTCATTGTCTGTCAACTCAGTGCAGCCTTAACAGCAGTTAAGCATCAGCTGCATTGAGGAAAATATGCATTCATAATATGTCCAATGCTAACAACTTGAACTGCTTAGTTTATTACCTTGTAATTTTATAATACATTTTCATGGTTTTGCACAGCACAAAATGTCATTAATATAGTCCAATTCATGTTAACGTCAAGTAAATATAAGAAATTGCACTAGAAGGAAATTGATCAAATACCATTAAGTCAAATGTGACACCTTTTGAGGTTGAGTTGAATTACCTGCATGGTCATTCGGCATCGTGGTATTCGGCATTGTTGTATGTTCAAAGCAGTTTGAGGCGTGGACAGCAAAAAGTTCCATCAGACCATGAAAGAAACCGCTGATGGGGTTTCTTTCAAGAAGAAAAATGAGTTGGGAAGGAGGATAAGCACACAGGCTTGCAGATGCACAGCCAGCTGCAAAAAACAAAAGAAGGAAAACATTTCACCTTCACATAGGCACAATACATTTTGTGCTTATGTGAGTTGGTCACTTGCCAACTTTTGTTTCAAATATCCCTCCCGGCCCTGTGGGCTTGATTTTTTGATACAGAAATGGAAAATGTTGTAGGCTAAAGAAAATGATGAAAGCACCTGCCCAACCAGAGACTGACCCCGTACTTTCCCTGTTTATTCAGGTTGACCTGCAGATATATAAAACAATTATAATGTGTCTACTGAGCCTTCCTAAACTATGCACGAAAACGAATTTCACCGACTTCTTTACTTCTGTAAATCTGCCTCTCATTTATGGTTGAATTTGTTCTGAGGAAGTGTTTCTATTTGTCTGTTTTTCTTTTTGTTATTGTTGAATGTCATTTTTCTTTCTTGCGGTATGGTGTTTTATTTTATGTCATGGTTTGTTTAAAAAAAAGAAAATCTATAGAGAGCTGTATTATTACAGGCTGAATGTTGAAATTGTTATTCTCCAATAAAAAAAGATTTATTAAAAAACTAAAATATTTTTTTCTGATGGTGGGTAAGCCAATCAGAGGCGGAGTAGAAGTGACATCTCACATGGGGTTTTATTTATTCCACAGTAGGCTATAAACCTGTGTACATGTTTAAAATATTTAAAATAACAACATGTATTTTCAGTATTTTAAATACAGAAAATACAAGATCTGAAAGTATCTTAATACAAATTACATACATTTTTCCCGTGCCAGCCAAATACAAATGACAAAATACAAAAAAGTATTTTAAATACGTATTTAAAATACTGCCCATATCTGTCCCCATTGATATTACCTTATTCCCCATTGATATTATCCATCGATGGCTAATACATATAATGAAAACTCCTCAATCATTTTGTTACAGTTTCTGAAGACAATATGCTTCAGATTTCAGGTTGTTGCCCTAAGGGTGTGATTCCTGCTGCCGCCCTTCCCCTTAAAATACAATGCAATTGTTAACATATAGCTGTACATACAGTGTGCTTTGACCTTGTTTTGAACCAATCGTAGTGAAAGAGACATACTATAAAAGACTCCTGAACACCCATCACCAGCATCAACCTGCGTTTGCCTTCAGAGCTGACTAAACAAGGTATCCAGAGATTCCAGACACAGGAGCGGACCACTGCTATAGAGCCAAGATGAATTTTCACATTCTTGTAATCCTCGCCACCATCATAGGAAGAAGTAGTAGTCAGCTGACATTGAGTGCCTGTGGTGCAATGGGAGAAGCGAGGCGACCAGAATACACTGACATCGCGGTGACATGTGGCACCGACTCCATCAGTCTGGCAATCCAAGCCTGCCCTGTCGTCTACACCGGCTACAACGAGTCACTGATGATCGTGAACCATCATACGGAGCCAGCCTGCAGGGGAACCCTGGATACATCTGTATCTCCACCCGTGGTGCGTTTCAACTTCCCCCTGAACAATACCCATGCCTGTGGAAGTCTCTTCAGGACCACCAGCGCTGCCGGCACAGGGGTGTTCTCAGACTTCTCCAACATCCAGACAGTCAACGTCAGTGGCATTGTGCGATCCTCTGATCCCACCACAGGGACAATCACCTACAATGCGGAGATGAAGTACTATTACTCCTGCGCCTACCCCTTAGAGTACCTGATCAACAACACCCAGATCGATGTGTCAGCCTCCTCTATCGCATTGAAGGACAACAATGGCAGCTTCATCAGCACCCTGCGCCTGGAACTGTTCAGCGATGAACAGTACACAAGCCCCCTGGTGATGCCAGAGAATGGAATCGAGCTGAGGACCAACGTCTACGTGGAGGTGAAGGCCACCAACTTGACAGGCCAGTACAACGTACTCCTGGACCGGTGCTACGCCTCAGTCTCCCCGCTTCCTAGCAACTCCACCTTCTTCAACCTGTTAATGCCCTGCGAGACTGAACAGCTCACCACCATCATCGAGAACGGCATGAGCCAGAGCGCCCGCTTCTCCTTCCCGGCTTTCCGCTTCCAGCAGCAGCAGAACGAGACCGTCTCCACCTACTACCTGCACTGCATCACCCGGCTATGCGAGGTCAGCACCTGCAGCACCTTCATGCAATGCAACAACAGGAGAAGAAGAAGAAGCACGGAGGAGGATGAGCCAGCCGACTTGTCCCACCTCCACACCATCACCTCCCCGGAGATCCTCACCCAAGAAAATGTCATCAAAGGCCAGCCCAAAACACATGATGAGAATTCGTCTGCTGGGCTTGGTGCTGCTGTAGGTGTTTTAGCCTTCGTGTGCATTGTTGCCCTGTGCATCGCTGCCGTCTTTTACAAGAGGCTCAGGAACTAAAAGCAAACCTCCTTGAGCTGAAGGCGGGAT
The DNA here is from genome assembly GCF_963454915.1 of Gymnoscopelus microlampas. Taxonomy (NCBI): domain Eukaryota; kingdom Metazoa; phylum Chordata; class Actinopteri; order Myctophiformes; family Myctophidae; genus Gymnoscopelus; species Gymnoscopelus microlampas. The sequence goes on along the minus strand of NC_139954.1, from coordinate 8,965,379 downwards.
AATGGGGCATCAGGCTATAGGCTAAATACTGTCTTTTGAGGTGTACCATATCCGCCAGCTTGTCTAACTTTTGTGGTTGAGGACAGGGCTTGGTTCATCTCACTGTTGTTTGTTGGGGAAGATATTAGTTACGTCCGTCATCATAGGCTAAACCGTGTAGGAATATTTACATTTTAGATGAAGAAGGAATGTGATTGAGATGTTTAGATAGATGTTGGTCCCCATAACCCCATATTATGAGGGAATTTTGTTTGGTCGCGACGACCTCACTTTTCTTTTCAATTTTTGTTACCGTTTCTTGACGGTTGGCAATGCATGTATGTGCTTCATAAGCTATTACTTAAAGAGGGGGAAAGGGTAGTTGGTCCAAAGTATTACTGTATAATTTATTGAATTTATCATGTCTTGAAAAAGAAAACCATAGCAAATAAAAGGCATTTAGTTTGCACTTTATATTACTGGAAGTGTACTGTATGTAATACCTGTGTAATTACTATTATTATTACTATTAATCAGTAATAAGATGTGTGCAATTACCGTACATCTGATGTACAGGAAGGTTACTGTCAAGGAAATATACTTTAAAGTGTAACATTTAAAACATTTTGTAAAACCATGAATTAAATAAATAAAGATGAAATTACATTTTATTGTCATTGTGACACTTTATTCTTGAGTTATCTTGACTCGTTTCTATCTCATTTCTTTTCCACACATTTGAGGTATGCTTGGAGTACAATAATTTCACTGCCTGCCATGTTGCTCTCAGAGCAGCTAATCTCCGGCATCCCTGGAACAATCGGCATATGTCTTTGCAAAGATACTCCTGGGAGGCCAAGGAAAAACGTCTGCCTCAAATCTTTCACACAAGTGGGCCAGTTATAGCGTGACCAGGAGGCCGAATTTTGCAAAACATTGTGTCTTTTATATTACTCCTACAGATTTTGGCCAAACCTCACGCAAATCGGTAGGCCTACACACTATCTCTATAGTCATGTGATCAAGAAGAATCTGTCAGATTTTTCATATTCCATCCTGATTGGCTACATATGGCTTAAGTTTGTGAGAGTGGCCCGTTTTGCACAAAATGCCACAAATCAATTGTCCAATTGCCGTGAAACTTTGCATACACATTCCAACTAGGCCAAGGGAGAACCTCCAAATTGTTCAAATCAGCCTCATGGTGGTTCTACAAAAGTCCACTTCACGTTTTGGTCTATAACTGTGCCTAAACTTTCATTGATATTTTAAAGTACAGTTAAAAAATACATATATATATATATGAGAACACTTTCATTGACTTTATTCAAGTGGATTTTTATGTGGTTACACCATTTGACATTTCCAGCCACATTCTGTAATTTTAACTGTAAACTTTTGCAAATGTCTTTTCAAATGACATGAAATCAAGATGACTACAAAATGTACATTTTAACAAACCTGATACATGGCTTTAAAATATGATTTTAAAAGATTTTGGAGATGTGTGCATTCACGTCATGAATTAAAATAATTTGAATAATCATGGCAAAATAGACCAGTGTTGTCAGAGCGAGGGAGCGAGAGAAATAAGCAACCAGGTCTATGAAAACAAGCCGGACCGCAGACAAACACATTTATTTGGCGGCCCTTGACATGACAATTTTTGAGAACCACTGTTTTAAACATTTCATTTCATTTTTTCTTGTGATATGGTGTTTTATTTTATGTCATTGTTTGTTTAAAAAAAAAGAAAAATCTATGGAGAACTGTATTATTTAATGGCTGAATGTTGAAATTGTTATTCTCCAATAAAAAGATTTACCCCCTGATGGTGGGTAAGCTGATCAGAGGCAGAGTAGAAGTGACTTCTCACATTGGGTTTTATTTATTCCACAGTAGGCTATAAACCTGTGTAAATGTTTAAAATGTAAAAAAAAAAAATGTATTTTCTGTATTTAAAAATACAGAAAGTATCTGAATACAAATCACATCTATTTTTTTCCATGCCAGCCAAATACAAAAAAAAGTATTTGAAATACATATTTAAAATACTGCATGTATCTGTCCCCACTGATATTACCTTATTCCCAATTGATTATCCATCAATCAATTGGGACTGATTATCCATCGATGGCTAATAAATATAGTGAAAACTCCTCATTACACAATTATCTTATGTGTATGGGATGTATAGGTGTGTGTCAAGTCAAGTCAAATTTATTTAAATAGCACATTTAAAAACATCAGCAGTTGACCCAAAGTGCTTTCCAAAACAAGAGCAAAAATCACACCCTGTGTGAAGGAAGCGGTGCCTTTGGGGCGGGGCTTAACTCATTTCAGTTCGTCCCTATTGGTGGTCTGAGTCCACTTACCAAATTTGTACTTGGTAGCATGCTGCAAACTGGAATAATGGCTGTTTAAAGGCCAGCCAATGGGCAGACAGAGGGGGCGGGGCTTAAGTAATTACAGTTCGTCCCTATTGGTGGTTTTAGTGCATGTACAAAATTTGTACTCCGTAGCATGCTGCGAACTTGAGTTATGGCTGTTTAAAGGCCAGCCAATGGGAAGACAGGGGGCGGGGCTTCAGCAATTCATGCTCGTCCCTATTGGTGGTCTAAGTCCACATACCAAATGTGGACTTAGTGGCATGCTGCAAACTGGAGTTATAGCTGTTTAAAATTCCGTGCTCATCCCGTGCTCATACGGACAGACGGACATAACATACGCTGGGGGTCCCAAGACAGAGGGGGCGGGGCTTCAGCAATTCATGCTCGTCCCTATTGGTGGTCTAAGTCCACATACCACATTTGGACTTGGTGGCATGCTGCAAACTGGAGTTATAGCTGTTTAAAATCCCGTGCTCATCCCGTGCTCATACGGACGGACGGACATAACATACGCTGGGGGTCCCTGGACCCCTCTTTGATAACCAGTGGCAAGTGTGGCCAATGAGAGGAGAGATGGCATAGGCAATCTCCAAGTCCGTGTGTGTGTGTGTGTGTGTGTGTGTGTGTGTGTGCGTGTGTTTGTATGTGTTGCTTCTTTGCCGTGCTCATCCCGGGCTCATACGGACGGACGGACGGACGGACGGACGGACACGGAGACAAAGTCAAGTGTAGAGCGGTTGGCACCGCTAGAAATAGACCTTAGTGTTAGTCTATTCAGTCTAGTCTAGTGTTAGTCTAGTGTGTGACTCGCCATGAGAGTCAGACTCCACAACAGTGGCTAGGAGCTCTTGTTGTACAGCTCTGCAGGCTTATGGGATGCAGTGCGTTCTTGAACACAGAGGACGAACATATTTAGTACAGATGCATTTCTACAAGCAGTTGGAGACATTGGTTGTGAACATGTCACAACCTTCTCAGCAGTGCATACACCCAGCCTACATCGTGTGCCTCACCACCTAAATGTTTGACCCTGGCACTAAATTGGACCTCGCTCTCACAGGCCCCTTTTCCACCAAAAGAACTTTGGTTCTAGAACTGGTTCTGTTCTAGATTCTTGGAACCTTGATGCTGTCACGGCTTGCGTTTCCACCAGTTTTAAGCAGAACCATTGTAATTTTAGGGTGGCATAGCTGCATGGTTAGAGAGCCCGCCTGGGGAGCAGGAGTCCCCAGTTGCCCTAGCCCCTTTCGGGACCCTGTTTACCTTTTTTGTATTTGGGAAGGCAGTATCCAGGGTCCCTTGTCGCTCAAAGCACTCTCTCTTAAAGTCGCGGGTACCACTGTCTCGTCTCGGGCTAATAGCTCGTCGCTTAGAAGTTGCAGAGATTTCTCAAAGGTACCACAAAGGATCGGCGATGCCGTTTAACATTTTTAATAATTTAGTAAAGCTTAAGCTCCTCTCTCACACTCTGCTCCACTTCCCATGTCCCGCCTCCCCGCGTTGTGATTGTCATGCAAGCATGTACTGTAGGAGCTCGCCAATCAGAAGCAGTACCGTAGGACCATAGAGGTATGCGTAGGACGCGCAGCTTGTCAGTCACCGCGGGGAGGCGGGACATGGGAAGTGGAGCAGAGTGTGAGAGAGGAGCTTAAGTTTTACTAAATTATTAAAAATGTTAAACGGCATCGCCGATCCGAGCGCATTAATGCAGATTAACCGCGCGTTAGTATTGCTCTTTTTGGTACCTTTGAGAAATCTCTGCAACTTCTAAGCGACGAGCTATTAGCCCGAGACGAGACAGTGGTACCCGCGACTTTAAGAGAGAGAGTGCTTTGAGCGACAAGGGACCCTGGATACCGCCTTCCCAAATACAAAAAAAGGTAAACAGGGTCCCGAAAGTGGCTACAGTTGCCCCAGATTCAATTCCAGGCCTGGCCGGCAATGTGTCGAATATGACTGGTCGAAGTGTCCATGTCACGTGGTAAATTCAATTGTCAATGGCAGTTACAGTTTACCTTTTCTTTTTTTTTGTGATTTTCCGCTTGCTTTTGCCTTTGTATATTGCATCTACATCTTCCAACCTGTAGGATAGTGACACGCCAACTTTGGTTCCCAGTTCCCAGTCCCAGTTCTGAACCAATTTATTTTCAGTGGAAACACTGTGAACTGGAGTTCAGGAATGGAACAATGTACCTTTAGTCCTCTAAAGTCGGCGAGGACACCCACGACCCAGGACGCATTCAAATTGCATTATAAAACTACACGTGAGACGCCAGCAACAAACAAAACCAATCGAAGGACAGAGTTTGTGGGCAGAACTAATGATGAACTTTAAGTAACAATTGCGATACAAGTGGGAAAATATGTAGTTTCAAATTAGTGCTTGTTTTACTGCTTTGGTTCTGTTTAATTAGGTTTTGGGTGAATTGGTGTTATTTTAAGTGATAATAGAGATTCTCTGTTTATATATTTATTTTATTCATTTATTTCCATGCATTTGTAATGTTTGTCGGTTTTACATCGAGGACCACTTTGGAAATAAGTGTTTTAAGTGCTATCCTCTGTTTTGTCTGTTTAAATCCAAATAAAGGCCTGGTTATCTTATTATTATGCTGTACAGTAGTGTGAGCTGGAGAACCCTCTCACCTCTTCAGACTCCACCTTAGCCCGTAGCACTTGTCCTAGCCTTGACGACCTTGCAGGATTATGCAAAGACTAAAATGTAACTTAGATTGCATGTTATGTAGACAGATACCAGGTCATTGTTGACCTGGTATCCTATAGTACAGATTCAATGTACAGATTATAGATTTTTGGGGGGGATATTCTACGGTTAGACTGATGATAGGTTCTTGGCTTACTTATGTATTAGTTTATTAGTAGATTACCATTTCTATGCATTTGATGTTGTCCTTGCTTACTGTAAATCCCTCTGGATTAAGAGCGTCTGCTAAATGCTTAAATTGTAAATTGTAACCCAGTACCCTGTCTGTCTGTCTGTCTGTCTGTCTGTCTGTCTGTCTTGTGTGCTGGAGAACCCAGTACCCTACCTGTCTGTCTGTGTGCACTATAGGCTATGCAGTTACAAGTATTGCGCACCTCTGCTGCAACAGCTTTGGTAGCAGGGTACTGAAGCACACTATCCAAACACCACAACACTATTAAACATCCTATCCTTTAACTGTAAATATCCATGTAATTACAGTTCTCAGATAGCATCCATACTCACTCAGAAATGTGTTAAAATGTCTCACACTCTCTTCTCCTCCAGGCTAGTGTTGGTTGATGAGCAACAGACCACTTTGCACTTATTAATGTCAGCTGGTTATGGTAGAAATACTGAGTGAAAACCCAGCTCCAAACATACTAGCCTTCTTGTTTTTAACCGGGTTACACTCTGATCTATACGCTCAGCCTGGCTCTTAATAACATTTTATTAATAAACAACAGTTTTCACCTCTATGGTTTTCACCTGTTTCTCATACTCTTTTTGTTTAGTCCCACCCCCTCAGAACCTGGTAGGTTGGCTACAGTTGATTGACACCTGGCTACCCAATGACATTGTGTCCACAAGCCTGGTATGAGCCTTGGAGTTTAGCCAACTAGTTAGAGCTGCTGCCTGAGATATATGAGACCTGGGTTCAAATTTACATGCTTGTCTTTGTTGTTTGATTCTAGGTTAAGAGTTCAAACACCTCTCTTACATAAATTAAATCTACGTTTTAAATATAAAGTTATTAAGTTTAATGTGTGGAATCAAATCTATTTTCTTTCCTCTCTTTCATCCTTTTTTTGTCGGTTTTTTTTTTGTCGAGAAACTGTGTTTTCGGCCCTGTCCATCCATCTGTGTGTGTGTCTGTGTGTGTGTCCGTGGTGACGCATCCATATAAAAATACTGATATTGTTGGTCTGAATAATTGATCACAAAGCGGTTTGTGATTATTCTGTGCAAATGGCCACCAAGCTTTGAAATAGTTCCATTTACAGTACATGGTTGTATTAACTTCGATTGACATTGTATTTCACTGCCCGGAGGATACACGCTTATTTTAGATATTACAGTTTTTCGCTTGGATGCATTTCCTGAAACTTTTAACAATGAAACCAATAAAATATTACACTAAACCACACGTGCAACAATCAACAATCAAACTGATGTGTCAAGAGTAAGACACTACTGTCAGACTGTTACACACTGTAAAAAAAAACAAAAACGATATTCTACTCTGCCTTTCATTTATGGTTCAATTTGTTCTGAGGAAGTGAAGTGTTTCTATTTGTCTGTTTTTCTTTTTGTTATTGTTTAACGTCATTTTTTTTCTTGCGATATGGTGTTTTATTGTATGTCATTGTTTGTTTAAAAAAAAGAAAATCTACAGAGAGCTGTATTATTTAAGGCTGAATGTTGAAATTGTTATTCTCCAATAAAAATATTTATTAAAAAAACAATCTGTTCTGAGGGTGGGTAAGCCAATCAGAGGCGGAGTAGAAGTGACATCTCACATGGGGTTTTATTTATTCCACAGTAGGCTATAAACGTGTGTAAATGTTTAAAATATTTAAAATAACTACATGTATTTTCAGTATTTTAAATACAGAAAATACAAATTACCTACATTTTTCCTGTGCCAGCCAAATACAATGACAAAATACAAAAAAAGTATTTTAAATACGTATTTAAAATACTGCCCATATCAATCCCCATTGATATTACCTTATTCCCAATTGATATTATCCATGATGGTTAATAAATACAGTGAAACCTCACATTCTTCAATCATTTTGTTTCAATCATTGCAGATTCTGAAGACAATATGCTTCGGATTTCAGGTTGTTGCCCTAAGGGTATGATTCATGCTACCGCCCTTCCCCTTAAAATACAATGCAATTGTTAACATATACTGTAGCTGTACATACAGTGTGCTTTGACCTTGTTTTGAACCAATCGCAGTGAAAGAGACATACTATAAAAGACTCCTGAACACCCATCACCAGCATCAACCTGTGTTTGCCTTCAGAGCTGACTAAACAAGGTATCCAGAGATTCCAGACACAGGAGCGGACCACTGCTACAGTATAGAGCCAAGATGAATTTTCACATTCTTGTAATCGTCGCCACCATCATAGGAAGAAGTAGTAGTCAGCTGACATTGAGTGCCTGTAATACAATAGGAGAAGCGCGGCGACCAGATGTCACTGACATCGCGGTGACATGTGGCACCGACTCCATCAGTCTGGCAATCCAAGCCTGCCCTGTCGTCTACACCGGCTACAACGAGTCACTGATGATCGTGAACCATCATACGGAGCCAGCCTGCAGGGGAACCCTGGATACATCTGTATCTCCACCCGTGGTGCGTTTCAACTTCCCCTTGAACAATACCCATGCCTGTGGAAGTCTCTTCAGGACCACCAGCACTGCCGGCACAGGGGTGTTCTCAGACTTCTCCAACATCCAGACAGTCAACGTCAGTGGCATTGTGCGATCCTCTGATCCCACCACAGGGACAATCACCTACAATGCTGAGATGAAGTACTATTACTCCTGCGCCTACCCCTTAGAGTACCTGATCAACAACACCCAGATCGATGTGTCAGCCTCCTCTATCGCATTGAAGGACAACAATGGCAGCTTCATCAGCACCCTGCGCCTGGAACTGTTCAGCGATTCTGGGTACACAAGCCCCCTGGTGATGCCAGAGAATGGAATCGAGCTGAGGACCAACGTCTACGTGGAGGTGAAGGCCACCAACTTGACAGGCCAGTACAACGTACTCCTGGACCGGTGCTACGCCTCAATCTCCCCGCTTCCTAGCAACTCCACCTTCTTCAACCTGTTAATGCCCTGCGAGACTGAACAGCTCACCACCATCATCGAGAACGGCATGAGCCAGAGCGCCCGCTTCTCCTTCCCGGCTTTCCGCTTCCAGCAGCAGCAGAACGAGACCGTCTCCACCTACTACCTGCACTGCATCACCCGGCTATGCGAGGTCAGCACCTGCAGCACCTTCATGCAATGCAACAACAGGAGAAGACGAAGAAGCACGGAGGATGAGCCAGCCGACTTGTCCAACCTCCACACCATCACCTCCCCGGAGATCCTCACCCAAGAAAATGTCATCAAAGGCCAGACCAAAACACATGATGAGAATTCGTCTGCTGGCCTTGGTGCTGCTGTAGGTGTTTTAGCCTTCGTGTGCATTGTTGCCCTGTGCATCGCTGCCGTCTTTTACAAGAGGCTCAGGAACTAATAGCAAACCTCCTTGAGCTGAAGGCGGGATAATGGGGCATCAGGCTATAGGCTAAGTAAATACTGTCTTTTGAGGTGTACCATATCCGTCAGCTTGTCTAACTTTTGTGGTTGAGGACAGGGCTTGGTTCATCTCACTGTTGTTTGTTGGGGAAGATATTCGTTTGTCCGTCATCATAGGCTAAACCGTGTAGGAATATTTACATTTTAGATGAAGAAGGAATGTGATTGAGATGTTTAGATAGATGTTGATCTAATATGGACCCCATATTATGAGGTCATTTTGTTTGGTCGCGACAACCTTCTTTCTTTTCTAACTTTTTTACCGTTTCTTGACGGTTGGCAATGCATGTATGCGATTCATAAGCTATTACTTAAAGAGGGGAAAAGGTAGTTGGAAGGAAAATATAAAAAAGGTTCATAAACCCAGTTTTAATGTGAAAGTTTGTGAAATGTTTTGAAAGTCAATGTACCCTCCAAAGTATTACTGTTTAATTTATTGAATTTATCATCTTGCTTGAAAAAGAAAACCATAGCAAATAAAAGGCATTTAGTTTGCACTTTATATTACTGGAAGTGTATGTAATACCTGTGTAAATACTATTATTATTACTATTAATCAGTAATAAGATGTGTGCAATTACCGTACATCTGATGTACAGGAAGGTTACTGTCAAGGAAATATACTTTAAAGTGTAACATTTAAAACATTTTGTAAAACCATAAATGAAATAAATAAAGATGAAATTACATTTTGTTGTCATTGTGACACTTTATTCTTGAGTTATCTTGACTCGTTTCTATCTCATTTCTTTTCAACACATTTGAGGTATGCTTGGAGTACAATAATTTCACTGCCTGCAATGTTGCGTGAGCAGCTAATCTCCGGCATCCCTGGAACAATTGGCATATGTCTTTGCAAAGATACTCCTGGGAGGCCAAGGAAAAATGAATTTAGCAAAACATTGTTTCTTTTATATTACTCCTACAGATTTTGGCCAAACCTCACGCAAATCGGTACACATTATCTCTATAGTCATGTGATCAAGAAGAATCTGTCAGATTTTTCATATTCCATCCTGATTGGCTACATATGGCTTAAGTTTGTGAGAGTGGCCCGTTTTGCACAAAATGCCACAAATCAATTGTCCAATTGCCGTGAAACTTTGCATACACATTCCGACTAGGCCAAGGGAGAACCTCCAAATTGTTCAAATCGGCCTCATGGTGGTTCTACAAAAGCCCACTTCACGTTTTCATCTATAACTGTGCCTAAACTTTCATTTGATATTTTAAAGTACAGTTAAAAAATACACATATATATATGAGAACACTTTCATTGACTTTATTCAAGTGGATTTTTATGTGGTTACACCATTTGACATTTCCAGCCACATTCTGTAATTTTAATTGTAAACACTTTGAAAATGTCTTTTCAAATGACATGAAATCAAGATGACTACAAAATGTACATTTTAACAAACCTGATACATGGCTTTAAAATATGATTTTAAACGATTTTCGAGATGTGTACATTCACATCATGAATTAAAATCATTTGAGAAATCATGGCAAAATAGACCAGTGTTGCCAGAGCGAGGGAGCGAGAGAAATAAGCAACCAGGTCTATGAAAACAAGTCGGACCGCAGACAAACACATTCATTTGGAGGTCCTTGACATGAACATTTTTAAGAACCACTGGTTTAAACTTTTCATTTTTTCTTGTGATATGGTGTTTTATTTTATGTCATTGTTTGTTTAAAAAAAAGAAAATCTATGGAGAGCTGTATTATTTAATGGCTGAATGTTGAAATTGTTATTCACCAATAAAAAGATTTATAAAAAAAAAATGTCCTGATGGTGGGTAAGCCAATCAGAGGCAGAGTAGAAGTGATATCTCACATTGGGTTTTATTTATTCCACAGTAGACTATAAACCTGTGTAAATGTTTAAAATGTAAAAAAGAAATAACATGTATTTTCTGTATTTTAAATACAGAAAATACAAGATCTGAAAGTATCTGAATTCAAATTACATCTATTTTTTTCCATGTCAGCCAAATACAAAAAAAAAGTATTTGAAATACGTATTTAAAATACTGCCCATATCTGTCCCCACTGATATTACCTTATTCCCAATTGATTATCCATCAATCAATTGGGACTGATTATCCATCGATGGCTAATAAATATAGTGAAAACTCCTCATTACACAATTATCTTATGTGTATGGGATGTAAAGGTGTGTGTCAAGTCAAGTCAAATGTATTTAAATAGCACATTTAAAAACATCAGCAGTTGACCCAAAGTGCCTTCCAAAACAAGAACAAAACTAGAAAAAGTGCTCCTCGGAGCACAGGTCTCCACCAGGTCAGGTAGGCTATTGTGGCCTCCTGGTGGCGCTATAATAGGCCAATGTGAAAAGGGTGCCATTTGTTCTTAGGCCTTGCACGACAATTGGACCCTGACTACATTCATGATTTGAGGCATTTTGTTAAAAAATGTTTTTGCTAAATTAGACCTGCTGGTGGCGCTATAACAGGCCAATGTTAACAGGGTGGCATTTGTTCCTCAACATAGTGTGAATGTGCGTGCAAAGTTTGAGTGCAATTGGACGGTGCGTTCATGATTTGCGAAATTTTGTTGCAAACAAGCCAATAATGCAAACTTTAGATGTCAATCTTAGCCAATCAGTATGAAATATGAAAAATAAAACACATCTGTCGTGATCACATGACTAAAGAGATCATGTGTACCGATTTGTGTGAAATTTGGATAAAATTGGAAGGAGTAGTATAAAATAATGTGTTTTACGTAAGTCGGCCTCCTGGTGGCGCTGTAAAAGGCAGATGTAAAAAATGCAGGGCAAAGGTTTTCCCTTGACCTCTAGGGAGTGTGCATACAAAGTTTTACACAGATCGGTGCAATTATAGGTAAAAACACGAATCGGCCTGTTATAGCGCCACCATGAGGCTGATTTGAAAATGTTCAAATGGTAGTTCTTCCTCGGCCTAATGGGAATGAGCGTGCAACATTTCACGGAAATTGCATGCTGTGTTCATGATTTGAGGCATTTTGTTCAAAACGGAGCACTCCTGCAAACTTTGGAAGACATTTTAGCCAATCAGGATGGAATATGAGAAATCTGAAAGACCCGTTTCGTTTAACGACTATAGAGATACTGTGCACCGATTTGCGTGATTTTTGGACAAAATCTGTAGGAGTACTGTCAAAAAATATGTTTTGCACAAATCGGCCTCCTGGTGGCGCTATAAAAGGCCCATGAGAAAAAATTGGGGCAAAAGTTCTGAATTGGCATCCAGGAAGTGTGTGTGCACAGTTTCGCTGCGATCAAGCCAACGGTGCCGGAGATAAGCTGGTGACAGATGGACACACGGACACACGGACGGACGGACGGGGTGGAAAACATACTCTCTCGCCATGCCTTTCGGCCTGGCGGAGACAAAAATAGACCTAGGTGTTAGTCTATTCAATTTAGTCTAGTGTTAGTCTAGTGTGTGACTCGCCATGAGAGTCAGACTCCACAACAGTGGCGAGGAGCTCTTGTTGTACAGCTCTGCAGGCTTATGGGATGCAGTGCGTTCTTGAACACAGAGGACGAACATATTTAGTACAGATGCATTTCTACAAGCAGTTGGACATTGGTTGTGAACATGTCACAACCGTCTCAGCAGTGCATACACCCAGCCTACATCGTGTGCCTCACCACCTAAATGTTTGACCCTGGCACTAAATTGGACCTCGCTCTCACTGGCCCCTTTTCCACCAAAAGAACTTTGGTTCTAGAACTGGTTCTGTTCTAGATTCTTGGAACCTTGATGCTTTCACGGCTTGCGTTTCCACCAGTTTTAAGCAGAACCATTGTAATTTTAGGGTGGCATAGCTGCATGGTTGGAGAGCCCGCCTGGGGAGCAGGAGTCCCCAGTTGCCCCAGATTCAATTCCAGGCCTGGCCGGCAATGTGTCGAATATGACTGGTCGAAGTGTCCATGTCATGTGGTAAATTCAATTGTCAATGGCAGTTACAGTTTACCTTTTCTTTTTTTTTGTGATTTTCCGCTTGCTTTTGCCTTTGTATATTGCATCTACATCTTCCAACCTGTAGGATAGTGACACGCCAACTTTGGTTCCCAGTTAGTCCCATTTCTGAACCAATTCATTTTCAGTGGAAACACTCTGAACTGGAGTTCAGGAATAGAACAATGTACCTTTATTCCTCTAAAGTCGGCCAGGACACCCATGACCCAGGACCCATTCAAATTGCATTATGAAAGACGTGAGACGCCAGAGGGTTTTACGCAACAAACAAAGCCAATCGAAGGACAGAGTTTGTGGGCAGAACTAATGATGAACTTTAAGTAACAAGTGCGATACAAGTGGGAAAATATGTAGTTCCAAATTAGTGCTTGATTTACTGCTTCGGTTCTGTTTAATTAGGTTTTAGGTGAATTGGTGTTATTTTAAGTGATACTAGAGATTCTCTGTTTATATATTTATTGTATTCATTTATTTCCATGCATTTGTAATGTTTGTCGGTTTTACATCGAGGATCACTTTGGAAATAAGTGTTTTAAGTGCTATCCTCCGTTTTGTCTGTTTGAATCCAAATAAAGGCCTGGTTATCTTATTATTATGCTGTACAGTAGTGTGAGATGGAGAACCCTCTCACCTCTTCAGACTCCACCTTAGCCCGTAGCACTTGTCCTAGCCTTGACGACCTTGCAGGCTTATGCAAAGACTAAAATGTAACTTAGATTGCATGTTATGTAGACAGATACCAGGTCATTGTTGACCTGGTATCCTATAGTACAGATTCAATGTACAGATTATAGATTTTTTGGGGGATATTCTACGGTTAGACTGATGATAGGTTCTTCTTGGTTTACTAATGTATATGTATGTTTATTAGTAGATTACTATTTCTATGGATTTGATGTATTACCTTGTGTTGTCCGTGCTTACTGTAAATCGCTCTGGATCGCTAAATGCTTAAATTGTAAATTGTAACCCAGTACCCTACCTGTCTGTCTGTCTGTCTGCACCTGGATCCTCTGCTATGCAGTTACAAGTCCTGAGCACCTCTACTACAACAGCTTTGGTAGCACCTGAAGCACACTATCCAAACACCACAACACTATTAAACGTCCTATCCTTAAATATAAATATCCATGTAATTACAGTTCTCAGATAGCATCCATACTCACTCAGAAACGTGTTAAAATGTCTCACACTCTCTTCTCCTCCAGGCTAGTGTTAGTTGATCAGCAACAGACCACTTTGCACTTATTAATGTCAGCTGGTTATGGTAGAAATACTGAGTGAAAACCCAGCTCCAAACACACTAACCATCTTGTTTTTAACCGGGTTACACTCTATATGCTCAGCCTGGCTCTTAATAACATTTTATTAATAAACAACAGTTTTCACCTCTATGGTTTTCACCTGTTTCTCACACTCTTTTTGTTTAGTCCCACCCCCTCAGAACCTGGTAGGTTGACTACAGTTGATTGACACCTGGCTACCCAATGACATTGTGTCCACAAGCCTGGTATGAGCCTTGGAGTTTAGCCAACTGGTTAGCGCTGCTGCCTGTGATATATGAGACCTGGGTTCAAATTTACATGCTTGTCTTTGTTGTTTGATTCTAGGTTAAGAGTTCAAACACTTCTCTTACATACATTAATTCTACGTTTGAAAGTTAATCAAATCAAATCCATTTTCTTTCCTCTCTTTCATCCTTTCTTTGTCGCTCACTCATTTGTGATAATTTCTCATCTCCGCCAGGCCAGACGGCCGAAGGCCGGAAACTGTGTTTTCGGCCCTGTCCATCCATCTGTGTGTGTGTGTGTGTGTGTTTGTGTGTGTGTGTGTGTGTGTGTCGGACACACACAATATCAGTATTATACTGTTGCTCTGAATGGGACTGAAAGTGTGAATGAGGTTTTATGGAGATCATGTTCATTACAGTGCAGCGTTTGTAGTTGTACTGAACCACATATTTACACTCTGAGTTAAACTAATATTTGTGCGTTGCCAAAACATTGTTTTGTTATGTAATGGTTGTATATAATATAAAAGCACAGAATGTATAATTGTGCAATAATTGATCACAAAGCGATTTGTGATTGTTCTGTGCAAAAGGCCACCAAGCTTTGTTCCATTAACATGATTGTGTTAACTTTGAATGACTTTTGCATTTCACTGCCCGGAGGATAAACGCTTATTTTATATTTTTCGCTTGTATGCATTTCTTGAAACCAATAAAACCAATAAAATATTACACTAAACCACCCGTGCAACAATCAACAATCAAACTGTCAAAAGAGTAAGACACTACTGTAAGTCAGTCAATCACTACAACAATCTCCAAATGTATAACGCCAGTATTTGGGGCTACAACACTGATGATGCGTCCCAGTTGCATCCATGTGATGTATTTATTTATTAGTTATTCTATTTATAGTGGCTCATAGGAATTTATAGACTACGTGACAACCAGGAATAGTTTGGTGACCACAGGAGAGACTGTTGACAGCCGGAATGTAGACGGTATCCCGGGAGCAGTATGGGTTAGCGCCCCATGCTGTGTCTTCCGTGAGGAAGAAGCCCAACAAACCCGCGGGGTTCTCCTTCCATTCCGACATCTCGCCACTCCGACTAGTGGCTTCCGCGTGCGGTTAGGGTTAGGGTTAGGGTTAGGTATAGGGTTCGTCAACGTCGGAAAGGCAACATGTCGGAAAGGCGAAATGCACCCCAAACCCGCGGTGAGGCCTTTAGGAGGGCCATTCCATTCCAGCGTACCGCAAGCGGAGCTAATACCATTAGACGGCCCAATCTAGTGGTATCGGCCCAAGGAACCATCACGCCAGAAGGAAATGTTTGGATCGGGGCGGTGCATCTGATCTGGCGCAGCGCTCAGGTCCTGGACCTGGTGAGACGAAGGAGGAGCCCGGCCAGGAGACAACCCACAGTGCCTAGTCCCTCCACGTGCCAGAGCCTCCCCGAGTCCCGGCAGAGTACTTCCGGAGAAGCGGACTGAGTGGCCCTGTCTTTCCCTATAGGACTGACCGTGGGTGCTACTGGGACGTAAGTCGGGGCTTGATCAACCCTGGCTGGGTCACCTGGGCGAGGGTGTATGTTGTATGTTGCGAGACCCGAAACACCCTATGACCCCAGGCTACAACACTGATGATGCGTCCCAGTTGCATCCATGTGATGTATTTATTTATTAGTTATTCTATTTATAGTGGCTCATAGGAATTTATAGACTACGTGACAACCAGGAATAGTTTGGTGACCACAGGAGAGACTGTTGACAGCCGGAATGTAGACGGTATCCCGGGAGCAGTATGGGTTAGCGCCCCATGCTGTGTCTTCCGTGAGGAAGAAGCCCAACAAACCCGCGGTGAGGCCTTTAGGAGGGCCATTCCATTCCAGCGTACCGCAAGCGGAGCTAATACCATTAGACGGCCCAATCTAGTGGTATCGGCCCAAGGAACCATCACGCCAGAAGGAAATGTTTGGATCGGGCGGTGCATCTGATCTGGCGCAGCGCTCAGGTCCTGGACCTGGTGAGACGAAGGAGGAGCCCGGCCAGGAGACAACCCACAGTGCCTAGTCCCTCCACGTGCCAGAGCCTCCCCGAGTCCCGGCAGAGTACTTCCGGAGAAGCGGACTGAGTGGCCCTGTCTTTCCCTATAGGACTGACCGTGGGTGCTACTGGGACGTAAGTCGGGGCTTGATCAACCCTGGCTGGGTCACCTGGGCGAGGGTGTATGTTGTATGTTGCGAGACCCGAAACACCCTATGACCCCAGGCTACAACACTGATGATGCGTCCCAGTTGCATCCATGTGATGTATTTATTTATTAGTTATTCTATTTATAGTGGCTCATAGGAATTTATAGACTACGTGACAACCAGGAATAGTTTGGTGACCACAGGAGAGACTGTTGACAGCCGGAATGTAGACGGTATCCCGGGAGCAGTATGGGTTAGCGCCCCATGCTGTGTCTTCCGTGAGGAAGAAGCCCAACAAACCCGCGGTGAGGCCTTTAGGAGGGCCATTCCATTCCAGCGTACCGCAAGCGGAGCTAATACCATTAGACGGCCCAATCTAGTGGTATCGGCCCAAGGAACCATCACGCCAGAAGGAAATGTTTGGATCGGGGCGGTGCATCTGATCTGGCGCAGCGCTCAGGTCCTGGACCTGGTGAGACGAAGGAGGAGCCCGGCCAGGAGACAACCCACAGTGCCTAGTCCCTCCACGTGCCAGAGCCTCCCCGAGTCCCGGCAGAGTACTTCCGGAGAAGCGGACTGAGTGGCCCTGTCTTTCCCTATAGGACTGACCGTGGGTGCTACTGGGACGTAAGTCGGGGCTTGATCAACCCTGGCTGGGTCACCTGGGCGAGGGTGTATGTTGTATGTTGCGAGACCCGAAACACCCTATGACCCCAGGCTACAACACTGATGATGCGTCCCAGTTGCATCCATGTGATGTATTTATTTATTTGGATCAAAACTATTTTTTTATTTACCTTTTTATTATTTATTTATTTTGTCACTGTTGCACAACCAATCTCTGGGGAGAAACATTCCAGTCAACTTCGACTTGACTTTCATTGGGCATCCATTCTCTCCTCCCTGTCTACCTGACCTCTGTGGTCCCCTCTCCCTTCTGCCCCACCACCATGTACTCGGACACCTCTTGCACGGCCCAGACTACTGACACCTGCTTCTGGATTGAATTGACAGTGTGAATATTAATTCATCTTCAATTGTGAGAAGGGAAGTTACTCACTCCAATCACCCATCATGCTGGCCTAATCCTTTGTACAAATGCTCATTGTACATATTTATTTTACATGCAATGATTGACCCAATGATCAACTGTGTCAGTGTCAGGGAAATGTTCATAGACAATAGAAAGAAAGAAAGAAATATGTTTTGACTGGAATGTTAAAGAGGAATGATAATTGCCTCTACACTATGACAACGGCGTTAAGTGTTTTGCATTCTGTATGAACACAAAGAGAAGTGAAATACCATAGTGTAACTGGCCAATTACCTTAACCACATGAACCCTAGCGTCCCTAGGGCAAACATTATATTCTGCAAAAATAGCTGATCTACGAGCTCAAAACATATCACAAAGTGTTGTGAGCTTGTAGATCGGCACAAAGAGTTTGTGTAGAGGGAGATACTAGTGGACCTATAGTATAGAGAGCCCTGGAGGACCCTGGTCAACTAAGTGTGTGGGGTTATAAGGCTCTGTTAAGAGACTGAGGACAGAGTTTCAAGAATTGCATCCAAGTAATTGAGTAGAAACTTTATAACACCTTATTCTGAATTTGGATTCCTGCACTGAACTACAGTATCTGAACTAAATGTATTTTAAGGAGTTTCATAACCATGTCCTAATGCCAAACACATTTGAATTTCCATATGGAGTTCTTCTCTTCTGAATAGTGTTGAATGGGGGAAATGGAAAAACACAGAGGTGAAGGGAATAACTATAGCATAGTCATTAGATAGTCAACGTCAGTGGGTCAATGTCCGCTACAGATGATCCTTACTGGGTCATTTATGAATGTTCTCCATCCGGAGGATTTGTATGGGATCTTAAGGTATTCAGCAGATATGGGTTACTGTACTTTATGTTAAGTTACTTCACGATTCCTTAGTCTGTCTGTGACCCAGTTCACAGATATCTTTATTTTGTTACAGTTGCTGAAGACAATATGCTTCGGATTTCAGGTTGTTGCCCTAAGGGTATAATTCCACGCTGCCGCCCTTCTCCTTAAAATACAATGCAATTGTTAACATATACAGTAGCTGTACATATAGTGTGCTTTGACCTTGTTTTGAGCCAAACGCAGTGAAAGAGGCATACTATAAAAGACCCCATGAACACCCATCACCAGCATCAACCTGTGTTTGCCTTCAGAGCTGACTAAACAAGGTATCCAGAGATTCCAGACACAGGAGCGGACCACTGCTATAGAGCCAAGATGAATTTTCACATTCTTGTAATCGTCGCCACCATCATAGGAAGAAGTAGTAGTCAGCTGACATTGAGTGCCTGTAATACAATAGGAGAAGCGCGGCGACCAGATGTCACTGACATCGCGGTGACATGTGGCACCGACTCCATCAGTCTGGCAATCCAAGCCTGCCCTGTCGTCTACACCGGCTACAACGAGTCACTGATGATCGTGAACCATCATACGGAGGCAGCCTGCAGGGGAACCCTGGATACATCTGTATCTCCACCCGTGGTGCGTTTCAACTTCCCCTTGAACAATACCCATGCCTGTGGAAGTCACTTCAGGACCACCAGCGCTGCCGGCACAGGGGTGTTCTCAGACTTCTCCAACATCCAGACAGTCAACGTCAGTGGCATTGTGCGATCCTCTGATCCCACCACAGGCACAATCACCTACAATGCGGAGATGAAGTACTATTACTCCTGCGCCTACCCCTTAGAGTACCTGATCAACAACACCCAGATCGATGTGTCAGCCTCCTCTATCGCATTGAAGGACAACAATGGCAGCTTCATCAGCACCCTGCGCCTGGAACTGTTCAGCGATTCTGGGTACACAAGCCCCCTGGTGATGCCAGAGAATGGAATCGAGCTGAGGACCAACGTCTACGTGGAGGTGAAGGCCACCAACTTGACAGGCCAGTACAACGTACTCCTGGACCGGTGCTACGCCTCAGTCTCCCCGCTTCCTAGCAACTCCACCTTCTTCAACCTGTTAATGCCCTGCGAGACTGAACAGCTCACCACCATCATCGAGAACGGCATGAGCCAGAGCGCCCGCTTCTCCTTCCCGGCTTTCCGCTTCCAGGAGCAGCAGAACGAGACCGTCTCCACCTACTACCTGCACTGCATCACCCGGCTATGCGAGGTCAGCACCTGCAGCACCTTCATGCAATGCAACAACAGAAGAAGAAGAAGAAGCACGGAGGACGAGCCAGCCGACTTGTCCCACCTCCACACCATCTCCTCCCCGGAGATCGTCACTCAAGAAAGAGTCATCAAAGGCCAGACCAAAACACATGATGAGAATTCGTCTGCTGGGCTTGGTGCTGCTGTAGGTGTTTTAGCTTTTGTGTGTATTGTTGCCCTGTGCATCGCTGCCGTCTTTTACAAGAGGCTCAGGAACTAAAATCAAACCTCCTTGAGCTGAAGGCGGGATAATGGGGCATCAGGCTATAGGCTAAATACTGTCTTTTGAGGTGTACCATATCCGCCAGCTTGTCTAACTTTTGTGGTTGAGGACAGGGCTTGGTTCATCTCACTGTTGTTTGTTGGGGAAGATATTAGTTTGTCCGTCATCATAGGCTAAACCGTGTAGGACTATTTACATTTTAGATGAAGAAGGAATGTGATTGAGATGTTTAGATAGATGTTGGTCTAGATGTTAAGTGTTTTTAATAGCAAAATTTGGAAATGCACAAAAGCAAAGGCTGTAAGTGTTAATGCATGTAAGAGCTTCATAAGCTTTTACTTGATTAAAAAAAAGGAGGAAAAGGTAGTTGGAAGGAAAATATAAAAGAGGTTCATGAACCCAGTTTCAATATGTGAAAGTTTGTGGAATGTTTTGAAAGGGAATGTACCTTCCAAAGTGTTACTGTTTAATTTATTGAATTTCTCATTTTGCTTGAAAAAGAAAACCATAGCAAATAAGGCATATAGTTTGCACTTTATATTACTGGAAGTGTATGTAATACCTGTGTAATTACTATTATTATTACTATTAATCAGGAATAAGATGTGTGCAATTACCGTACATCTGATGTACAGTAAGGTTACTGCCCAGGAAATATACTTTCAAGAATAAAGAATAAATGTTACACTTCAGTTATCTTGACTCATTTCTTTTCCACACTTTGAGGTACGATTGGACAATAATTGCACTGCCTGCAATGTTGCTCGTGAGTAGCTAATCTTCAACAATCTTCATATGTCTTTGCACGGATACTCCTGGGAGGCCAAGGAAGAACCTCAAAATGTTCACACAAATGGGCCAGTTATAGCGTGACCAGGAGGCCGAATTTTGCAAAAATGATTCTTTTATATTACTCCTACAGATTTTGTCCAAACCTCACGCAAATCGGTACACATTATCTTTTCATATTCCATCCTGATAGGCTAAAGTTTGTGGGAGTGGTCCGTTTTGCACAAAATGCCAGAAAGCAATTGTCCAATTGCCGTGAAACTTTGCATACACATTTCGACTAGGCCAAGGGAGAACCTCTAAATTGTTCAAATCGGCCTCATGCTGGCTCTACAAAAGCCAACTTCACGTTTTGGTGTATAACTGTGCCTAACATTTTCATTTGATATTTTAAAGTAAAGAAAAAATATATTGTATGAGAACACTTTCATTCACTAATCAAGTGGATATAATATTCGATATTTAAATGTTTAAAAAAATCTGTAATTTTGTAAAAATGGTGCAAATGTCTTTTTCAAATGACATGGAACCAACAGGACTACAAAATGTACATTTTAACAAACCTGATACATGGCTTTAAAATATCATTTTAAAATATTCGTCTTTCCATCTTTGTCACTGACCCATAAAACTTTTCACTAAATCCATGTTCTGAACAGTAACTGTTGTGTGCCTGGGTAGCATGTTTAATGAAGCATGCACCTTTGATGCATGTTCGATACCGGGCAATGCCAGCTCAATGTATGAGTAGCCCACCGGGGATAAATAACTGATCGAGACCAAGCCTCAAGTCTTTGAGGGGCAAATCCACGTTTCTGACAGTTGTAATGAGAGTTCATGCATTAAGTTATACTGAACTTAAATACAAATACATTGGACATAAAAAAAGACAATAACATTGTAATACTAGTCATTAAGCTACTAATATAGACTGAAGTAATTAAAGGGGGTCATGTTTGCATGTTTGGAATTGTAACAGTTGAAATCAATAATATGTCAGTATTACGATATTAACCTGCGGGCCGCATTAAGTGAAGGTGGGGGCCGCCAGTTGCCCACGTATGTGCTAGGTGTTCCCAAGGACACCAGTTCGAACCCCATTTTTGACCCCAAGATAGATAGATATACATTTTATTGATACCGAAGGAGAAGTGTTGAATATATAACATACAAAACATCAATAGAAAGCAGCAAGTCTATACGTTTGAAGTTAAAAATCCTATGGGGACACAGTATCAAAATAAAAGACAAGTTAAAAAACACAACTATAACTATTATATCATTTAGCTGACCCCCCCAGTGATTCATTGTACAGTCTTATGGCCCTTGAAATGGCCCTAAAGCATGTTTTGAAGGCTGACATCCAGAACACTACTTTAAGGAAGCCTGACCGTGATGAAACGAGGTGCATGGTGGCTCACAGTGTTAAAACACTCTACCCGTTCTCTTGGTCCTGGGTTCAAATCAAAAGTGAAAGTCCTGCATTGAAAATGCCACTTCGAGTGAAAGTGCAAAAGTATTGGCATCAAAATAATCCTCGAAGTACCAGAAGTAAAAGTACTCCATTATGCAGAATGTACCATTTCACAAGTTGGTTCAAAAGTGAAGTTGGTTCAATGTCATATAGAGCTTTAACCCATTAAAACCGTGAAAGCATCGGTGTCATTATGGATTTTTGCTTTGGTTATAAAAAAAATAGCAGATATACAAGCTCACAGGGTGTCACTTCCTGCCGCGCTGCAAGCTTGTACATCTGAAAAGTTTTCAAGATTCAAGATCATGTGTCTTGCATGGTTGTATGTGAATGTGTTAACTCAGTCACAGCCGGAATAAATAAATCATCCACTGCCAGCGATTTTTCGATTTTCTTACCTTTTCAAGTAGTCATAGAATATGTATTTATCACCTGATCATTGCTAATCACGGAGGGTTTCACTGTGCTTCCACAAAAAACGTCTCGCCAAAAATACATAGTAAAACAGAGGATTTCCCAAATACTTTAACCAGGAAGTGAATGGAGCAGTAAATCTTTGGATAACATTATCTCCTGGTGTGCAAAATGTAATAAACTGACAAAAAAAAACACAAAAAGCCGTCAAAGTCGTCCTTGGCAGTCTGGGCCTTTGGGAAAAAAATCGTCAAAGTCGTTCTATGGCAGTGAATGTGTTAAGTGTCTGTACAAAATGCATTCAGTTCAGAGTTTTATTGAAAATAAATATATCTTTATTTTTTATTCTCGTCATCTATAGGGGGTTGACTCCTCCCAACAACCACAGGTACAGTTAAGCACATGAGACATATACAAACATTAATAACACATCAGTAGAGCAGTGGTTCTCAAACTTTCCCCCCCAAATTAATGCGTGTTTGGCCGCGGACCCCCCTCTGAAAATATTTTGTGCCGAGGAACAAAGTGAGCTTGCAGATCGGCCATTTTAAAATAGCATATATATATATATATATATATATATATATATATATATATATATATATATATATATATATATATATATATATATATATATATAGTGGTTAAACTGATTTTTATGCCATATTAAATAATTTCGCTGGAGCCTCGGTACCCATGGAACCCCCTCAAAGACCCCGCCTTGAGAACCACGGCAGTAGAAGGCAGTAGAACAGTCATCACATCACTGAGCAGGAAACTCAAAGTTATTGTAATATTGTTGTACAGTATATCGTAGTTTTGTAGTACAATATACTGTAGCATTGTTGCTCAGTATATTGTTGCATATTAGTACAATATAATGTAGTAGTGTACAACAATATATTGTATTGTTGTACACTACAGCATAATGTAGGCTAGTATTGTACAGTATATATTAGTATTGCAGTATACAGTTGGACAGTATATTGTAATTAATGCATTGTGTGTGTGTGTGTGTGTGTGTGTGTGTGTGTGTGTGTGTGTGTGTGTGTGTGTGTTGTTAGTCGGTTCTTAAATATCGTCGATATCGGGTAGAAACCTTGTATGTCCATATTTCAACCTTTTATGTTGCAAGTTAATTCCCTGCTTTGTCGTACGATGGTGTCACCAAATATTTGCAAAAACAGCAGATATACAAGCTCTCAGCACGAGTGTCGTGAGCTTGTAGAGCTGCTATTTTTTAATGTTTGAAACAGAAAGTGGTTAAGTGTGTCCGTGGGTTTTATAAACATTTAACCAATGACAAGTATTACAGGAGTTTGTGACTAAATAATAACTGCATTGGATCCATTGGAACACAGGTTATTCTTTCTATTTCCTAAAATGTACGGTTTTGGACCTAAAAGGTTTCCACCTGACAGTGACGATATAAGTCTGTTGATGACATTAAAACGGCTCCTTATTTTTGTAGTATTTAGTACACAGATCGATTTCTATTACTGCTGGTTTATATCCTACCGGGACCTCTAGTACTGCTGGTTTTACATCCTACCAGGACCTCTAGAACTGCTGGTTTTCTATCTTACCAGGACCTCTAGAACTGCTGGTTTTCTATCCTACCAGGACCTCTAGTACTGCTGGTTTTACATCCTACCAGGACTTCTAGTACTGCTGGTTTTATATCCTACCAGGACCTCTAGAACTGCTGGTTTTCTATCTTACCAGGACCTCTAGTACTGCTGGTTTTCTATCCTACGAGGACCTCTAGTACGGCTGGTTTTCTATCCTAACAGGACCTCTAGTAGGGCTGGTTTTATATCCTACCAGGACCTCTAGTACGGCTGGTTTTCTATCCTAACAGGACCTCTAGTACTGCTGGTTTTCTATCCTACCAGGCAAACTAGTAACCTGGTACTGGTGCTAGTTTAATATCACCAAAGTACCGCTGATTTTGTATCTTTACCAGGATAAAATGTGATTCTTTGCATGACTTACTTGTTGTCGTCATTTTATCAGGTGAATGTAATTAACTTCCTGGTAGGATAGAAAGCAGTAGGCTACAAGTAGATATTTTGGAGCAGGGCTGGTGACTGTAATTGAACACCGGCTTCGAATGCTATCAATGCATTGAATGGGAGATTATCACGTTTTATCAGACAATTTAATGGGCGAGTAGGCGACATACTGACCTACCCGCGATTTATCAGACCATTCATTGGGCGTACTGGATGGAGCTACTGACCTACTCGGAGGCAGAGCAGTCCCCACAACATGATTTACGATTAGCTAGCAAACTATCCTCTAGCACAGTGATTCTCAAACGTTTTACTTTAAAGGACTACCCCCCCCCCCCATTAGTGGGCCACAGACCCCCATAACTAAGGGTGTAAAAATGACAAAAGG
Source organism: Gymnoscopelus microlampas (assembly GCF_963454915.1). Classification (NCBI taxonomy): domain Eukaryota; kingdom Metazoa; phylum Chordata; class Actinopteri; order Myctophiformes; family Myctophidae; genus Gymnoscopelus; species Gymnoscopelus microlampas. The sequence continues at coordinate 8,940,483 of NC_139954.1, read as the reverse complement.
AACCAAATGGACCCATAAGGGTCCATTTGGTTCCATTTGTGAACCCTCAGAGTTACAGACCTGTAATGATAAATTTGGTTCCTAACTATCAATCTAGCTGAGGACCCCCTGGAACCCCTCAAGTACCCCTGGTGGTCCCCAGACCACACTTTGAGAACCACTGTTTCAGCAACATCAGCTCAATAGATTATTTTGTTCCGATTAGATTGGATTAGTTTGGTCTGCTTTAGATTGATTAGTTTTTTGTCTGGTTAGACAGATTAGTTTGGTCAGCTGAGATATACAGTATTAGTTGGATCTGGTTATTGATAGATTAGTTTGGTCTGGTTAGATGGATTAGTATCATAATCCTTGACTGAAACCAGAGGCGATACAAAATGAAACAATATTGTCTATCTACAGTATCTCAACATTTACACCCTGTTTACAAATAGACAAATGTTAAAACATAAATTTAATAATGAAATATTTTACATTTCTAACAGTTTACTCCCGGAAAGAAAAAAACAAAAAAAAAGACAGGGAGTAAATCACAACTCCATCACTCCATTTCCTCAAACAGAGCACTGAACTCAACTCCTTTTTAGGGATGAAATGGTTATTGCACGAGGCAAAGAGACAGACAGACAAACAGACAGACAGCAGAATGTGTTGGAATGTAAGCTAGACAGTATTTGACTTTTAGGTTACAACATTTACAAGTAATCTTCAGCTAGAAGATGTTTTAGTAAGACGTTTTAACATATCCAAACAAACTAATTATGTCTTATAAAAAGCATTTCAACATGACAGACAACGGACGTTTGACAGTGAAGACAGTAGCAGCACAAACTATGACCGAGTCTGGGTTAAATATGCTCTAATTAGTACTGCAATAATCATCATTTACTATTGTTATTACTGTACACAAAGACATGACGCCAACATGCTAACGGAGGTTAGCACAAACACTGCGTGCTCCACCATAATAATTATGGGTCGTTTTAACGGTACGACCAGGCCACACCCTCATCGCTGTCACCATGACAACGACCAGGCCACACCCTCATCCCTAACCATGACAACATACTTTAACCTCCAGCTGACTGACCTTTCACCTCTCAGAGCACAACCTAACTTCACACACTTGACACAAATCCTGAACTGTAGTGAACTGTACTATACTGTAGCGATTCTCAACATTTGTTATGGCAATTTGTTACAATATTTTATCTCTGGGACCCCCAAACTACACTCTAAAATCCAGTGTTCATTTAACTCAGAGTTACAGATCTGTAAGGGTCCCATCTGGACCCCTGGTGGTCCCCGGACCCGACATTGAGAAACAGTGCTGTGCAGTACAGTACTGAACTACACACAGTAAAGAAATCTACAGTAACTGTACAGCATTGGACTATAGTGTATGTACTGTACAGTATTGTGGTCTGACTGGATGGTTAATGCTGATGATCAGGTTACATGGTATAAGGTCTGCTGGCACTGGAGTTATGTTCTGGTCTATATGGAATGCTCTGATATCAATGGAATGTTCTGGTATCAATGGAATGTTCTGGTATCAATGGAATGTTCTACTATAAATGGAATGTTTTACTATAAATGGAATGCTCTGGTATCAATGGAATGTTCTGGTCTACATCTGGTATAACTGTATGTTCTGGTTTAAATGGTATGTTCTGGTGGAACCACTACATATGGTATGTCGTGGTTTTAGTGGCGTTACCAGAGGATGTGCAAAGATGATGAACTATAATGACCACAAAAAAAAAAAGTGATGGTCCTCAAAAGTCACATAATCCACATCCCACGCACACACACACTTCCTCCAACAGTCTGTTTAACACAATCTACAAAACCTCCTGCACTTTGATTCTAGTTACTATGATAAGCTGGTACTTTCAGAAGTACCATAATCACCAATTACAACAACCAACTACAGTAACTCTCTGTGTTGTAGTATTATATTGTTATAGTTGTGTTGTCAGATTTTGTTGGGTTGTGACATTGTACTGTGTTGACACTAGAGGGTAGCACAGTCCACCCGAAACCGAAAACCTGAGAGGGCTCGGGTACGGGTTACAACTATTAGAATTGCTGCGGGTCTCGGGTGAGTGAATCTGAAATGGTGTGTTGTAATAATGTTCTAAAATCCATATCGCCTCTTCTTGCATATCGAACGAGCCATGCTTAACGTTAACAGGCGATTGAAATTTCAAGTGCCCTGCAGTGCAGTGCAAGCCTAAACACCAAGGAGGTTTTCTTTAAGTGAAGCACAAACTACAAGGGAAAGTAAAATGAGCAAAAGCCACCAGGAACATCATATTAGTGGAGTGCTTTTGTGGCTATTATCGACGGGGACTGGAAGAAAGTCGGCGAAAATGTACTCCCTTCAACGTTGGAACGCACTCCTAAGGTTGAGTGCAGCCAAGACAGGTACGTCTCGTCTCAACGCAGCTCTCTGACTGAGACCTATGACTGATTCATAATTGTTTGCGTGCCGCGAATAGCCGGCCTACAAGCTCACAAGCTGTCGAATACGCGACGCCTTGTGAGCTTGTAGGTCTGCTATTCTCAGCCGTTCCAGCCGTGCGACGGGGCATAAATTAGGCTCAACTACAGCTACAGTGGAGGGGCGACACTGAAAGACACAGATAGGGCTACTCAATGGTGAAAAGTGCATGGTTTAACAAAGCCTTGTTGAAAATATAATTATGTAATGTAACCTGTGCACCGGCTCCAATTAACGGGGCTAGACACGGCAAGGTCCGTTTCGGACCGGGTCTAATAATCTCAAATTATCCTTGGGTCTGTTTCGGAACGGGTAAAAAAAGAATTGGACCCATCTACCCTCTAGTTAACACATTGTCTTGTTGTCACATTGTGTTGTCATATTGTGTAGTTGTGTTGTGTTTGTGCCCAGGCTTGGTCATAGTTGACTCTCTTCAGTTTTGTAGACATACAGTGTTTATTTTGTACAGTGCTGTTGCTAAGGGCTGTGGTTACTAGGGAAGTAGTTACAGGAGGTTGTTGCCCTTGACTACAGGGGTTCTCGGGTTGCCAGGGGCGATCTCTGTGGTGACATGACGGCCAGCAGGTCATGGAGAATCTCCTGACGGATTTCGTCTGCAACACTCCGTCTGATCTGCTCGCGCGCATACGCGCGCACACACACACACACACACACACACACACACACACACACACACACACACACACACACACACACACACACACACACACACACACAAGATAAGAGGATAGGCACAGGTAAAAAATAAATGAGGAAATTAAATCTGCAAGCAGCAATGACGGGCCCTAGCACCTTTATCCACACCGGGATGCCTGTTGAAGTTAAAAGGTGTTGCATGTAATAAAGCTAAATAAAATGTCATGACTGAAACATTTTGTCAGGCCAAGTTCTAATTTGTGACACAAAATGGTGTGGCGTGGGGAAACGGCTGTGAAACCTCACTAAAATAGAGACACAGCGAGCGATATTTGATGGTCGGACATCATTGCGGCACACGTTGTCAATGGAAGAGTAGTTATTATTTCAATGAAATGGATTAGTTTGATAAAGTGTTGCACCCCAAATAACCAGTAGACAGACCTCTTGAATAAGCTGCTGGAGTTCCTCTGCCATCAACCCTCCAACTCTCCTCTCCTGTCCTCCTCTCGCCTCCTCTCCTTCTCTCCTTTCCTCTCCTCCCCTCGCCCCCTCTCCTTCTCTCCTTTCCTCTCCCCCCCTCGCCTCCTCTCCTCCTTCTCTCGCCTCCTCTCCTCCTTCACTCTCCTCCTCTCCTCCAGTGTCCTCTCTCTCCTGGCTGGGCATGTTGGGGCGAGGGGGAGGGGCGGGGGTTATGTTGATTGACGCTCTGTACACTTCCTGCTTCTGCTCGCCGCCTGCCCTCACTGGACTAGAGGAGCGGGAGGAGGGGCCCGTGGCTGTGGAAGGGGTGTGGCTTTCGTCGTCGAGCTCTGATTGGAGGAAAAGCTGCTCTCTCAGCAGGTCTGATACCTGGATGGAAAGTCAGACAGACAGACAGGTTTTACAAGAGAAAACTAAAGAACCAACAGGCTTCACACGTCACTGTGTGTGTGTGTGTGTGTGTGTGTGTGTGTGTGTGTGTGTGTGTGTGTGTGTGTGTGTGTCCGTACCGGTTCCATGGCTCTCAGTGCTGAGGAGGTAGACAGATCATCAACACTGCTGCCCTGGAGGACAAGAAGAGAACAACAGAAAACACAGGAGTTGAAGACAATTACGTGTTGCAGTTCAGCATCTGACCAGCAGATGGCAACACAATACTGTTGTTTTTCTAACCTAGCAGGAAAGGTGACACACACCAAAGGTTGTGATGAGGTGTTGATCACTAGGATTAAACTTGAAATAGGGGGGGGGGGCTTTGTTTCCCAACCTTTTATCCGTGGAGCCCCACTTTCTTACATCTGACAGATGTAAATGTAGACTATTATTGTGTACACTGCATGTGGACACATAAACAATTTACAATTGTGTGTGTGTGTGTGTGTGTGTGTGTGTGTGTGTGTGTGTGTGTGTGTGTGTGTGTGTGTGTGTGTGTGTGTGTGTGTGTGTGTGTGTGTGTGTGTGTTACCAGGGGGTGGCTGTGTAGTCTGTCCTCCAGTTGAAATTCTAGTTCCTGCAGTTCGCGTCTCACAGCCGACCTTAGAGCCTGCAGCTGATCTGCCTGCAGTCTGAACAGAGGAACACATTTACCTTGTTACATACAGTATACACAGAACCTAATGGTTTTAAACTGGCCTTCATTTACCTCGTTACATACACAGAATCTACTGGTTTAAACTGGCCTTCATTTACCTCGTTACATACACAGAACCTACTGGTTTAAACTGGCCTTCATTTACCTCGTTACATACACAGAACCCACTGGTTTAAACTGGCCTTCATTTACCTCGTTACATACACAGAACCTACTGGTTTAAACTGGCCTTCATTTACCTCTTTACATACACAGAACCTACTGGTTTAAACTGGCCTTCATTTACCTCGTTACATACACAGAACCTACTGGTTTAAACTGGCCTACATTTACCTCGTTACATACACAGAACCTACTGGTTTAAACTGGCCTTCATTTACCTCGTTACATACACAGAACCTACTGGTTTAAACTGGCCTACATCTGCTCTCAGTGTAAACAGAGGAACAAACAAACCCTGACACATATCGGCAGCAGAGAAGATGTGTGTGTGTGTGTGTGTGTGTGTGTGTGTGTGTGTGTGTGTGTGTGTGTGTACCTGTCAGCAGGACTCAGGTGTGTGTAGACAAGTGCCTGCTGTCTGATGATTGACAGCTCCAGATCCATCATGTGACTACGGAATTCACACAAGCTCTCCCTCTTCTGCTGTAACTCTGCCAGAGAGGACTAGAGAGAGAGAAAGAGAGAAAGAGAGAAAGAGAAAGAGAAAGAGAGAGAGAGAGAGAGAGAGAGAGAGAGAGAGAGAGAGACACAGGGAGGGGGAGAGAGAGAGAGACAGACAGACAGACAGACAGACAGAGAGGGAGGGAGGGAGGGAGAGAGAGAGAGACAGACAGACAGACAGACAGACAGAGAGTTAATACGGTAGTTGAATATTCTCAAGACAATGTTTGCAGAAACAGAAATGCATTGTGGGTTAGGATGTACCTGTTGGGTGGATGCGCCTGATCTAGGATCAGTGAACAGGTCTGATGGTGTGTCTGGTCTCTGGACAGACAGACAGACAGACAGACAAACAGACAAATAAATATACTGAATATACCTCTGGCTAAATGTCAACACAGATGAGAACTTAAGGCCTGCACTGTCTGCTACCGACTATTGACTTGGTGACTACTGACCACTAGTATTGTTTACTGTTGTTGTGGTTCCATTATAATTCCTATATCAGTGGTTCTCAACTTGTGGGCTGGGGCCTACTGGTGGGCCGTGAGGATACTGCAAGTGGTCCAATGAATAATAGGCAAAATACTAAGATTTTAATGATAATATAACATTAATATATTTTTTAAATTAATGTAAAAATGTGTTTTTTTTTTCTTTAACATCTTGAAAAAATAGTTTTCATTGTGATAGCGTTAAATAGGAACTTATCCTAAGTTAGTCCCTCTGATCCGAGCCGCAAGACAATCGATTGATTGATCACATGCGCTGAAAATGCACGCAGCCCACCCATCTGACCACTGTTGGGTGGGCCGCAAACAACTTTCTAGATTTTCAAGTGGGCCCTGATCCCGAAAAGGTTGAGAACCACTGCCCTATATAAGATTTATTCACAGACAAAAGCTCTGCTGAATTTAACTCAAACAAACAAACAGGTCTGTAATCATCACTTACTACTTACTACTTTACCTGCACTCGACACAATCATCTCATGTCATCACTTATAATTTTAGACATAGCTAAAAACACATATTATTAGTCTTTATTGTAACATCTCACTTCCTAAAACATTTCTTCACAAACCTAAAAAAAACCTCTTTCCCATTTTAAAAATGGGATAATTTTAACTTGATTTAGTGGGTAATTTATTTGAATATGGCCTTGGAATGACAGAAGAAGCGAGGGATTGATCTTCCTGCATGGTCGTGAGAAAGATGGACCGCACATAATCAGCTGACGTGATTTAACAACATATTTAAAGATTAATTTCACTTATGACTTTAACTTATCTGACGTGAAGTAACAAAGCGTGTGGCTGTGAAGGTACTGCACTGGGTCACATATTAGGTTAACGGATGTCTGGTTCCACACGCATTAGACATATCAATAATGATATAAATACTTTATTACATAATGCTGTCCTTTCTTCAGTTATGTTCTGGTACTAACCTGGTGCAGAGTCTGAACTGCTCCTCTGATGTCATGCAGAACTCGCCTCAGTTGCATCTCTGTACTTGAAGCTAAGCCTGGGGCTACGTTAGATCCCTGCCCAGGGTACAGGCCCTGTCCTGGGGTTAGAGTAGATCCCTGCCCAGGGTAAAGGCCCTGTCCTAGGGTTAGAGTAGATCCCTGCCCAGGGTAAAGGCCCTGTCCTGGGGTTAGAGTAGATCCCTGCCCAGGGTAAAGGCCCTGTCCTAGGGTTAGAGTAGATCCCTGCCCAGGGTACAGGCCCTGTCCTGGGGTTAGAGTAGATCCCTGCCCAGGGTAAAGGCCCTGTCCTGGGGTTAGAGTAGATCCCTGCCCAGGGTAAAGGCCCTGTCCTGCGGCAAGAGGAGAACCCTGCCCAGGGTACAGGCCCTGACCTGGGGCAGAAACAGGGTGGGGGTAGTGGCCGTGGGGTGCGGGTACGTGGAAGGCAGGGTAGGGATTCAATCCGTAACCGTGATACCCAGCGTAAGGTGAGGTATAAGGAGCCAGGTATGGCGATGACTGGTGATTACCATAGCCATGATGAGGCATTGTGGGAGTTGTAGGCTGCTCCAGGTTGGAGAGGCTGCCATGGTGAGACATGATGGGGGTTGTAGGCTGGTGGAGGAAGCCATGATGGGGTATAGAGGGGCGGGGATAGTACAGCTGGTTTGGTAAGGACTGGTGGTGAGGTGATGTGTAGTAGGGGTGGTTATTGTAGTAATGGCTAGGGTGTTGCCTGGTGGAGTTAGAGGTGTTAGGGTGGGGGTGATGTGGAGTGCTAGTTTGGGGGTCCCAGGCAGAGCCACGGTTGGAGGGAAATGGATCGCACATCGGCAGCCGCGAATTCGAATTCCAAACGGAATGGTGATTTTGATAGGCTGCGGGGTGGTGATGCAACTGGCCAGGCTGACTCTGACTGCAGAGATTGGGGACGCTCTGGGTGCTCCAGGAGTGGGCGGGGCCTCCCAACGGCCTCTCCAGCCAATCGGTATGCGGCGGGCTGGAGCCCTGTAGCGAATAGGACGATCGCGTGAGATGCTTCCTCCGCGTGAGGTGGGATTTAGGGAGGACGCCGTGCGAGAGAGTTTCCCCGTGAGGCTCAGATGACGATTGGACGGCGGGGATCTGAGAAGAGGCGGGGTTTATGAAGAGGGTAGAGAGATGATTGGTTGGCTCTTCGCCGGAGTGCTGTGGGGCGGAGACACTGGCAGACGAGCCCCTCCCAACCTGGATCCTGAGAGAGGACACCATCCTGGATGCAGGGCAGTCACCATCAAGACGTTTTAGTTAAATTAAATTACGATTATTGATTTAATTGTGTTTTAGGCATTGAATGTTGGAACATATAAATCAAAATGACACTTCTGTTTGCCTTTTAGGATTTGTAAACAGAAATTGCATAGGGCAGATATGACAAATTACTACATGATCAGTTGAACCCCAGCATCCATATTCTGGGGGGAACCTTAGCCCAAGAATAGCAGATCTACAAGCTCAAAACGTTGTGAGCTTGTAGAGCGGCTATTTTTAGCGGCGCTAGCCGCTCTATACCTTTAGGTATAGAGCGGATATTAGCCCTCTATGCCTGGCTTTTGCGTCAACGTTCTGATTGGTCAGGTGCGCCAACGTTCTGATTGGTCAGGTGCGTCAACGTTCTGATTGGTCAGGTGCGTCAACGTTCTGATTGGTCAGGTGCGCCAAAGTTGTGATTGGTCACTATTCATGACATCACTATGATGTCATGAATATAGAACTCGATGTCTATATAAACGATGACAATGACTTCATCTTATTATTCATTTGGCTAAAGTCTCCGTCTAGGTAAGTTATTTAAAGTTAATATGACGAATAGAAAGAGAAAGATACAAGAACAGATGAAGGGTGAATGTATAGAAAGTCTGAGTTCGGGACCCAGTCATCCGTTATGACAGAATGGTTTGATAGAGACGATCGAGAATCCAAGAGTCCGTTAAGGTTCTGATTGGTCAGGCCCGTCAAGGTTCTGATTGGTCAGGCCCGTCAAGGTTCTGATTGGTCAGGCCCGTCAAGGTTGTGATTTGTCAGGCAAGGGGACTATTCATGACATCACTATGATGTCAAGGTTTATTTTTTATTTCCTCATGTTTTTTTTTGTATATATTTTTATTTGGCTAAAGTCTCCTTCTAGGTAAGTTATTTAAAGTTAGATCCTCAATTTAACTTTATCTGTCGTCGACGCTCTGATTGGTCAGACCCGTCAACAAAGTGATTGGTCAAGCTTCACATGACACATGGCTATAAACACATTATAAACACATATCGATGACATAATGTATTCAAAGGCGCCGCTACCTTCACACAGGGTGTGATTTTTTAGTACAGAGCCAACTCAGATCCAAAGACTAGGGGGTTTTAAAGGAAAAAAATACAAAAATATACAAAGAAATGGCTGACTATGACGGTACTAATAACTATTGGTACCGTCAATAATTATTTATAAAGTAAATAAATAAATACTGTACTATATGGCCAAAACAGGCCATGCATTTAATAATTTAAATAATTTAATATGAATATTTTTCAACAGTAGAGCTAATACAGATGAATGGAACCGATTCTGGCGATTCTTATGCAAAAAATAATGGCGATCAGGCGATTAAGGTAATATAATTGTGACAGGCCTTACCTGGACGGACAGAGGGAGGAAGAGGAAGGGAGAGACATTGACCTCTGCAGAGTAGGCGTTCCTCTCCCTCTGCCTGGCAGATGGAGGGTCAGGGAGTTGTGGTAGCGCTTGGCTCGCTCCAGCGCCTGTTGGACCAGCAGGGCTGAGTAACTCGAACTCTCAACCTCCTCCTCAGAGCCGTCTGACGCAGCTGTGGACTGGGTGGTCTGCAACGAAATAGCGAAAACTAGAATTTAAAAATAATTTTACTAACTAAAATTATAGAGAAAATGTCCTTAGTTTTAGTGCATCAAAAAACTTCAAAAGTAGCAAAATGAATGTGATGCTTCGTTGTGATTTTTGTAATTTTTCTGACCTTGTTGAATCTTGACTCTGTCTAATCAATATTCCAATAAAAAACTAAAACTATTAAAACTAATTCTAATTTTTCACAAAATAAAAAAATCAAAGTCAAATCGAAATAAATATGAACTAATAACCTGGGTCTGCGTTTCGGACTGGGTTCCGGCGTGTCCGGTCTGACCCGCCTCCTCAGAACTACCAGTCCCATCATGCACCTGGGCTGCTGACTCGAACTCCTCCCGATCCTCTTCTGTGTCGGCCAGCCGTTCGAACGCCGGCTGGTCCACGGCGAGGGGCGTGGCCACGTCATGTGACGCGTGCGAGGTCACAGTGGTCTCGCTGTCGCAACTGTCACTGCTGTCCTGCACCTGGTGGGCGGATAATTTATTAATTCAAGTCATTTTGTTGGCTAGTTTGTCAACAAATTGATGTCAATTCATTAAGATTATTATGGTCGGTTTCTCAGTTCCATTACTACACACACACACACACACATGCACACGCACACACACACACACACCTTGAGGTAGCTGTTGGAGTCAGTAGATGGGTCCTCAGCAAAGCCACTACTGTCTGACTGTTGACTGACTGTCCTTATCAACCCTGTCACAGAGACACACACAAAATGAAATATATTATTATCCACAAATAACAACCAAGCCTCTATAGTCAATTTAATTATCAGACAGCTACTGTACAAAAGATTTACAGATATGTTGGCAGTACATTGTTTGTCTGCTTGGCTTACATAAGGCTTTGATCTAATAAGACAATAGTTGATTCTATCTTTTACTTATTATTAACTCCTTATCCAATAAAACTTTAAATTAAATTGGCCCAGACATCAGTCGGGAACACACAGCTTGGTGGGAGTGAGGGAGTGAGGGTGTGTGTGTGTGTGTGTGTGTGTGTGTGTGTGTGTGTGTGTGTGTGTGTGTGTGTGGGGGGGGGGGGCACCCTAGAAACCCAGTGCCAACATATCACGGGCCATAAATATATACCTTCTGTTAGGAAGTCCCATACATACATTAATTTGGATACATGACATGTAGACGATATAACTCAAAGGTCATGAGCCAGTGTTCTCAAAGTGGGGTCTGGAGATCCTTGAGGGGGGTTCCAGGGGGTCCCCAGCTAAATTACTGACATTTCGGAACCAAATGGGCCATAACGGATCTGGCCTTACGGGTCCATTTGGTTCCATGTGTACACTCTCAGACTAAACACTGAGAAAAAGCAAGTAAGTAGCCTTGGGAACCAATGGTTCCCGAGCCATGTGGCCCATACGGCAGGAGCCTTATCTCCTGCCTCTCCTATTTCTGTAGCGTGGTGATGCGGCTTGATGTACAAGTACAGTACATCCCCCAGCCATGATGTACAAGAACCCCCCCTGAAAATGACACTAGTATGACACTAGTATGACTTAAAGGTGGGATCCCATTAAAGTTGTATCAAAGGTTTGTGGCCAAATGCATATCAAACTGGGGGTCCTTGAAATAAGTATGCAAAGTACTGTCATAAGCAATAGGTCCTAAATAAACCAATGGACTGAATCAACTCAAACAAACAGACCCACTGCTGTGGCAGCATGGTCTCAAACAAAGGGGGCTGAAGGGGGCTGAACATGACACGCCCAGCCCTCCCCCGAATATTATAATATTCAGATACCATCGTTGTCGTACCATGTTGTTTACTCTGATCTTGCACTTTGTAAGAGTGTCTTGTATTGAATGATCAGGGGGTTGGCGGTTAGGGATTCGGGATTCAGAGGTTGAGGTTAGAGGTCAAGGGCTGTGAGATGGAGATTAACTCACCACTGGTTCTGGAGGTGCTGCGTGTCTCATCTTCATTACTCAGTACCTAAAAACAAACACACACACAATAACCCAACCACACACACACACACACACACACACACACACACACACACACACACACACACACACACACACACACACACACACACACACACACACACACACACACACACACACACACACACACACACACACACACACACACACACACACACACACACACACAATACGAATATTACTATCATTAAGGGGCAGCCATAGCTTAGTGGGTAGAGAGACTGTGGTAATCAGGAGGTTACCGCTTCGACTCCCGGACTACCCAATGTATTTGTCAAAGTGTCCCTGAGCAAGACACCCAACGCATCACGGATGCGTTGTGAGCTTGTAGATTGTTTATTTTCGCCATGCAACGCCATCGTCGTCCGATTAAGTATAAATCGAGCTTAAGTCTCTGATGAATTGCATTGAGGACATAACCTTTGACCTTCAGCTTACCTCCTCCATTTCAAAGGAGTCCTTGGTCTCTGTACGCAGCTGAGTAAGATGAGGGTGGAGCAGGGGCGGAGCTCTCTGTCTGATCTCCTCTGTCTGATTGGCCGACAGTGGTTGATCCTCCGTCTGATTGGCTAACCGTGGTTGATCCTCCGTCTGACTGGCCAAACGTGGTTGATCCTCCGTCTGATTGGGTGACCGTGGTCGTTCCTCCGTGTGACTGGCTGATTGTGGTTCCTCCTTCCCATTGGCTGCTGAAGTGGCGAGTCTGTCTTCTGGCCTGTAGGGAGTCAGCTTTTAATAACAGGTCTAATCACTGGTTTCACTGGTAATGTGTCAGTAGACTGGGTGTGTTTACTGGTCTTGTGTCAGTGGACTGGTTGTGTTTACTGGTGTGTCAGTAGACTGGGTGTGTTTACTGGTGTGTCAGTAGACTGGGTGTGTTTACTGGTGTGTCAGTAGACTGGGTGTGTTTACTAGACTTGTGTCAGTAGACTGGTTGTGTTTACTGGTTGTGTGTCAGTGGACTGGGTGTGTTTACTGGTCTTAGGTCAGTAGACTGGGTGTGTTTACTGGACTTGTGTCAGTAGACTGGGTGTGTTTACTGGTCTTGTGTCAGTAGACTGGTTGTGTTTACTGGTTGTGTGTCAGTGGACTGGGTGTGTTTACTGGTCTTAGGTCAGTAGACTGGGTGTGTTTACTGGACTTGTGTCAGTAGACTGGGTGTGTTTACTGGTCTTGGGTCAGTAGACTGGGTGTGTTTACTGGTTGTGTGTCAGTGGACTGGGTGTGTTTACTGGTCTTGTGTCAGTAGACTGGGTGTGTTTACTGGTGTGTCAGTAGATTGGGTGTGTTTTTTGTTTTGATTACAGAAAAGGGCATAGAAAGACACAGCATAGAAAGACAGACTGAATTACATATATGTATATATTTTTTTTTTCCGTATCCCCCCTTTTCTCTTTTCTCCCCATAACCCCCCCACCCCAGAGGACTATGACCATACTGTCAACCAGACAAACATTGCATTATGTCAAAGGCTAAGTAAAGGAAACACAAGTAGAAAATAAATCCAAATAAAAATAGAATAACATAACCAGAAAAATTATAATAAAAACTAATAAAAATAAGACTGGGTGTGTTTACTGGTGTGTCAGTGGACTGGGTGTGCAGCACAGTGATTCTCGACCTTTATAATTTGAGGGTGAATAGGGTCACCCCAGTCAAAAAAAAAAGTCTGGACACACTACTGGACCCCGGGTGGTCCTTGGACGCGACGTTGAGAACCAGTGGTGTAGCAGTGTAAAATTAAAATATAAACACTTATTTATGCATCTAAAAATATGGACTCTTCACATAATTGGAAGACTATGGCCCGATTAAAAGTGGAAGGTGGGAAAAACGTATACATCTTTGTCCGTCTGTCCTGTACCTGTGGTCTGTCAGATCGTCCGTTTCCTCTTTCGACGACCCGTTGCTCTCCTCGGTAACGGTGGCGAGGACGCAGCTGTCCTTTCTGAGGGCCACCCTGTGGTGAGCGTCGGTACCGCTGCCATCGGTGTGCATAGCGTGACCGTTGACCGGGGCGATGTTGCTGTGTCCTGGGTGTGGGTGTGTGTGTGCGTGGGCGGGAGCTGTGTGTGTGTCCGGCGGGGACTGGCTCAGCAGGTTGTGTTTGCTGATGGTTTTCTTGAGGATCCTGGCCACGTTCAGAGCAGAGTTGTTCCTCCTCAGAGGAGCCGGCAACGCATCCCCTCCCCCGATCTCTTCTCCTCCTCTCTCCTCTCCTCTGTCCTCTCCTCCTCTGCCGTCCTCTCGTACTAGCAACACAAGATAAAGTGGGTTAGGAAAACGTAGGTTAGGAAAACGAAAAGTAGGGGTGAAACAGTTAATCGAAATAAGGGATTTAACCTGTTAACAATCCGCGGTCTCTCCCGCGGGGACCTCGGACGTTTTTGCATTTTTCAGACAAACAAAAAAGTGTACACAAATCTGTGTGTCACCTACATAGGCAAGTTATATACCATTTTAAAAAGGTACAGGTCTTGTGATTAAAATGATGCAACGTACGGTACGGTACAATCAATGCCGAAGTCCGACATACAAAAACAAACAAACATTCACAAAGCTGCAGCGACTTTCAAAGTTGAATTCTACTCCACCGATATGAAATATTTCTACAAAAATTATGTTCTTACTTCGGGGAAGAGTAAACATGATCAGTCCAAACCACGTCCAAACCACGTTTTTCTGTCGAGAAACCAACAGTAACCCTCATAGGGCATAGCAGTGGCGGCCATTTTGTGGTTCCACAACAAAAAAGGCCATTCATTTTTCCCATAGAGATTTCCAAAAATAAGTATATCAATTATTTTAAGCCTAGAATCAAGCCATCCAGGCTCCAAGTGAATCATGACTATAAAACATTTGATTATGTGAAAAACATTTTTTTTAAACGGCAAAACAAAGTGTATTTATTAAATATAGTATATCATATAAATAAATATTTGTCTCCGCCAGGAGATTATGTTTTGTAAAAAAATACATATTTAGCCACCTGCCCGAATGCCCCTGCCCACTGTAAAAAAAAGATCGCGAAAATTGCTAAAACTATAGAAAGCAGTAAATGGAAAAAAAATGACACTCTTTTATTTACTTTAATTACAAGCTAAAACATAAACCTTGGTTGTAAAAACACAAAGTTGTCCTTTAATTATACTTCAAACATATTTTTTACTATTTTACTTAGTATACGTATTTATTTAACAATGTAACTTCAATTTGTAGGAAGCTTGTGTAGCGCACGGGATTCGAACCCGGGTTGGGACTGTACCTATGTTCCCCAGGTCCTATGTTCCCCGGGTCCTATGTTCCCCGCTTTCCTAGGGAGAGCGGGGAACATAGGACCTAACCTAAACCTAACCCTAACCTTAGCGGGGGAACATAGAACCCGGGGAACATAGGGATGACCCCCCTGGGTTTCCCGTATGGAAAGCCAACCTAAAGGAGAATTCCCCCTTGGCCAGGGAAGATACTAGGCTTTTTGGTCATCAGGCGGAGGCTCTGAGCCGCCACTACTAGACTCGCCCCTCCTTTTGACCTCCCCCACCGGGAAATCCGATCCGGGTCGCAGCACCATAGCAACGCCCGGGATTCAAACCTGGGTCTATGTGGTGGTATAGTGGTTAGCTCGATTCCCGGGCGTTACACTTGAACAAAATAATTCCGCCCAGTCATTAATACTTGGTGGCTGTGATGTGACAAACTGGAAGTTGAGTAGGGTTCAAGGTGAAACTTTGTAGCTATGCTGCATCTGCTGTACCATGGTTATGGGATTTATTTTTGTGTGGGGGGGGTGCGGGTTGCCTTGGTTACCTTGGTCCCTGGAGCCGATTCGTTGGACCGGGTTTCCAGACACCTGGCTGTACATCTGAAGGAACTCATTAGCTACTGTTGTCAAGACCTCAATCTGACGGAAACGACCTGCACACACACACACACACACACACACACACACACACACACACACACACACACACACACACACACACACACACACACACACACACACACACACACACACACACACACACACACACACACACACACACACACACACACACACACACACACACACAGAGAGAGACAACAATTAGCAGACATTTTAGTTGTACTTAATTTTCATTAAATGGGTTGGTCAAATCCGATTGGTTGATAGGTGTGGTATAATAATAACCAAGTCCAATGTATTAGTACAGGTCTATACAAACAAAACATTAGCTCACAACGCCGACCTATATTGTTTTATATTATTTGAAAATGTCTTTTTTAAAACAACATTGGGATGGTCAGTTATGCAGCCGATGTGTCACGATTTTTAAATAAGTATAGTAAACCAAAAGAAATCATGGATTATTTAGATTTCTCCTTTGCTTTGTTTGAATGATGAACTTTCTAATTACCAGAACTATCCAGTAGAGGGGGTTCTAATACAAGCGCGTCAATGAATAAATCAGTGAATACAAGAAAGTGTCAGAACAACAGTTGTCCTTCATCACTGTCAAGCTGGCGCCCCTATTTTGGGCATGTCATTATAGGTGGAAAAAGACCTGTTACAAACCCGTGCTGGCTTAATGCAAGGACTTTAAGTGCTGCAGCACTGGAAACCAACCTTGGGGGTGGGCGGGCATCAAATGGCAGGGTAAAGGTGAAAGAAGACGAGATTATGCATCTCACTATCCTCCAATAAAAATAAATAAAAAAAGACTCATATTGTCGAAAGGGAGAAACGTTTTTTTTCCAGAAAACTTCAAATACATTTTATATGGTGTTTTTATCGGCCTCAGGTCTATATATATAGCAGATTCACAAGCTCACAATGCATTTTGTTGTGTAGATCTGCATTTTTTTTGCAAAACACCACTGCAAGAAGAGCTTAAAGGAGAATTCCGGACTACCTTTTCCTTACCTTTTATATGATATTATTATGTCCTAGGACGAGTGGTACAGTAGAAAAAAATCATAACTCCATCCCGAGTCCACCGTAGCTAAACACCCAAGTGTTTATAAAAAGGTAAGAAAAACGGTAGTCCGGAGTTCTCCTTTAAGTGGTGGTTAACCCCATGAACCCTAGTGTCCGTACTCTGGGGTGAACATTCGTCAAAAATAGCAGATCTGCAAGCTTACAACGCATTGCAACTAAGTATATATACCCTATTTCAGTGGTTCCCAAACTTTTTAGCTCAAGACCCAAATGAGATATTTTATGTCTCCCCGGGAGCCAAACTGTTGAATAGCTGATCTACAAGCTCACAAAACAGTGGGTCCTGACCCACTGTTTGGGAACCATTGCCCTATATACATTGTTGACTGGAGTCCCCCCAGGGGCATATCTATACTAGGACATCTCTTATTTTAAGTGGTTGGGGTGGTTTAAGTGGTTAACAGGCAGGGTACATTCCAGTAGTAAATGTAAATGTTGCATAGTAACCACCTTGTTTGTGCAGACAGTCAGGGACTACTTATTAAGAATTATTGTGGTAGTGAAATTGTTATTAATGACATGTTGCCGTATTTGGCTTGTGTTGGCATAACTCACTCTCTGACATACAGTACATTGTTGAAAAACGTCCCTTGGGTGTGATAATAATGATAATGTATTTCATAGTTATTAATAGTTAGCAGTCAGTAGTAAGAGGTTTAGGGCTGTAATAACTTGCCAATAGAACTGAAATAGTTAATGGGATATTTCATTATCAAACACTTCCAAATTGATCCTTACAGGTCTGTAATTCTGAACACATAACATTACATTACAGTCATTTAGCAGACGCTTTTATCCAAAGCGACTTACAATAAGTGCATTCAACATAGGTAGGGAACGAAACTACTAATCACCAGAAGTCTTAAGTGCATTTTCTGCAAAAACAAGCAGCCAAGAGTATACACATGGATGTACCGGTCTATGTGGTTCCATTTGTTCACTCTCTTGCTCGGAAACAAGCAGTTCAGTGTGGTATGGACTAGACTTGTCACAATTATTACATAATCGTCTAATCGCAATTATTTGAGATATTCACAATTTTTTTGCATAATCGTTTCCATGTAGAACATTTTTTACACATTTTCAAATATAAAAAAGAAAATAGCAGAAATAGCAGATCTACAAGTTTACAAGGCGTCACTTTGTGACGCGTTGTAAGCTTTCTGCTATTTTTACATTATTAAATGTGTCAGAAATGTCTTTGTATATTTAAGTTATTTGTCATATCTGCCCTGTGCAGATTACGAAGCCTATAAGGTAAACATAAATTAAATGTACCGCTTAAATCGCAATTATGTGTGTGACAATTATCGTCAACTTAGTGTCAACGCAGTGTGTAGGGGCCCTTAAATTTGTAATCGTGACAGCCCTAGTATGGACACTATTAGACATGCTTCTGTGCGTTCTCGTGTACTTTTACGTTGTCTTGCTTGCACTATGCTTTCACTGCTGAAGGTGTAAATTGTAGGTTGCATTATCTTATTTATATATATACATTTTCTTTTTCTTTTTTTGCCACCTCACTGATGGTGTTGCTTTGACTGTGATTTATTTCCATCATGCTGTATCTGTAGTACTTATTTTTTCTTGCCCTGTGATCTGTATTTAACTACTGTACTACTGTCTTTGGTGACTAGAATTTCCCCAGCGGGATCAATAAAGGTCTTACTCTCAGAGTACTGGGGGTCCTTGAAATTAAAACATTTGAGAACCTAGCAATGATTACTATCAGAATATAGTGCTATTTAACACTTATTTTAACAACAAAATTGGGAGAAATAAATTATCACATACTGCACCTTTAACAAAGAGTTCATAAATGATCAGCAGCAAATAAATAACTAATAGTCAGTCAAACCTCAGAGCATCATGGGAATGAAACAGGAAGTGCTGATGACACATTTTCTCTGTTTTCTTTCTATCATTCCTTTTTTCTCTCTCACACACACACACTCTCACCATCCCAAGAGACAGAGCTTACATAACACATCTCGCACACACACACACACACGGCTGGGGAAGCAGTGGATCAGTACTGAGAATACTAACTAGTATGAGAGAGTAACTGTGTGTGTGCGTGTGTGTGTGTGTGTGTGTGTGTGTGTGTGTGTGTGTGTGTGTGTGTGTGTGTGTGTGTGTGTGTGTGTGTGTAATACTGTGTATGTTGTATTTACATGTATGTATGTGCATGTATATTGTGTTTGTTTGTGTTTATCACTACTGTAGCTTTAAATGTGACTCAGAGAATTGGCAGAACAGTCCTGTGTGCGTGTGTGTGTGTGTGTGTGTGTGTGTGTGTGTGTGTGTGTGTGTGTGTGTGTGTGTGTGTGTGTGTGTGTGTGTGTGTGTGTGTGTGTGTGTGTGTGTGTGTGTGTGTGTGTGTGTGTGTCCTTGCCAGGACAAAGCTGGTTCTGTTAAGGCAGTTTGACAGCCATGCAGGCAGGAGCACACAAAGCCACCTAAAGCCTCTCACATTCACTGTCCTGGCAGCCTTCAAAGACATTTGTACACTTCAAACACTTATAACTATAATAATAATAATAATAGAATATATTAAATTATTTGTAATTAAGTCCTAAAGTTTGAATCGGGTGGGTAGTACCATCTGTGGGTGGGCAATCTGCAATATTGGCCTTTGAAAATGCAATATCTATATCGAACCGATATCAAAATAATATATGTTGGTTTTAGTCAATATTTTATTTTCATAATATTTATTTATGTTTGAATGTGAAGCTGAAAAAGCATTTTGTGATGAAAAAGGCTGCAGATGCAATATCAGTGGTGTCTGGAGAAGCTTTCCATAGGGTCAACAAGTGGGAAAATTATTAAAAGGATCTCTGGCTAATACGCCTTATCACATTATAATTGCCCTCTATAACAAACATTTTAAATTAAAAACACCTTAATATTTTATTTATTTTAGAAATTATTATTATTTCATTTTTTATTCAAGTCAGACACACTCCCGTCGCAAGTTGATGATGTCATTTATCCATGTGAGGGAATGTACGGAATGCATGTGATAACTAAAACAAAATTCTTATGCTTTCTAAGGTTAACAAAATATAAACAATATTTTGAATAAGTTGTAATCTGTCCATGCATTCCACAAGGCTGGACCACACACATGGACAAATTACATCATCAACTTGCGACAGGTGTTGATCCCTTGAGTAAACGATGAACTATTTCTAAAATGTATACAATATTTAAGGTGTTTTGAATTTTTGTTATAGAGGGTAATCATAATGTATTAAGGCATATATGGCTTATTAGCCAGGGATCCTTTTAAGTAAAAATACTTATAATACAAATATTTTTTTTTAAATTCTGTATCTGCACCCAGAATGACAGTTACTGTATAACAGGTGTAATGATCGGTATCGTCGATTTGACCGTGCAAATATTCAGTAATCGGATATCGGCCAAAATGTCCAAAACTAGTGTACAGTAGTAGTGCATACTAGTTAGGCTACAGTGTGTGTAATAATACATACTAGTTAGGGCGTAGTTAGGGTTTTCCAGCTCCATGCGTTGTAGTTGAGCTCCCAGATAGACCTGTAAACAAACACAATGTCACACACTGATAACTACAGTTGATGACAATACTACAGCTACTACTACTAGCACAACTAGGATCACCATACTTGTACTGGTACCTTGATGTCGATGCCTCTGGCTCCAGATGAGCCGTTGAAGAAGCGAGATGGAACTTTAGAGGCCAGGTCTGGTTCCTCTCGACCAAACCCCAGATTATATAAAATCTCTTCAGGATCCTCCTCATACAGGTCCAACAACTCTGATACACTAGACAGACAGAGACAGAGAGGGTTAGTTCAGTAACATTAGTGTTCCCAAACACTCCCATTCTAATTAACCAGACAAACAAATAAAGCACCACCATGCGACAGACAGACACAGTGGATTATGTGGTTGTGATCTCCAGAAAACAAATAGTCTTTACTTTAGAAGCAAGAAGCACTTTAGTTCTTTAAAATGACTTCAGTTAATTCGTTTTTCATTCTGCCAGTATGTGAAAACGTTTGAAAAATGTCATGATAGATTGTTCATCAACAGAAAAATGCCCATCGGTCAGTCGTCCATTAGTTTGGTGGGTAGTTACATGGTTATTAAGTTAGTCGAGTTACCGGTAGTAAACATCATCTTCAGTGACATGGGTTAGTTAGCGGAACTGTTTCTAATTGCGTACACACACTCGCTCAGTGATTTACAGCCTCTTCCGGCTTTTTGAAAGAGTTCACAATCAATAAAAAAATGCCTCTGGTGATAAGCCCGCCCCAAATTTACATACTGGGCCAAGATTGGTCCCTCACTACTTCGGAGGGAGTGAAATCCAATCACAACTGAGCGGTGTCAGACCAAATCTGCCGAGGGCATTTTTTTGTTTTGCAATGGCAGATTTGTCTGGTTTCCAGGCTAGGTGGGGCTTTGGGGGCTTTTATTGATAGGAAAGTATGCTGACAGGAAACGGGGAGAGAGATGGGGGGGTGACGCGCAGCAAAGGCCGTCGGGGTTGGGAGTCGAACCAGCGACAGGCAACGCAGTCCTGTGTGGACCGACAACTGGCTGAATTTCTAGAAATGGGGATGGGACATAAATATTCTATAAAGGAAAAGACCATCTCTAAAATACCATTACGACGATTTACTAACCAACAAAATAACTTTGTTTTGTCATCGTTGGGACAGATACTCGCATACAGGTGATGTTCAGCACAAGACATACAGTACGTGAAAATCAGCACAGTAAGCAGTAACATCGTGACGTACATAAAGGGTTAATGTTGACAGACATGAACTGACATACAGAAAGGGTTAATGTTGACAGACATGAGCTGACGTACAGAAAGGGTTAATGTTGACAGACATGAGCTGAAGGAAGTGTCTAGGAATGGAAACAGGCTTCGTCATCAAAAAACTATGTGTGCTATCACTACAATTGCGGGAACTGGAAGAAAAATGGTTGCAAGTTAATGTCAAATTAATATTAAACTTAGACAGAAAACGGATGGAGCCAACTAAATATACTGACTGTATGAGAAAATGAAATGAATGAAAACATCACAATATGAAATATCATGTTCAATATTCATCGTTCACTTTTGGTTAATTCTGACTGGAATTGTAAACAGTGACGCTAATTAGTCAGGCAGCCGGTTATTTCATTCTGTTAGCTACTGTAGTTGATTAATCCAGTGGTTCTCAAAGTGGGGTCCAGGGACCCCCTGGGGTCGTTGGAGGGGTTCCAGGGATCCCCAGCCAAATGATTGATAGTTAGGAACCAAATGGACCCTTATGGGTCTCTAACTGCATATCAAAATGGGGATGCTTGAAATTAAAATGTTTGAGAATCACTGCTATAACCGTAAATATTTTCTCTTATGGGGGTCTGTGCCGTATATTTTCATATGGGGGTCCGTGGGGTAATTTTTGTGCCAATGTGGGGGTCCTCGACATAAAACGGTTTGAGAACCACCGGATAAGTTTGTAC
The DNA here is from genome assembly GCF_963454915.1 of Gymnoscopelus microlampas. Lineage (NCBI taxonomy): Eukaryota > Metazoa > Chordata > Actinopteri > Myctophiformes > Myctophidae > Gymnoscopelus > Gymnoscopelus microlampas. Next base: position 8,918,244 of record NC_139954.1, on the reverse strand, counting down.
AAAACAAAGTCAGTTATTGGTTAGCTGGTTCAACTACTGTAGTACTGACCTGGACACAGCGCTGCTCTTCCCTGAGCCTGTAGAGTTCATACTCTGTCCTCTCAGTTTAAACTGACTTCTCTTTTCCTGGGCTGCTGCTTCAACATAACTACACACACACACACACCCACAAACACAAAACACATGCGCGCGCACACACACACACACACACACACACAAATGCATGAACACACACACGAACAAACACACAATCCACATGCACGCAGAAGAGACACATACAAGCAATGTTAGTAACCGATGTTAGTAACAGAAGAGAAGAGAAGAGAAGAGAAGAGAAGAGAAGAGAAGAGAAGAGAAGAGAAGAGAAGAGAAGAGAAGAGAAGAGAAGAGAAGAGAAGAGAAGAGAAGAGAAGAGTAACCGAGAAGAGAAGAGAAGAGTAACCGAGAAGAGAAGAGAAGAGAAGAGTAACCGAGAAGAGAAGAGAAGAGTAACCGAGAAGAGAAGAGAAGAGAAGAGTAACCGAGAAGAGAAGAGAAGAGAAGAGAAGAGAAGAGAAGAGAAGAGAAGAGACTCACCAGGTTGGTTCAGCTTTGACCCTGCTGGACTGAAGGTGGTTGGCTGGACAGAGAAACAGGGAGAGAAAGAGAGAGCAGTTTGTGAATTTGTTGTGACTTCCTGAATTTTAATTAGCAGCCTGGTTCGGTCTCTTGTTCTGACTAGAGCATTTTCAGGCCTTATTTGACAAGCCATATTGGCTTTACAACTTATAACAAAACCCCTGACAAGACCTCAACAAAAAATGCATAACATCCTTTATTTTACCCTGGGGGAGGGGTTGATAAAAAGGAACATTAGGGTGATAAACTTGTGATAGGCTGGACAAGAACTATTGCCGAAAGTGTCTAACCGGACATACAGGACTACAGAAAGCTTTGGTAGGCTGAATCAGGATCACTCACATTTGTCACATCACAGTTTTACAGGTGCAAAAATTACTATTATTATTATTTATTTATTTTCGTTTAGTAGTATTCCGAGAGAAGAGAGAGGACTAGAGTGAGAGCAAAGGGAAAGAGATGGAAAACAGATTCATTCAGTAGAACAAATAAAGATACTATACAGATAGCGGACTTGAAAGCAGATACCGGCACATGATATTCAGAACATTAGCATATGCAGGTGTGTACATACATGTTATTTTGAAACATGAGCATCATTATGCAGTTGAGGGGGGGGGGGGAGTAGCAGCAGGTACAATGTCTCTTAACCCATTTTGGGCAGGAACCCCTATTTGTAACTATACCTTTCAAGACGGGAGCCCCTTTTGGGGTTCCTGTTGCTATGTACAGTATATAGCAACATAATATTTTGTAATTTTTGAATACAGGTACATATTTCAAGTTTTTCTGAAAACTTAGGTCAGGATTTAGAATCGGCCTCAGGTCTAAATGGGTTAAAAGGTACCGTTTCAAAGACCAGTTTGTGCAGCATGGAAAAAAGAAAGAAAAGAAAAAAACGCCACATATTTCACATGGTTAGGCTGTAGCCTTGTACATCCCGTACTTCCGGTCAGACACTTTTGGCAGTATAGTTCTTTTCCAGGCTTTATCTCCTCGTGAGATGAAGATAAAACTGGGAACTAGGTTAAGCTATGCGCCAATATGTCAGCTGACCAATCAGTGGAAAGGTACCAAAACACAAAGAGTGGAAAACTGCAGCCTTCCACTGACTACAGATTGTCTGCATAATGACTAGGCCGGCAAGCCAGCAGCACCTGCGGTGTTTTCAGTCAACTGCTGGGATATTCAAGTTGGGATTGCCGTTTCAACCTCACAGGCTGGAAACGTGAGCCAACCCAGCCCCGCAAAACTACAAATAACTGGGTGATAAATCGTACAACAGTGGGCGACACTAAGCGGCCCACGGGCCGAAATCTGCCCCGCAGCAATAATATCTGGCAAGCCAGTTTATGTTGATGATTTTTTTCAGACTGACAATCCCACATATATGCTATCATTATAGCTATAATGTCCAAATAGACACGTTTTCACTGTCAACTTTCCTCTTTAGGCTTTTGGATAGTGCCATTTTCTCTTATTCTTCCTAACTTGCAGGTTAAAGGAATAGTTCACCCCAAAAACTACTTCCAATTACACACCCCATGAAGCTTTGAATTCATGGAGATTGTTTTTGTCGCATAGCCAATAATCACATTCCTAAGCCAATAATTTGATGGAGACTCTGCCGGTCATCAAATTATTAGTTTAGGCGACATCTCCTACTAGTTTAGGTGACATCTCCATGAATTCAAGGCTTCATCAGGTGTGTTTTGATAGAAAATGTATAGAAAATAAGTCCTTTTTGGGTGAACTACTCCTTTAAATGTTGTAAGATGTACCATCTTATAATGAGCATTAGTGAGGACAAATTATATGAGGATACTGTAGGTTGAAAATGACTTGGTCTTTTAAGTTAGTCTCACTTTGGTTGCTATAGTCGGTTAGATGTATGGGGGGGGGGGGGGGCTGCCTTGACGCAAAAATGTAGTTCCCCATGTTTATCAGTAGAGCATCACACAACAGGGCTTGAAAGGGCCATTTCACCTAAACACACAAAGCCGACATATTGTGTGCACAATCCAACTTACTGCACACCTGACAGCCTGCTGACAGAAGGCACTTGAGATGAATAGAATCTAATAGAACTAATGGATGGATGAATAGAGTGTAATAGACACTCATTATTCTGAAAGCGAAGACCCAGCAAGCTGAAACAACGCTACAGCGCAATAACATTCCACGACAAGCAGGAGAATTATTTTGTTTTGAGGTAGAGTAAGCTGATGTTAGAGAGAGAGAGAGAAGCTGTTCAAACATTCACATTCAGCAGGAGAAAACAATTTGACAGCTACTTAACCCTAACCCTAGCCTAACAAATACCTGCCTAACCGTAACCCTGACAAATACATGCCTAACCTTAAAACTTAGCAGTATGCTGTTTGGGTCGGCAGTGGCACAGGAGTTAAGAGCGGAAATCGTAAGGTTCCCGGTTCAATCCCCCACTCCCATGAGTTATTGTGAAAGCGTCCTTGAGCAAGACACTTAAGCCCTAACTGCTGCTAACTGAGCAGCTTTGTTGCCTTGCATGGTTTCCTCTGCCGACAGTGTGTGAAGGAAGTGCACATTGTAAAGCACTTTGGATAAAGGCACTATTTAAATGCACCATTTACCCTTCATATATCTCCCCTTAAGGAATACATGCCCTATTTTATACTTCATCGTGCAATGGACGCCAGGTTGAAAGTGGTTGCAGGGCAAATTTGTAGAATTTTTACATGAATCCTATCCTTCGTTGTGAGCGGGACGTGAAAACCCTGACATAATTTCCCAACGTGTTCTGTGTGTTTTTCCCAGGAGCTCTGCGAACAGAACACATTGGGACCGATGTGACCTCCTCACAATAAAACAATAGGATTGATGCCCGGGATGCTGACCTTTGAGCAAAGGTTCTGGGTTTATCCCAGCCACCGCCAACTCAGCATACGAGTAGCACGGCTTGGGTAACTGATGGTAGGTGTGGTGCTCCACCCCAGTAATCCATCTCCCAGTGTCTAGAGCATTGTGAAGGCGATGGACGCCCTCGTTGGCTGATGGCTGATGCAAAAAGCCACTTCGACCTACTTATTACTCTGCGGGGGTGATCATGTGTGTGTAGGGAGTGGGTGAAAGAGGGAGAGAGAGACAGAGAGAGGGAGAAAGAGAGAGAGAGAGACACACAAACACAGAAAGAGAGAGAAAGAGAGATAGAGAGAGAGTTGTGTGGTCAGAGTAGAGTTAGAGTTAAATCCACAGACTTTTAAGGAGGGCAATGGAATGACTCTCTTGCAATTTATGTTATAACTATCCAGCAATGTACTGGTATTCAGTGGAATACAATGGCCGTACAGTTGTGGAAGGTGTATATGTTTATGAAAATTAAAGCTTTAATGTTTTGACATGGATTTTCACACTTTCGGAACTGCTGTTGCAGTTCCATCATGATTATGGCTGGGCGATATGACTTCAACTCAATATCACAATTATTTCAAACTTTTGTATCCATTACGATTAATGAACGATTATCTAAAATATATATTTATGCTGAAAATAGCAGATCTACAAGCTTGTGTCGATTCGTTGATATACAAGACATTTTAAAACAATGATTAAAAAAAAAACTGCTTCTCAATTATTTGAATGAACAAAACAAGTTTTAGTCTCAGGTACTTCTATCCTACTCAGGCATATTTCTTGCAGTAGAGTTGTGGCAAGCTTCCCCACATAATATGGGGGAGGTGTTGTTGACGTGTGGCCCCACTGGCTGATGAGGCGTCAACCTATTTATGTCTATGTTCTCCTCTTACCTCTCTCCTCCTTCTACTCCTACTCCTCTTCTCCTTCCTACCTATCTTCTCCTACCCCTATTTCCTAAATGATTCTACTCCTCTTCTGCCTCCTAAGTACTTACACTCCCCCTGACTCCTTGTGTCCATCTTTTATTTCTACTCCCCTTCTCCTCCTCCTATTTTCATTTCTCAATTTCACAGTTACATTCCAACACACTTGTGCAGTCTAAACTCATTAGCGTCTATTGAGCAAATCCATCTCACACACACGCACTCGCACACACACACAAGCGCTGCTGGATGTATGGTTGTGTGTGTGTGTGTGTGTGTGTGTGTGTGTGTGTGTGTGTGTGTGTGTGTGTGTTTTTGTGCTATACTAGCCATGTCCCGTCTTGTTTGTGGGGAATGTAAACATAATCTCATAAGAACAGTCTGACACACGCATGACTGCCTGTGTGTGTGTGTGTGTGTGTGTGTGTGTGTGTGTGTGTGTGTGTGTGTGTGTGTGTGTGTGTGTGTGTGTGTGTGTGTGTGTGTGTGTGTGTGTGTGTGTGTGTGTGTGTGTGTGTGTGTGTGTGTGTGTGTGTGTGTGTGTCACAGGACCACAGCTATGCCCAGTGTGTATTTGGGGCTCTGCAATCCTCGTTCACCTGGCCAACAAAATGGTTGTGCTGGGACTCCCCGACTAAGAAAATGTTTCATCTCTGTACTGATAAACCTGAAATCTTTGCACATCTTGCTGTTACTACACCAGATGTTGTTGTTGCCAAATCAGTTTCTATCCTTGAAGTAGCCCCTTCGACTCCAGCTTAGAAGAAGCTTTTTTATAACGAAAGTCATTAAATACCAGCCGATACCATCACAGTTACTGTAGATCCGTTTTTAGGCCGCGACAGGCAGGCACTACGCCTCGTTATGCGAGGCATAGTGACATATAGCCTATTTGACATATTAGTTTGTTATTACTATATTAGTATAGTTTGTTGATTACTTTTGATGCAGTAATTGTCTTTTCTTTCATTCTTTTTGAGGTCCTTAAATTGTCACTTCACTGTCATCTGGGGACCCGCCCAAATCATGTGGGGACCCCCCTAGGGGTCCCGACCCACAGGTTGAGAACCACTGCTGTAGATTAGGACATATATAGGACATGTCATGCAGGACCACAGCTATGCCCAGTGTGTATTTGGGGCTCTGCAAGCCTTGTTTACCTGGCCAACAAAATGGTTATGCTGGGACTCCCCGACTGCATTGGGGGGGTTGACTAAGAACATGGATTGCCTCACCATTAACCACTTAAACCTTCTATACTCAGTAAAACCGACTTGAACTGCAACTGTACTTGGTACACTCTTTTCTCACTCTACACCAAATCTCACCAAAAACAGCCGATCTACAATGGGTCGGCAATCTTTGACAAACATTTCCCCCAGAATAGCGATGCTGGGGTTCAAGTGGTTTTTAAGGTTTTATGCCTTTGCGATCTAATAAACCCCGCTGCCCTCCCCCTTCTCTCTCTCTCTGTGTGTCTGTGTGTCTGTGTGTGTGTGTGTGTGTGTGTGTGTGTGTGTGTGTGTGTGTGTGTGTGTGTGTGTGCGCTAACCTTCAGCTCCCAATGACAGGTCATCTTCGAAGCTACAAGCATTCCTCACCAATCCTGTTTACACACGAACACAAAATACAACACATTAATGTGTATATCTGTCTATATTCTATTTATACATGCACGCATGGGGGGGCACACACACAAAACTCACCTTTAGGAGGACAAATGTTCTGTTCGTCTAGAGACGCACCTAGAGGAGTCCTGATAGACAGACAGAGAGAGATCAGCTTAGTTCACATAAAAAAACTCTGTGTCTGTGTAAAATATTTTGAATAGAACTAAGTACAACAACAAAAACAAGTTTAGTAATAACCAGTGGTGTAAAGTAACTAAGTATATTGACTAGGTACTTTTACTTTACTGGAGTCTTTCTATACTTTTACTCCACTACATCTCAGAGGCAAATATTGTACTTTTACTACACTACAATTATTTGAAAAATGAAGTTACTAGATACTTTGCAGGTATAAATTATTACGTTATAAAACATACTTTAACCACTTAAGCCCTATTTTAAACCATGGCTATTTGAAAATCGCCGATCTACAAGCTCACAACGCATCGCGACGCGTTGTGAGCTTGTAGATCTGCTATTTTCAAACATTTTAGTCATTTTACTTTTGATACTTGAGGTACATTTTGATACCAATACTTTTGTACTTTTACTCAAGTCAATTTTTAATTCAGGACTTTTACTTGTAACAGAGTACTTCTACATTGCAGTATTGATACTTTTACTTAAGTAAAACACTTGAGTACTATTAAAAAGAATAGTATAGCAATAGTATTATCTAGTATACTCATATTAACAACTAGTATAATAATAAGTAATGCAGCAATAGTAATGACTAGTATGAACTGAGTGCATGTGCTGACTCACCTGTCTGACTGAAACAACATTAGGCACCTGAGCGATAAACAGTGCTATGCTAACACTAGTACAGCATTAAACCAATACCGGAGCCGACTATAGGGTACAACATGTTAACGCTACGCTAGGCTAACGTAGGCCGACATTAGACTAACCACGTTATTGTAGGCTATAACGATGCTAGGCTACATGCCATATGGAGGAGGTAGTGTAACGCTACGCCAGACCAACATGGTCGAGCAGTGCTGACTGAAGCTAACCTGTTATACAATCACCACTGCCCTTATCTATAGGGCAAACTCCACACACACACACACACACACACACACACACACACACACACACACACACACACACACACACACACACACACACACACACACACACACACACACACACACACACACACACACACACACACACACACACACACACACACACACACAATTTGCAGTATGTGCTGACTAATATTAATATGGATACTGTATTAATTGTAATTTATACAGCGTAGTGTATATCAGTGGTTCTCAGGGGGTTCCAGGCAGTCCCCAGAAAAATAAGTTACTATAAATTAGTACATCAAAATCTGTTTAGCTACTTTAACCCTATTTTATATGTTCTACAAATAGTATATCTGCTATCTTTGAAAAATGTGAAGAATCTTGAAAAACTATTAAAAGATGTGAAGATCATTAGTAATTATTTTAACACAAATCTTCTCTTATGGAGTCCCAGGACCAAAATCCCTTCAGGTGAGGGTCCTTGATATGAAAATGTTTGAGAACCACTGGTATAGATGAATAGAAATTATGGTTTTATATATATATACACTGTAGTGTACTTGAGTCTGATAACTCAAGTAAGATACTGTATGAACATGTAGTGTGTATATGAACACCTACAGTATGCAAACAGTACATGCACACATGAACAGGTACAGTACATATAGCAAAATGTTCCTGTTACCTGCATTCATTCAACCAGCTGGCGATGTTATTAGGGACACGACCTAAGAGAGAGAGAGACACACAGACAGAGACAGACAGACAGCAACAGAGGGACAGACAAGCAGGGAGAGATAGACAGACAGAGACAGAGAGAGAGAGAGAGAGAGAAACATGCTTGAACCAGTCTTCACATATTATGGAGCAGTAACAAATACATAATGATGTAGAAAACAGAAATGTGTACAGGCGCAACACCTAATCAAAGTAATCGATTATAATATTTAAAAAAGCCTTGTTATTTTACAAATGATTGCAAAAATAGCTCAAATGGCCAATCTGCAAGTTCACAAGGTCGCATCGCATGGTGAGGCGTTGTGAGCTTGTAGATCCACTCTATTTCTACTAATTTTGCACCGCTTTGCTGGCTACTGTCTGTTTATATTTCAGTGTTCTTATTTCTGTCATCTTTGCAAATAAATAAATGATTTGTATTGACCTAATAACTATAACTATTTATAGTTATAGGGCCTGGATAGTTATAGAAATAGTTAAAACTATAACTATTTCTGTGTATTTTCAGACTTCCATGCCGTTTGGATCAATGTGGCTATACAGTACTATGGCTGACTTTCAGTAACTCTGCGAGTATACAAATGGAGCCAAATGGGCCCGTAACCCCCTGTTGAAGACCCCTGCTCTCAACACATTGTGTACCAGAGGTTTATTAAAATAGGGTACGTTCAGTGCCTGCATATCTTCCATCCACTTACGTTGATATGTTTCGTGCTGTAGAAGCCCCGACGCGGAAGTGCATGTAAACAAAGCGTGCGTGCGAGGCGGCGGAGGGTCCCGACTAACGCCTGGAACAATAATATTTCTAACGCGATTCTCCATTGCAGAGTGATCGCCGATCGAAAACGGCTCACTTCCACCACGTTAAAAAGAAATGGAGATATTAAGCTTTTAGTCAAGGAGTTAACATTGGAGTGGCCGAGCGGAAGCATTTTTGACATGGATCGACATCCGGCCTCTCCTTCTCAGAGACTCCTTGGATGATCCCAAAGTTTCGTTAGAGCGCCCCACGTGGGCCCCACGTATTAAAAAAAAATGGGCCAAAAACGGTCCGGACCGTTTATGGCACATGACGCATGGCTTCTCAAAAACGGTCCGGACCGTTTATGGCACTCAATGTGTTAAGAGTTATGTTGTTGTTGTTTTTTTGTTACAAGTTAGCGAACCAGTGGCAGGTCTCACCAGGGTCACCAGGGTCCTCGGAGGGTGCATGGGTTCTGGGGTCGGCTTCGGGGGTTTCCGTCCAGACAGAGTCTCTGCTCTGAGCCCAGGCCTTCCGCTTCAAGCAGGCTTCCCTCCAGTCCCCCTGGCCCCGCCCACTGCCCCCTGGCTCCACCCACTCACGACCTGTCAAGTCAAGAGCACGGCCAAATCAGGAACCACCTCCAGTCAAGAGCCACAACAGCCCGTTAAGCAACTGTGGCATACATGTTTTGGGCAAAGTTTCACACAGTTTCATAATTGTTACATTTTCTTTTAAAGGGACTACACCATGAATTTTAACTTTTTCTTCTTTTTTATGTGTTTTTGGTCTCCCCCTACCACTCTTCTATCCTCAAAAATACCCCAGTTTGAACACTCAGGCTTTCACAGCAAATCTGGGTTTTTTTGTAAATTGGTCTAAAAACAGGCCAAACTGATTTGGTCCCCCTGCATACGTCACGTCAGGGAACGATTCCTCCCGTTTTTCAGTTCCAACCAAAAAAAAAAAAAAAGTTTTTTTTTAAATGTATTTTTCTTATTTATTTTTTTATTTTTTTTACTTTTTCCACACAGAACCAGGAGATAACATTTATACAAACTGGCTCAATAGCGCCCCGTGCCAAACAGGACAATGTGGTATTGCAAGTGAAAGTGCTTTATAAGCCAGAGAGAAGTTAGTTGGAATGAGTATATCTGAGGCTTGATTTAGGCTCAAACCTTTTGAAAAACGTTTGAGGGACATAAACAATATGATATTAAACATTATTTTATTTTTTTTAATTCATGGTGTAGTCCCTTTAACATTTTTTTAAAATAGCAGATCTACATGCACACAACACTTTGCATCGTGACACGTTGTGGGCTTGTAGATCTGCTATTTTTGCTATTTGAGCGGTTAAAAAAAAACACAGCTTAAGCTGCAAGTATCGATTACTGTCTAAACAACTATTCAACTTTTTAGATTAATCGAATAATCAGGAAGCAGGTTTTTTTATATTTACATATATGTAATTTCAATTTGTATGTATTTTACACTTCATCATACAACTGAGTTTTTCAAAAGAAATTTGCCAAAGATAAACGATCTACAAGCTCGGCTATTATTCGCGAATGTTCGCCCCCAAGAATATGGATGCTGGGGTTCAAATGGTTAACAAAATATTGTGAAATAATTAGTAAACATCAATATATCGTTGCTGTCGGGCAGACACCTCTTATTTCCAACTTTGTGTGCTTTTTCGTAAATTAACGCCCTACTTGATCATACTACAGCGTCACATAAAAGCATCAAAAGTAGCAGATCCACAAGCTCGAAACTGTGCCGCGTTTTGAGCTTGTAGATCTGCTACTTTTGTCATTTTTGGACATATGAGGTTTCCACCTGACAGAGACGTACGGTATATATATCTACCTTGTATTCCAACACCTCCAGTCTCCTCCATGTGTCTTTCTGTCTGTCTATCTGTCTCTCTGTCAGTAAACTGACAGACTGGTTTGTTGTAGCATAGAGTCACACACCTGAGGACCAGAGAAGTGAGATCATCAGTGTGTGTGTGTGTGTGTGTGTGTGTGTGTGTGTGTGTGTGTGTGTGTGTGTGTGTGTGTGTGTGTGTGTGTGTGTGTGTGTGTGTGTGTGTGTGTGAGAAACCGTGATTATTTCTCTAAATCCAGCGTAGCGATAGTTCAGGTAGGCACGGAAGGTACACTGTTAGCTCACCCCCCCCCCCCCAACTCATTCGCTAACAAGTTAATTCATACACCCACAAGTTAGTCTGTCACTCCACGTTTAACCTCACTTGCTACAAGCTAACACACACACACACACACACACACACACACACACACACACAGTGCAACTCAGGCGGTTCTTTTAAGCAGTCCGCTATTCATTCTACATGCTTAGCTGTCACAGCTCGTTGTACAGCTGTCAGCGTTCAAATTCCCTCCACCTCCCAGGCCTCCTCCCTGTGGCATTTAGTTCATATGTTAATGGTCGATTCTGTGGATACTAGTACTGTGATTCTATGGATTGTACTATGATATGTGGCATCGAAAGGTCCAATGTTATGTTCATGTAATAACTGTTGATTTCAGATTCTGTGTCATGCTTGCGCAGGTAATCTGTAGCATCACAGGAGCAGAGTCACACCACCAAACTGAATGCATTATCATTGCAAAGAATAGTAAATGGTTAATCCTCAGCTGAAGTGTCTAACTGAACTATAATCATAACCATCAAAATCCATAATTGTCCAATCCATACTGGGCAGCTCCCAGTACTGGTTATAGTGGACAGTCATGTCCAACAGCAGTTGGTTGCAGTGAACAGTCATGTCCAACAGTAGTTGGTTGTAGTGGACAGACATGTCCAACAGTAGTTGGTTGCAGTGAACAGTCATGTGCAACAGTAGTTGGCTGTAGTGGACAGTCGTGTCCAACAGTAGTTGGTTGTAATGGACAGACATGTCCAACAGTAAGTAGCTGGTTGTAGTGGACTGGACAGTATGTCCAACAACAGTAGTTGGTTGTAGCTATTTTAAATGTTCCCAGGACAGCAGTGTCCAACAATAGATGGTTGTTGTAGCTATTTTAAAAGTTCCCAGGAGAAACAAAGGTTAAATGTAGAACATAACTGCTACTAAAATAGAATTTCTTATGAACACCAATAAACAACACTGAACTATATTGAGAGAGAAATAGAGAAAAGAGATTAGGGGAGGGAGAGAGAGAGAGAGAGAGAGAGAGAGAGAGAGAGAGAGAGAGAGAGAGAGAGAGAGAGAGAGAGAGAGAGAGAGAGAGAGAGAGAGAGAGAGAGAGAGAGAGAGAGAGAGAGAGAGAGAGAGAGAGAGAGAGAGAGAGAGAGAGAGAGAGAGAGAGAGAATAGAGATTAGGGGAGAGGGAGGAAAGGAGAAAGGGAGAGCTGACTGGGAACGTGTGAATCAGGAAACAAGTGTTTAGAATAAAGATTACAACTACTTCCTGTCTGGAGGAGGAGTGATATGAGAAATACAGAAACAAAAAACAACATGAGCAAGAAAGGGAGAGAGGGGAGAGAGAGAGAAATGGGAGAGGGGGAGATGGGGGAGGAGAGAAAGAGATGGGGGAGAGTAGAGAGAAAGGGGAGAGAGAGGAGAGAGAGGAGAGGGGGAGAGAGGAGTGAGAGGGGAGAGAGGAGAGAGAGAGGGGAGAGAGGAGTGAGAGGGGAGAGAGGAGAGAGAGAGAGAGAGGAGAGGGGGAGAGAAAGAGTTGGAGGAGAGGAGAGAGAAAGGGGGAGAGAGAGAGGGAGAGAGAGAGAGATGGGGGGAAAGGATAGAGAGGGGAGGAGAGATGAGAAGCGGAGAGAGAGATGGGGAGAGGAGAGAGGGGAGAGTAAGGGGAGGAGAGAGAAAGGGAGAGAGAGAGAGAGGATACAATACTCATTATAGTACATAATACATAGTACTGTTAACACATCCATGCACTCCGTCTGATTTGTCTGAACTTTTCTGTGCTTATTTTTGGTCGTCAAACTTAAGTCTGTGTTTACTACTACAGAACAATGAGAACCAAAATGTCAATGGGTCAGTGGCTACTGTACTGCCCAAGCAGTACTATTTAAAGTAATACAGGCCCACCCCTTTATGCCGCCCTGTGTGTGTGTTCAGGACAGAGAGAAAGAAAGAGAGAGAGAGGGGGGGGGGGTTCTTTGTCTACCACCTAATACTAATAACCCTAATAAGGTTATTATATTAATTTAGATGTTCTTAGAGGTGTTTCTGAAGGTTCCGAGTTGTCCTACTTTGCTTGCGGCCCACAGGCGAATCGGTTTCATGGCAATATAGGCCTACATTTTGTGCTGGTTTCTTTGGTGGATCGAGTGGTTTTCTGGACTGTGGTTCGGCTGGGAATTGTCCATGAGATCAGCCAACACTGCTAGTAATAACTGAGTCACTGACCCTTTCGTATTGTTTGACTAAGGGTTGGTGCAACTTTCATGGTCGACTACATTATCTCCAAGCTTTGGTTCCAGTCAGCAGATCTACAATCTACAAGCTGTGAGCTTGTAGATCTGCTATTTTTGGTGAATGTTCAAGTGGTTGAACTGGCACGACCAAATCTCTAGGAGGATAACACGAAAACCAGAACATCACTGACTGATGAAGTTACTGTATTAGGCAATGCTAAAGTTAAGTTACAAATAATTATAAAAAAATTAAAAGGGATAAATATTGGAGGGGTATTTGTAGCGACCAATCAGGAGTAGAGGGTAGCACGGGTCAAAAAAGTGGGATCTGAACCGAAACGGATCCGTGGATAATTGGACCGGTACGAACGGACCCGAGAAAACATTCTAAATGACTTGATCCGGTCTGAAACGGACCGGTTCATAAGTGTACCCGACCCGAAATGGGGCAGAGGCAAACTGGACCCGGTCCAAAACTAACCAAGGATAATTCAAATGTATTAGACCCAGTCCTACCTGGTCTCTAGACCGTACTGGACCCGTTGCTCATTTATTGCTAAAATCACTGTGGTATTCAGATTAGCCATGTGTGTCAGTCACCTCCTGCTCCCCCCGCCCCAAACAGAGTAATCACAGACTGTGCATTGCGTGTGTTCTGCTCTGTGTTGCAGACAGACAGAGAACATTTTCGCTGACTATTATACCGCCCTTCCCTGCAGATTATGTCCATAAACATGCTCCACACAGATGACGTTCCAACTTGCATCTTCCCGGTGGCTTTTGTTTGCGTTTCACCTCGTAAAAAAACCTCCATGGTGTTCAACTTCAGCAGCAGTGCAGTGTGCTTGAGATTGACTGCGTTTCAATCGGCTGTTAACGTTAAACGGGGCTCATTCAATATGCGAGAACAGACAATATGGATTTGGGAGTGTAATAACAATGCATATGACTCATTTTTAAACCGAAGGTTAGAGATGATTATAATATTAATAATAATAAAAAGCAGGTCCATACGAGTCTATCCATTTCAAATGGATCCGACCGAAACCCTGTGGCAATTGGAACTGATCCAACCCATGCCCGGGGGATAAGTCCATATTTTCGGTTCTGTTCGGGGCTCAGATCTTCGGTTCCGGATGGACCCATGCTAACCTCTAAGCAGTAGTGTAAAAGTGGTATCGGTGCATGTCTACTCATTATGACACAAGCCATATCACTTGACAACAGTGATGTACTGTATGCTATGCTCAACAATTTTTTTTTGGCATGAGTAAGTATTTTTTTATGAATCAGCGTTGTTTGATAGTTTAGACACAACATTCTCTTGTTTATATAGTGTCTTAAGTTAGGATGACATGGGCGCCTTACTAAAGCGTGCAGGGAAGGTAGTGTTTTGTGACCGGGACAACCTACGGAATACAGATTCAATTGTAACTACGACGTTAATACGAGGGCATTAAAATGCGTTTTCTATTCCATTTTAGACAAAGCAAAGTCGTAGAAGGTCAATGTTAGTTCACTTGTTGTGTTTGTTTATATACCAAATGTCCTCAGACAGCATCAACTCTGACCTTTAACGTAACTACCAGAGCCTGAAGGAATACACACACACACACACACACACACACACACACACACACACACACACACACACACACACACACACACACACACACACACACACACACACACACACACACACACACACACACACACACACACACACACACACACACACAGTGCTATTGTATATGGGAGCAGTTGACTGGCTCCAGTAACAATGTTTTTATCAGTCTATCAGTCTAGCTTGAAAGCAGCCAAAAATACACCCTCTCCTACTCCTACTCCTAATAATAATAATAACAATAATAATAACAACATTATATTATCATTATCATCATCATTAGAAACACGCGTTGACTGCAAATCATGCATGTCCTACCTTATGTGATGACAATGTAAGAAAGGGCACAGGGCTGTGGGGGGAAGGCTATTTTAAAAGGATGCTGAATGTTAATGCAGTACAGAATGTCTATTATGTTAGTAAAGAAGGGGCACACTGGGAACACAAATCAGCCCAGGAATTTTAAAAGACATATAATTTAATATATCTGCCCAAATTGACATAATAATGATAATAATATAACATAGTATAATAAAGCATGCAGCCAAAGCTTGACTGATCGGTCAGTCTATGAAAGAAATTAAAACGAAAAGGAACAGCATAGGGCAGGGGTCGGCAAGTAAGTTTGGCCTTGGGCCAATTTGTTCCTAAGGCATTAGATGGTAGGCCAGAACATGTAATTAAAGGCTGATTTAAGAAATTGATAGTCCAAAAATGTTACTAGAACTCCATGACAGACTAGCTTCGGCCCATTAAACATTCAACAAACTGGACAGACAACAGTGCAACAAACAACGATAAAAAGATATAAAATATCAAACAATTTCAACTTAAAAAAGACAAATATATATAAAAAGGTGGTGTGGGGCCAGGGCTACGAACACATGGAATTTAGCTGAGACCAATTCGAATTTCGGCGGAGCCATGATTGAATCATCTTTAATGTCACATCACAGGTTTACAGGTGCAAAACAGTGGGTGAAATTTGTTTTTTGGGCAAACTCCATTATTTTTGTTGTTTCCAGAAAGAAAAAGAAGGGGGGGAGCAAGGGGGAAAAGAAAAAAACATAGGTATCTACATATTTACACATAGCATATCCGTACATCAGGATAGCCATAAGGTGCATGAGCATAGCAACTGTACTATATAGAAATTAACTTAATGTCTATATCACTTGCACCTTAATTCAAGGTGCAACCCGCTGTGAGCTTGTACATCTGCTATTTTTTGAATAGCCAACGCAAAAATCTAAAAAGACACAGATGCGTTCCTGGTTTTAATGGGTTACGGTGCAGGTAGAGTGTCAGGTTCAACCACATAGTCCACAAAAGTAAAAGTCCAAGGCCTTCACATTTAAACTTGAATGGGGAATTTAATACTAGACTACATCAGTACTGCAGGAAAGGAAGGGCAGACCGGAATACTACATACAAAGTATGTGTTACATGTATGTAGTATTCCGGTCAGCCCGTGTTTTCCTGCCGGTTGCTGGTTGCTATAGCGACATCAGTAATGATTAACCATTAAGATAGCGCTGATTGTCTTACTGTTGGTGCATGGTGGGGCTGCGTACCACTGTTGCTATGGTGACAATACAGGATGTAGTTGACCACTGACGGCTGCCAATCACAGATCCCATACTACTACATACACAGTATGTACTACTGCACAGTAACATATACTACTCCATATTACTTCACAGTATACAACTAAAATAATACATACTAGTAGTACTAAATGGGGCTGGGCTAGTGATGAGCGGGCCGACCCGTAACCCGCGGGTCAACCCGCGGCGCGGGTGGTCGAGTCAGGATTTCAGAGCCCATAATACATGATAGTACTGTTAACACATCCATTGTTAACAGTAATATTAACAGCACTATGTATTTAGCCCGTGACAATGTTGTGCTACTGTAGACATTTAACGCGACTTTGGGTACTTAAAAGAGCACTTTTATTATTATCTTTTTTTTCCCACCGCGGGTCGCAGGGCGGGTTGAGCCATAGATTTATATATGGTTTCGCGGGGCGGGTTGAGGCGGGTTGGGTTCCGTGGCGGGGCGGGGCGGGTTATGAAAAAACCCGACCCGCACATATTTCAAACTTTTACCTCGTTAACGATTATTAAAAAGAATAATATCTCGCCCCTTCTGTTGTCTGCCGGCCAGCCGGTGCCATATTTGGTCACGGATATAATTGTTTTTGTATAGATTTGTTGATATAAAAGAAAAATATATGCCGTAAATAAAAAACATTGCTTTATTATTATTCGGTTATAAGTCTGTTAATGGCGCTGCATATGGGTTTTGATATATTTTCTGTTAATTGCCCAGCCCTACTACTAGATAATACAACAATACTACATACTATAGCTTGTGCTACAACAACACTAGAGCACAATAGTACTGCAGTGGCGTACAGTGCAGTTAATAGACAGACAGCAATGGTAGTATTAGTCTGTTTATGATTCAACCACTCTCTTCAAACCAAATACATTTCCTGTCCCACGTTCCCAACACTGACCCCAAAACACACACACACGCACGCATGCACGCACGCACACACATTTGAATTATGCAATACATAATAGATCCAAACACTGATCAGAAGAAGGTTACAGTACGGTCAAACCAGATACAACTGCTGCACATGCTTATTCAATGAGGCACATTGCAAACAGCAATCTGGTAACATCGATATTAGTAACATTTCTTCCCTGCATTGACGGCGGCAGTTATGACGGGTCTGTTTTAAGATGGAAATAGTGCGTTTTGGCTGGAGAACTAGCGTTTACTCCTGCCACCATCTCACTCACTCACACTCACACACACACACACACACACACACACACACACACACACACACACACACACACACACACACACACACACACACACACACACACACACACACACACGACAAATGTCTGTTAAGGATTAGCTGTTTCATTGTTGATAGAGTGTATCAACTCAAATGCACTGTTAGCCTGTACAGATATTATCCATATACACATGTAGTCTGGCTGACACTGTACATAATCATTCCCATATCCACTGTGTCAATAGTCTGACAGGCAATAGACTGGTTACATAACGTCAAGAAAGTGGAGCATATCACTCCAGTTCTTAGATCTTTTCACTGGCTCTGTGTGTGTCAAAGAATTGATTTCAAAATACTACTGTTGGTTTAAACAGCATTGAATGGTTTAGGCCCAAGAGATACATTTCTGATCTTGTGCAATACAGTGTTGATTTTGACAGCAAATTTTGATTTAGTTTTAGTCATATTTTAGTCGTCTGAAAAGTTTGTTTTTGTCTAGTTTTAGTCGACTAAATATCATAAGATTATAGTCGCCGAAATCTACAGTGGATTTAGTGGACTAAAATGTATTTTGGCGGGACTTGATGGCATCAGAATGGCTGATTTTACACTTGGTTGCATACTGAAAATACGCGAACTACAAGCTTACCAGCGCAACGCGTTGTGAGCTTGTAGATCTGCTATTCAGAGTGCAACCAAACATAAAATGACTTGTCTTAGTTCTACTGGATCTCTTCTCCACTAGTCCCGCACTAACATTTTAGTCTAGTTTTTATTTGTTGATGAAATTTTCTAGCTTAGTTTTTGTCAGTGAAAAAAGGTAGTTGACGAACTTTTTTTGTCATAGTTTTAGTCAACGAAATCAACACTGGTGCGATATCATGAACCATCCAAACCTCTCAGCCAGGTCATCTGGGACAGGTCTGCTTTCTGTCCCCAGAATCAGAAGTAAACATGGAGAAGCAGAATTTACTAAGAATAGAGGGATTAAGTGGTTAAGGAAATAGGTGTTTTAACTTCACTTTTCTTTCTTCCTTTTTACTGAATTCACATGACCTTTCATAATGCGTTTCCTTAACTTAATGGTTTATGTAAAGCACGTTGAATTGTCTTGTTGTTGGCATGTGCCATATACATTAAAAAAAAATACCTTGCCTTACATGCTCATATTTACTGGTGATGGATTGTACATACATTACACCAGTTGTTCTCAAACAGGGGACCCCCTTTTTCATCCCTGAATTACATTTACTATTGCACCTTACATTTATGTCATGTTACGGTACGTAAATAATATGTAAATTGTTCCCCGAAGATACAGTATGTCACAAGGAATACTTGAGAGAATATCAGCTTCTATTAGTACAAATTGAAAATAACTTTATACTTGGCGTTTAAACTGAAGTGATATTGATAAATTCCAAATATTATCAAAGTATTCTGCGGCACCCCTGGACTTGTGTCACAGCACCCACTTTGAGATGAGCATAAGTAATGCATTACACAGCACTTATGCTTGTATATATGTATTAATAGAAAATACATGATGTTACGCCAGTCAGAGCAATCTAGTGTCAGATATATCTATTTATATCTCATCTCTTACCTGTATGTCTGTATGAGGTTATGCTTAGTACTGCTATTGCCTCTACTAGGACATCTGAATTTCCCCACTGGATTCAATAAAGGTTTATCTGCACACACACACACACACACACACGATCTGTCGGCAAGAATGATGATTTAGAATCACATGGATCTGACTGGACCCACCTGTGTTAGCTCAGTGCACGCACGTACACACACACACACACACACACACACACACACACACACACACACACACACACACACACACACACACACACACACACACACACACACACACACACACACACACACACACACACACACACACACACACACACACACACACACACACACACACACCTCTAGGATGCCTAAGAGTCTAGGTGTGGTTACAGTGTAAACCCTCATAAACACTCTTCCATTCTCACTCTCACGCCATCTCTCTTTCTTATACTTTACAATTTAAGCATTCAAGCATTTAGCAGACGCTCTTATCCAGAGCAGATCAGAGCAAACATCATGAACCTTTCACTCAACTAACTACATGCTAAATGTCACTTAAAAGAGAGCGCAGAGAAAATAATTAAGAGCTAGTAATAACAAGCATACAAACCTAGCCTCTGTCTAAAACAACATGCTATATAAAACACTGTTTCCCAAACAGTGGCTTGGGACCCATATGTGGGTCATAAACCAATTTTTATGCGTCGCACGTGAATAGCCCTTTAATTTTGTTGATTAATTATTATTTGAAAAGACTTTCAAAACATTCAAAAAACATATTCAAATGTTGTTGTTTTTTCAAAAGAATTCCTTTTAAAAAATCCATAAATTAGAGGGGAAAAAATACTTTTAAGTAGTAGTGACAATAGCACATCTACAGTACAAGCTCACAACAGATCGCGATGTGACATGTTGTCAGCTTGTAGATCGGCTATTTTCACTAGTTTGGGTCACAGGGAGACATCAAATGTCTCTTTTGGGTCTCGAGCTAAAAAGTTTAGGAACCACTGATCTTTGCATGTGTGGTCAAGTACACAGTATGTCTCTATTTAAATAAGAACATAATTATGTGTAGAGCTGTCACGATCATCATTGAAATTTGACTTGAAGATTAATTGTCACTCAAATAATTGCAATTAACGATTTTATTGCGTTTCTGTGTCGTTGAACATTAGAACATTATGAATATAAAAATACATTTCTGTTTGGCTTTTAGGCTTCGTAAACTAAAGCTGCACAGAGCAGATATGACAAATAACTTACATTATGTCATTACTTTATACTTTCAAAAAAACATTAACAGTGTAAATAGCCGATCTACAAGCTCAACACGTTTTGAGCTTGTAGATCTGCTATTTACACTATTTCTGTTGATTAGGTCTGAAAATATATGAACATTTTTAAACATGGAAATGATGATTATGCAAAAAATAATTGCGATTATCTCAAATAATTACGATTAGTTGATTGCGTAATAATTGTGACAGGCCTAAACATACGACATATCATATGATAACATATGATATGTAATCAACATACAGCAACAGTATAACTCACATCTATCAAAAGGAATAGGTGACAGAAGTGATAAAGGAAAGAGGAGTGTTAGTGCTGGGGGCTGAGGTAGAGTCTGACGCAGGGCTGCAACTATTGATGATTTTTCTAAATGATTATTACTCTATCAATTATGTTTGCTGTTAATTGAAAAAAATCAAGAAGCGAGTATTTTTTTAAGATTACAAAAATATATGTACAAATCTATTAACTGTAAAAGCCCTATTTTATTAAGGTACTTTGTTTCGTTGCACAACAATTTTGTGAAAAAAATGTGAAATTAGCTTTTTATTTTTGTTGTTTTTATTTTTTTGTTTTTTATTTTAGGAAACGTTTTGCCCAAAATAGCAATTATTAATTCATTATTTTATTAAATTATCGACTATTTATTTTATGATCAATTGAACCGATTAGTTCCATTATCTGTTGTAGCACCCATAGCCTGAAGAGGCGAGTACTTACACACACACACACACCACAGAGACAGGATATTTTACAATGTTTTGTAACAGTGTCAGTGTGTGTCTATATTATCTCAGCTGAACAACAGTTTCCTGACAGACTTAACAGACCTCCTGTCAGTCATTCACAATCACTGACACCACCACCAATAATGACCAACTAATGCTCATTAATGTGTAATCAAGTACACACATGGCGTGTGTCACACACACACTACAACTTTAATTTTAAGCTTGATAAAATGTCACTTCTCACATGCACACACGCACAACTTTAAGCTTGATAACAATGTCACTTGTCACACACACATAACTTTAATTTTAAGCTTGATAAAATGTCACTTCTCACATGCACACACACACAACTTTAAGCTTGATAAAAATGGCACTTGTCTCTCTCACACACACACACACACACACACTACAACTTTAACTTTTAGCTTGTCACACACACACACACACACACACACACACACACACACACACACACACACACACACACACACACACACTACAACTTTAAGCTTGTCACACACACACACACACACACACACACACACACACACACACACACACACACACACACACACACACACACCCCAACAACTTTAAGCTTGATAATTTAAACGTCACTTATCACTAACTCACACACACACCTTTAACTTATAGCGTGATAATTTAAATGTCACTTGTCACACACACACACACACACACACACACACACACACACACACACACACACACACACACACACACACACACACACACACACACACACACACTTTAACTTTTAGCTTGATAATTAAATGTCACTTGTCAAACAACAGCAGAGACAAAACAGACGAAGCAGCTCCAAACAAAACGATACAGTAAAGATAGAATACCCTCCAACAACAGCTCTCAGTGTCAACCAGAACACATGTAGGTATATAATAAATGATAATAAAACATGATAAAAGGGTGTTTTTGGTCATAGTTACCATTGCGTGTCGCAGTGCAGCAGCAGAGCACAGACAAGTGTTCAAACTAACTTTCATGGAACTTTTGTTGGAACATTACAAAAAAAAAAACGTCAACATTCCTTCCGCTTCCGGGAACAACAGCGGCAGCAGCGCGAGGCGAGGGGCGTGGCCTACTGGACGTCACTCACAATCCTGCTGGGATGAAGCAATCTGAGAGATGGGTCTGGATCATGACTAGCCCTGAAACATGATTGTCATACCATGACAGTCATGGCGCTACTTGTTCCTGTTTTCTGAAAATGTTACACTTACAACCAATACATCTACATAAACGTTCAGATTTCAAATATAAAGAAATGACCCCACGGCCATGGATGTAACAAGTTAAAGCGCCTGAATCTAAGTACCCGTACCTTCCGTATTGTTCAATAAAAAGCATTTTAATCCGATCGGCAGCCATTTTCTATTTTGTATTTATTTATTTATAATGTATCAGAGTGCAATACACCTCCTAACCGATAGGGGCGCGTGGTGGAAAGCATTTGAAAGACATTTTAAGAAAATGGCCACCGATCGGATTAAAAAGCTTTTTATTGAACACTACGGAATATACGGGTACTTAGACCCAGGCGCTTTATCTTGTTACATCCGTGGCCCTACGGTCAGCACTTTATATTTGAAATTTGAACGTTTATGTAGATGTACAGGTTGTAAATGTGAAATGTTCAAAAAACAGGAACAAGTAGCGCCATCACTGTCATGGTATGACAGTCATGCTCAGGGCTAGGTCTGGATCAGTCTGGATGCAGACGACAGAAAGGGGGCGGATCCTATAGGGGCGGATCCTATAACATCCGCCCCCTATAGGATCCGCCCTTTTCCTGTGGCCTACTGGACGTCACTCACAATCCTGCAGGGATGAAGCAATGCATTTCAGACCGGATGCGACCACGTGACGCCATCTACTGCCATAGAAGCATACTGTAGCAGCAGTTCTCAAACTTTTTCGTGTCAGGGAGTCGGACAGTAGTGTAAAGTAACTAAGTACATTTACTCAAGTTATGTACTCAAGTACATTTTTTTTTACTTTACTGGAGTATTTCCAATACTTTTACTTCTACTCCACTACATCTCAGAGGCAAATATTGTACTTTTACTCTTAAGTTACTTTGTAGCATCCAAGTTATGAAGCATCTTATCTCATGCAAAATATGTGGGCTTTTTGTATTCTTTCCTTTCTTTTACAGATACTGTATACAGATGTTCTATCCATGTATATGGCATGGCATGTATTTTATTGAATAGAAACGACACGAACAATCTTGATTGTTTCATTGTGTGCGCAGCTCCGCAGGTCAAGATCATACGCCTGAACCTGTGACCTGTCTCAGGTTCACAGCGCCCTCTGTCGACTGGTTTCATTAAAGCACAAAAAGGCCATCATTCATAACAGAGTATAATTCTGATAGGCTATATAGCAGTGGAGTGGTGTAAAGTAATTACGTACATTTACTCAAGTACTGTACTTAAATACAATTGAGGCATTTTCACTTTTTTCCCCCAGTACTTTCACTTCTAGCCTACTCCACTACATGGCAAATATTGTACTTTACTATAATTATCTGAAAACTTTACATGTAGATTTTGATTATTACAAAACATACATTTAACCATTCAGCCCTAAATACATTTCAGCCATTTGAAAATAGCCGAGCGATTTTCAAAACATTTTTATACATTTTATTCATTTGAAAACTAGTGAAATTGGACATTCTGCATAACGAGTACCTTCTACTTTAAGTACATTTTGATATCAATACCTTTTTAATTTTACTCAAGTAAATTTTGACTTTTACTTGTAACGAGTATTTCTACATGGTGGTATTGATACTTTTAATACATCATAGAAAAATATTTTATACTCTGCATGTTATTATTTTACTTACTTTTTTGGGGGGGATATCATCTCAGTCACAGTTGTAGCCTACATCAAAACTATGCAAACATTAAGCTGTAGTCAAATTAGCTGTAGAAATTGAAAGCATTACATTACAATTAAAATGTATAAAACCCAACCAATGAGGTTTTTAACAATCAAGACTAACCAGGTTCCACTGATATTTTTTTTTTTCAAGAGATGAGTACCAGTGACTGAACTGAAGGTTTTGTTTAAGCTGAACTGAAAGTTTTGTTGAAGCTCGGCTGGGTCTCAAAAAGGGAAAACACACAAAACCTTTATAGGTCAAATAAAGCATAAACGAGACAAAATAACTGCTCATACCCATTGGGTGAATTTAATAAGTCAGAGGAATGATAGAAACAAGAGAGGAGGATCTCACATGGCCAATTTCTCCCCCCCCCCCCCCCCTTTCCATTACTTCCGGCCAATGGCAAACCGGAAGACAAGAGTGGCCTAGAATTCCTCCTCATCCTCATCCTCTGCCCCAGCACTGTCAGCGCCCACCTCTTCGTAATCCTTCTCTAGGGCAGCCATGTCCTCCCTAGCCTCAGAGAACTCTCCCTCCTCCATCCCCTCGCCGACATACCAGTGGACGAAGGCCCTTTTGGCATACATTAGGTCAAATTTGTGGTCAAGACGTGCCCAGGCCTCAGCGATGGCTGTGGTGTTGCTGAGCATGCATACAGCTCTCTGGACCTTGGCCAGGTCTCCTCCAGGAACCACGGTGGGAGGCTGGTAGTTGATGCCCACCTTGAAGCCTGTGGGGCACCAGTCTACAAACTGGATGCTGCGTCTGGTCTTGATCGCTGCAATGGCAGTGTTGACATCTTTGGGCACCACGTCTCCACGGTACAGCAGACAGCAGGCCATGTATTTACCATGACGGGGATCGCACTTCACCATCTGATTGGCCGGCTCGAAGCATTCGTTGGTGATCTGGGCAACAGACAGCTGCTCGTGATACGCCTTCTCGGCAGAGATGACTGGGGCATAGGTGGTCAGAGGGAAGTGGATACGAGGGTAAGGCACCAAGTTGGTCTGGAACTCCGTCAGGTCAACGTTCAGAGCTCCGTCAAAGCGAAGGGAGGCGGTGATCGAAGACACAATTTGACTGACGAGCCTGTTGAGGTTGATGTAGGATGGCCTCTCGACGTCCAGGTTCCTGCGGCAGATGTCAAAGATGGCCTCGTTGTCCACCATGAAGGCACAGTCTGAGTGTTCCAGGGTGGTGTGGGTGGTCAGGATGGAGTTGTAGGGCTCCACTACAGCTGTGGACACCTGGGGAGCCGGGTAGACGGCAAACTCAAGTTTGGACTTTTTCCCATAATCAACAGAGAGCCTCTCCATCAGCAGGGAAGCAAAACCAGAGCCGGTGCCACCACCAAAGCTGTGGAAGATGAGAAACCCTTGGAGGCCAGTGCACTGGTCAGCCTGAATGAAAAGAGAAAGAAATGTTGTCTTTAATTAGTTAAAGCTGAATTTAAGCAGTTTGCTAATTAAAGTCAACTCATTAAGGCCCTCACCAGCTTGCGAATTCTCTCCATGACCAGGTCAATGACCTCCTTGCCGATGGTGTAGTGTCCGCGGGCATAGTTGTTGGCTGCATCCTCCTTTCCTGTGATCATCTGTTCAGGGTGGAATAGCTGGCGGTACGCTCCTGTACGGATCTCATCTGAGAATGGAAGGTTTAAAGGAAATGGTTGACAATCATTAGTACCTTGTTTTTCTTTTAAGTTTTTATTAAAGGAATACTAATATCACTGAAAGGCCTATGAGCCAGGTTCAAAGAATGTTTCAAATATGGTTTTGCTCTTGTTAAGATTGGTCTCCTATTAAGTCAAATATTGGATTATCGGATCAGGAATGCAACAAAAACTAATGCATTTAAGGCTTCATGGGGTGAGTAATTTATAGTAAAAGTATTTTTTGGGGGTTAAGTATTCCTTTAAGGTTGCAAGGGATTGGTAAATGGTTTAACTGACCAATGACATTGGGTTCCAGGTCAACAAAAACGGCTCTGGGGACATGCTTTCCTCCTCCAGTCTCGCTGAAGAAGGTGCTGAAGGAGTCACCACCTACAACGGTCTTATCACTGGGCATCTTTCCATCAGGCTGGATGCCATGCTCCAGACAGTACAGCTCCCAGCAAGTGTTACCGATCTGGACTCCGGCTTGGCCAACATGAATGGAAAGACACTCACGCTGCATAGGGAGAGAGAGTGAGTGAGTGAGAGAGGGTGGGGGGGGGGGGGGGGGGGGGGGGGGGGGGTAATGTTAATTGCACTGTAAAGAGAATGAGAATTCTGAATTGGGGCGATACAATTTTATCTACAGGGCAGGCTACATGATTGGGGAAGAAAGGCTGTTGTGGAAATTCAGCGTGCCTTTGAAAAGCAATGGAACTAATATTGCAGCAGAGACAAAGGCCCAACCTTAACCAACACAGGTGGGCCCATTGCTGGGTTTGATTGGCTGAAGGGGAACCATATTTACATGCACATTTTCTTTTGGGGAAATGTAGACGTCTAATTATCAGAATCAGAAGCAACTTTGTCACGTCACAGGTTTACAGGTGTAAAACAGTGGGTGAAATCGTTTTTTGTGCAAGCTCCATCGTTTGTCATTTCCATAAAAAAGGGGAAGAAGGGGGGGGGGGGGGGGGGAGAGATAGATCAATCAAGTGAGACATAGTATGGTAAGTACCTGAGGTAAGACAAAGGTGCATGAGCATAGCAGCAGATCTATATGGTACATGATATGCTGCTATGGACTTAGTTATGGTGCGATACAAATTAAATAAAAAGTCACTGCATTGTACATGGGATTTTTTTAACTCAATTAGAAATGTACATTAACCCATGGTATACCCATTTAGGGCTAATGTGTAAAGAATATCTATAAGCTCACAACAACACATCACTGTGAGCTAGCTTGCATTTTGGCCATTTTGACCTACACTATTGGCAACACCTTCACAGGTGTTATCAATGCTACAAATTAAGGTTGTGTAACTTGTGTTCCATTTAGTGTAAACAGAGCCTTCAGTGAGCCAATGCACAGCCTGTGAAGGTGTTGCCAATAGCTTGTCGATCAAAATACAAGCTCACGACACAACGATGTGTTAGATCAGACATTTTTGCGATATTATTTTGTTACACATTAGCCTTAAATGATATATATATGGTCATCTACAACAGAAGAAAGACGCGCTGCATGGTTCCATTGGTTCACACAGGTAGACAATAGTCTAGTTTGATATAGGCTATAGATGCATAAACTATGCAAAATTGGTTTTGGACATCAGTTAAGACAGACAGTCAGCACAGCAGCGACTTACTCACCATTTTCTCGTTTGTTTGCTTGTTTCTCACTTCAGAGGTTCTGCTGTAACTTTCTTCCTTCCTTCCCACAGACAGCCAATCCTTTACTTCTAACTAATGGCCCTCTATTTATAGGACATTGATTGGCTCGGGAGCTGCTCTGTAGTCATCAGCCATTGGATGATACGGAATTGTAGACGGGGTTGGTGAAATCACTAATCTAGAAACTATAAGGTGATAAAAAACTAATCTCAGTGGTATCATGATGGGTTCTTTCTTGTTCTTTCTTTCTTCAAAGTGAATGTTTTAACTAGTCCTTCAGTTTTTCAGTAGGACTGTTGCACTGTTATGATAAATGGACTGCATTTTATAACGCCTATCTAGTCCTTCTGACTGAATTGCGATTTTGTTTTTGTTTTTGATGACTACATTGAGTGAGCTACAGTAGGTAAGGACCGGCTGATTCATCACCTATAATTGCCACCAGAGGGCGCCAAATGATTATTAAAGCATATCTATGCGCATTCTACTGTTATAAATGGTCTGTTCTATCAATGCAGGTGCAGTCACACACACACACACACACACACACACACACGCACGCACGCACGCACGCACACACACAGAGTAGGTCAGCATTTTACATACACAGTGTATTATTAAAAGGATGTGGAGATGAGGTGTAAACATTGATGAATCAGAATTGTCACATCACAAAACGACCACTGATGAACAAGCTCAGAACTGCACAGTATTGTATGGCAGCCCTTCCACACAACTACATGTAAATACACTGTAGGCTAGCACACAGTGTATATAGTACCTTTATTAGAAGAATCCACCCCTTGAGATGTGTCATCTCGTTTTCGAGAGGGTCCTTATGACAAAAATATAAACAGTACAATAGACAAAACAGTACAATAAGTACACCCATGCATACTATACAAAAAAGGACAAAACAAACATGACAAAACAAAACAAAAGCTCTGCTGAAACTGGCCGCTCCCACCCTACCTGAACACTGTGGTGGAAGAAGTGCTCAAATATTTTACTTAAGTTTAAGTAAAAGTAGCAATACCACAATATGAATATAAGCTGTTACAAGCAAAAGGCCTGTGTTCAAAATGTTAGTTGAGTAAAAGTACAAAAGTATTGGCATCAACACATACTTAAAGTACTGAATGAATGAATGACACCAGCAAACCACAAACCAGGCTGGTAGATAAATATTCATTATCATATTTAATTAATGATATCAAATGAATGTGTGTCTTTGAATAGATGTTATTTTCTCTTGCATGTCTTCCATAATGTCCTGATGTCTTATAATAGCTTCAATGAATAGTTTAGCAAATTCATATCTGACCTCTTCTTTTCATTAATTTGCTTAAAACTTAAAATGCCACTTTTGTTACTTGAACCCCCAGCCTCCCTATTCTGGGGGGAACATCGCCAAAAATAGGAGATCTACAAGCTGCGTTGCAACACATTGTGAGTTTGTAGATCTACTATTTGGCGAATCGATTTGTGTAGAGTGAAATAAGAGCGTGCCAAACGTGCTCTTTACAAGGTCTGTTTTATGAGAGTCTGCCTGCCTGTCTGTCTGTCTGTCTGTCTGCCTACCTGCCTGCCTGCCTGCCTGTCTGTCTGTCTGTCTGTCTGTCTGTCTGTCTGTCTGTCTGTCTGTCTCTGTCTGTCTGGTCTCCGGGAGGCTGATAAGAGTAACTACAAACTTCCTGGTTAACATTTTAGCAACCACCTAGCAACCACTGGATCGCCATGGCAACAGCCAGTGACAGTCTGACTGCCCTGAAGTAGGCCTACAAACTGAATGTTGTCTCAAACTGTTTTATTATCTTTAAACATAGTGTTTATTGATTTTCTCAATTTGAGAGAAGTATGTGTGCATAATATTCATCTGTTTTCCCATTTAAACATATGACAGTGCACTATTAAAAAAAAAAATGGTTACATGAATTAACAGAAAATACATTTCCTGGTGGGTTAAAATAATTCTGCCAATCAGGAAAGAGTACTCATTTATCAGCTTATTTTTTTATTGTGTTCCAGTTCCAATTTTGTCTGCTCATTTCCAACTCACACTTCCAATTTCACATTAATTTTCATTCTGTGCAAGTTCTCTCTCCTGATTGGATAACATTGGTATCCCGAACTGAAAATGCATTTTCTGTTTAATAAAGAGCTGGAGAGACATGGAGACTCCTGTTACTCAACAAACACTCAAACACACAAACACTCAAGTATATTTAGCAATGACTACTATCAGAATATAGAGCTATTTTTAACACAAAAATATCACTTATCCTACCTCTAATAATAGAATAATTTGTGATCATCATATTCATATTATGAATTATATTATTAGTGGTACTGATAGCTATATTAACACAGTCATATATACATATATGTTTTAATACATTAAGGCTCATAATTGATGTGGATCAAATTAACGACTCTGAGATTTAAGACAGAATGACAGTGGTGGTAGTGTGTGTGTGTGTGTGTGTGTGTGTGTGTGTGTGTGTGTGTGTGTGTGTGTGTGTGTGTGTGTGTGTGTGTGTGTGTGTGTGTGTGTGTGTGTGTGTGTGTAACCTAACTGGTGACAGATGGTCACAAAGAGAGAGAGACAGAGGGAGAAAGACAGATAGAGAGAGACAGAAAGAGAGTTTGAGGGAGAGAGGTATTAGAGAGTTTGAGAGAGAAAGACACACGCACGCACGCACGCACGCACGCACGCACACACACACACAAACAAACACAGAGAGAGAGAGAGAGAGAGAGAGAGAGAGAGAGAGAGAGAGAGAGAGAGATTGAGATTGAGAGAGAGAGAGGGGGGTGGGGGGGGTTGGCTAATACAAATGGAAAAGATTAGTCACGTGATCCCTGGGGCAGTTTTACTGACGTAGAGGCCATATGGCGCGTGCCGTATGCTAATCACCCTCCACCTCCCTCCCCATCTACCCCTCTCTCCCTCTCTCCCTCTCTCCATCTCTCTCTCTCTCTCTCTCTCTCTCTCTCTCTCTCTCTCTCTCTCTCTCTCTCTCTCTCTCTCCCCATCACCCTGGGTGAAGCTATATAAGTAGCTCTCTCTCTCTTTCTCTCACACAAACGCGCGCACATTAACAGAATAGTGGTGACACACACACCGACCCTCTCTCAGACAGCCCCTCAATGCCTCGTGTCTCCTTATAGAATCATTTGAACAGGTAGGTCATGTTTCTCTCACCTGATTCCATCATTAGTTCATTATCGACATCATTACGTTAATTGATGATAATTAGGCTCACACGGATGTTATGTTTAATTATATTTTCAGCTAATTTATCATTGTTTCATCATGTTTTTTATTAAATATTGTGTTGAAACAGATGTTGGCCATCTCACTTAGTCCCAGAAAATACTTTTTGAATTAAACATTTTTTAATTAAATGTATTCTGTTTTATTTTATTGATTGAATACTTCATTAACAGTTTGCAAAACAAAAAGCACAGAAAGTACAGTTGAATACAAAAGGATGCTAAAAGGATTAAAACCCAAGAAAGCACTATATGGCTTGTTTCCATTGGGCTCCTGTGTATTCAACTCATCGAAACATATGACAGACAGATGTACAATAGGCTACTATGCAAAAGAAAAATCATTAATGTTTATTTCTCAAAAGCTTGGAAACTAAAAAAATTATGCATTATTTTTGGCCTTTATAGCCTGCCCACTATTGTGGTATGTTGGCCTATTTTCAATCATTGCAGATATAAAACACCTTTTACAAAAACAAAGCAGGTGGAAATCATGGATAACATTTTGTTTTAAAAAAACTTTTGGATTATTGATTTTTTTTCAACATCGTTTTTATTTTCCAGTTTCTTCTCTTTCTTTCTTTTTTCCTTTCATTTTTCCTCTCTTTCTCTCATGGGTTTTATTCTCATCTCTCTCTCCCACCTGTCGCATCGGCCGCGCGAACAAACCCGGGCCGTTACATCTAACATTTTTATATAAACCAAAATGACACATGTATGTCTAGGGCTGTCACGATTACAGATTTAAGTTGACGATTCATTTTCATACAAATAATTGCAATTAACGATTTAATTGTGTTTTTGGCATTGAACATTGGAACATATGAATTATCTTCTGTTTGCCTATTAGGCTTTGTAATAAAAAAAATGCACAGGGCAGATATGACAAATAACTGAAATATACAAAGAAATTACTGACATATTTAATCATTTTAAACTTTTTTTGAAAATAAAAAAATTGCGGAAATAGCTGATCGACAAGCTACAAGGCATCAAGAAGCCTACATTGTAAGCTCGTAGAACTGCTATTTCTGACGATTTTGACATATCGATTATGCAAAATAATTTTGATTATCTCAAATAATTTCGATTAGACGGTTATGTAATAATTGTGATGGCCCAGGTATGTCTATATTAATAATATTAACATACGTAGCTGTGATAAACCACATGACACATGTAGACATGATGACACATGTAGGCCTATTATAAACCAAAATGACTAGATATTACTGTAAATTAATTATTCTAAGGAATTTCTCAGTAGTCATTCCATGTCATTTCATTCTGTGGTTGAATTTAAAATCTTG
This sequence comes from Gymnoscopelus microlampas, assembly GCF_963454915.1. Classification (NCBI taxonomy): domain Eukaryota; kingdom Metazoa; phylum Chordata; class Actinopteri; order Myctophiformes; family Myctophidae; genus Gymnoscopelus; species Gymnoscopelus microlampas. The sequence continues at coordinate 8,886,294 of NC_139954.1, read as the reverse complement.
CTTCATTTTAAGAGAGACATACTTTGTTTTGTTTTAATGTTATTAATAATAATGATAATAAAAATAATATTATATTATTAAACCGTCCTGTAATATAATAAAGTGTTCTATTCTTATTTGTATCATGTTCATACAGATGCAGTTATAGTCTCCTAGTAGAAATAATTATGCATAAATATGATATCACTGTGTTTTTCATTAACCAAGTATGATTTTATATATTAGCAAAAAGTTGATACTTAGTTATAATATGAAATATTAAAAAATAAATATTCTGATGACTATAACTGATAGAAACATTCAATGTGATTTGAACACAAATTAATGATTCTGTCTGTCTGTCTGTCTGTCTGTCTGTCTGTCTGTCTGTCTGTCTGTCTGTCTGTCTGTCTGTCTGTCTGTCAGAGAGATGACCAAGTCATTTGCAGAGCGTCAGGAGGAGGTGAATGCAGAGATGGAGACAGGAGGAGGAGGAGGAGGAGGAGGAGGAGGAGGAGGAGGAGAGGAGGAGGAGGAGGACGAGGAGGGATTACAGCAGTTAGAGGAAGAAGAGTTGGAGGAGGAGGATGAGGAAGAGGAGGATGAGGAAGATGAGGAAGACGGAGAGAACAGGAACAAACCAAAACGACGTGGTCCCAGGAAGAAGAAGATGACCAAAGCTCGTATGCAGAGGTCTGTTGATTCATTCATGAGTTGATTCAGTGAGTAGAATGACATTTAATTAGCGCCGCAGTTCAAAAGGAATGTGGATGTAGATGTTGCACTTCATGTGGGAGCCTGTGACGTCAGTCATCTGTGTCGTCAGTCATATGACGTATATGTGTGGACAAAGGCTTCAGCCTGATCTGAGCCCCATTAACTTCCACTGCAAAATAAGGTAACAGGATAGGTGGGCACCAAGGAAGAGTGGGCACCTCAGTGTTAAATTGGCAATTCTTTCCAAAATGTTAAGTATACATGATTAGAACATGCTTATATTTCTACAATTGCTACAAATTGCTTCAAAACCTGTATATCCAGTCATTTTGTGGCATAAACAAGAAGTTGAAGGATAAAATGAAGTCTGATAATGATGTGCCATGCATGTTAACATCATGTATACTTTACATTACTTACAAAATATTTTATCCTTTTACATTTTGCACGAAATAGCCAATTTTACATCTTAGTGCCCAGATGTCCCTATGGTGCCCACCTATCCTGTGTCCCTAAATAAATCAATACATTAAATACATTTCACATTATACGTAACGTGATCCGTTGTTGTGGGGTGTGTGTGTTTGTGTGTGCGTGCGTGCGTGCGTGCGTGCGTGCGTGCGTGCGTGCAAGCGGGCGTATGTGTGAGTGTGTGTGTGTGTGTGTGTGTGTGTGTGTGTGTGTGTGTGTGTGTGTGTGTGTGTGTGTGTGTGTGTGTGTGAAGTACAATGTAAAAGTGCATTTTAGTGAATGGAAGACGATAGTAGAAGTGCCATAAATGCACCATATCATTTTTTTATGTTCAGAATATTACCTGATTATGACGTTCATATTTGACTGATTATATTAATCGATGACGCACGTCCCTCTCCAGGTTTAAGATGAGAAGAATGAAGGCCAATGCGAGGGAAAGGAACCGCATGCACGGCCTGAACGACGCCTTGGAGAGCCTGAGGAAGGTGGTCCCCTGCTACTCCAAGACCCAGAAGCTGTCCAAGATCGAGACGCTCCGCTTGGCCAAGAACTACATCTGGGCTCTGAGCGAGATCCTCCGCTCGGGGAAATCTCCAGATCTCATCAGCTTTGTCCAGGCGCTCTGCAAAGGTACAACAATCCCAATACTATGATATAAAAATACATTTTCATAGGATATAAAACCAACAGTACTAGAGATCCTGGTTGGATTGAAAACCAGCAGTAGAGGTCCTGGTAGAATAGAAACCCAGCAGTACTAGAGGTCCCGGTAGGATATAAAACCAGCAGTACTAGTGCTGGAAGAAAACCATGTACCAGAAGGTAGGATAGAAAACCAGAAATACCAAAACAACTAATCAATACATTTAAAGTATTTATCTGTGTATTTATCTGTGTGTGTGTGTGTGTGTGTGTGTGTGTGTGTGTGTGTGTGTGTGTGTGTGTGTGTGTGTGTGTGTGTGTGTGTGTGTGTGTGTGTGCGCGCGTGCGTGCGTGTGTGCATGTGCGTGCGTGTGTGCATGTGCGTGTGTGTAGGTCTTTCCCAGCCCACCACAAACCTGGTGGCCGGCTGTCTGCAGCTCAACCCCAGGACCTTCCTCCCCGAGCAGAGCCAGCCCTCTCACCTCCACCCCCAGAGCGGAGCGCCGTTCCCCGGACACTACTCCTACCAGAGCCCCGGGCTCACGGCGGGCCTGCCCAGCCCTCCCTACGGCACCATGGACTCCTCCGCCACCCCCTCCCACCACCACCTCTTCCACCACGTGGTCAAATCCCACCACCACCCCCACCACCAGTACGGCGGCGGCGGGTTCGAGCCCCTCCTGGAGGGCTCGGGGTTGGTGGAGTGCTGCTCCAGTCCCGGGGGCTTCGACGGCGCCCCGCTCAGCCCGCCCCTCAGCGTCAACGGAAACTTCACCTCCTCCTCCTCCTTCTCCAAACACGACATGCCCCTCCTGTCGGGGTCCGAGTTCACCTTCTCCATGACCTATGGAGGAGGAGGAGGAGGAGGAGGAGGGGGCGGGGGAGGAGGGGCGGGACCGGTGTACGGCGGCGGTTCGACCCCGCGGTGCGGCGCCGAGCTGCAGATGGACGGTGTGATGATGGGGTTCGACCACGGTCAGATCAGCGCCATCTTTAACGACTCCTGAGGACTCCTTGGTGAAAAAGACTTGATGGTTGTGCGTTTGCATTGTGTAAGGCAGTGGTTCTCAAACCTTTTTTTTCCATTTCAAGGACCCCCAGTTTGGTATGCATTAAGGCCACGGACCCCCATAACTCTGAGAGTGCACAAATGGAACCGAATGGACCCTTACAGGTCCATTTGGTTCCAGTTGTGCACTCAGACTCTCAGAGTTACAGACCTTTAAGGGACCACATGGTTCCTAACTAAAATAATTTAGCTGGGTACCCCCTACAAGCCCCTTAAGGACCGCTGGGGGTTCCCGGACCCCACGTTGACAACCACTGGTGTAAGGACATGTAGTATACGACCAGAGCCATACAGACTACTGTTGCTATGCTGACAGCTAGCAATGTACGTAGCATTTCACAAACTTTTGGAAATGTTGGAAACAACATTCGGAAACAGTTTGATCATGTTTCTTGTACACAACTACAATGTTATGTGATTTAGAATTGCAACTAGCTACTTGTTCAGTTGCATTACAAGCTAGCCATGATCTCCAATTTACTAGCTTTAAAAAAAAAAATGAATCGAAAAAACAAGATTTGTGCTTTGAAGATTAGCTAATCTAAACGTTCTGTGCACTTAATTGACTTTTAAATTCACAACATTGCAGCTTGGTTTTGTTTGTAATTGATCCATTGACCTTGTTGCTGGTGATGAATGTGGGCGTTTTGTCTTCTTTTCAAGTGTCTTATTGCATTCAGTGCATGCGCGTCTGTGTATGTCAGTGTTAGATTAGCCACTAAGGTTAACAACAGGCTCCAGGTTATTATAATACAAAAAGATCTATGATTTTCGAAAGTTGCAGATCTACAATTTGTGAGCTTTGCAGATTGGCTATTGTTTTCTTTGAAATTTTTGTTTAAATATCTGAACAATGTTGACATTTTCCTTTTTTATATTTGAAAAATGTTGAGATCTTTTGGACATTCTTGAAAATGTTATTTTTTATGACATGCCCAAAATAGGGAATCCAGGGTTAATGTGGTTAACATGGACACCAGCCATATCGATCTCTCTGTGTGGCTCTGATGTCACTTCCTGTTTGTTTTTGTAACGATGATGTCAGAGTGACGACGTACAGCGGTCTCACAGTAATAATGATAATTATTTTTGTTGTTATATAATATATCACTGGATATACTGTAAATCACTAAGCAATAATCTGGGATAAACTATGCAATCTTTAAAACCTGAAAAATACTTGGCCAATAATAAAAGAAATAAGCAACAATAATAATAAACATTTCTATTTTTCAACAGCATCTTAATCTCTACGCCCTGCTGAGTTCATTTTTCTCGTGTTTTTGTACACAATTCTCTGACTTCTGTCTGTTTTTTATAATGTTTCAGTTCTAGTCGACGTTATTTCATGTCATTCCATATTAATATTTTATAAGATAGATGATTATTAAAACATTTTATTAAAAGGAAATTAAAAGGATTTACCTGTGTTTCTGTCTCTCATTTAGTGAACCACTTCATAATGGTTCCTTTCTGTTGAATATCTCGGTTTGATATACACATACAGGTTATAATGAAACTACATGAATAAGATAAATTCACTATACTAAATATAACTATAGTTAACTATAACTATAAAGATTTACAACAAATTCAAGTCAGTTAAAGAGAGGGCTTTTTGGTCATCAGGTAGAGGCTCTGAGTCTGAGCCACTCTGCAACGCTTGGTTGGGCAAAATCCTCTCTCTCTCCATCCACTACTACTGAAAAAAGAATGTGTTTTTCAGGATCCTCCTATTGATAATTCTTCTCTTAAACTTGGCCATCAGCCCGAAGAAGGTCTATGATCAAAAGCTTGCTATATATATAAACAAATAAAAAGTCGTGCGGAGGCTGCCTTTAATTGTTCATTTGGTTTCCTTTTGGCTCCAGCACCTCACCCATAAGTCTACTGGGCAGATGAGTGGTGGTTTATTCACTGTTTTGTCAAACTTAGCCTCATTAAAAAGGGCTGACAATGGGTCAGGGTTAAGGTTAGCCCAAGGGGGGGGGGGTGGATATCAAAAGCAGAGGCATGGATCCCCCACCCTGCAGCAAGCCATCAGGCCTCATTATTACATCTGTGTGGGCCGGTTGGGTTGACACTATAATCAGCCTCACATCCAGTGTCTTTACATTCATTCATTGAAAATTGTACAGTATGTTCATATTACTGGTGGCAGTTTGTACACAGGCATAAATTATACGTATGCCTATATTGTACTATACTGTAAATGTATTCATAATAATCTTTAAGCTAACTCTGCAGTCAGTCCAAGTGCAGATGGCTAGACCTTCAATAACTATATAGCACATTATGTCCCCATACACATAAGAAGTTGCATTTGTACAAATCCCTACCTTCCCTGACTCTGTGTAGATGTAGAAATCCCTAGGTACTAGGATATACAGTACCTCTATACTCTTATCTGTACATGTACTGTTTTTCTTCAGTACAGACCACACCTGGTCTGTACTGTCTGTCTGTATTGTCTGTCTTGTCTGTCTGTCTGTCTGTCTGTCTGTCTGTCTGTCTGTCTGTCTGTCTCTAATTTGAAATGAATATGGTGCACAACATTAAACAAATCACATTCTAAAGCTTTGTTACCCATGCTGCTAATTGTCCCAAAAGTGACTGCAGAATCCTGAAAGATTGCTCCAAGTTATTTCAAAAAGTATTTTATCAAGCCACCCTTGCCAACGTGTAGAACTTTCTAACAGCAAATGAACACTAGTGGCTTTGTAAGCCAGTAGTGGTTTTGTAAGCCAGTTTTTCCAAGTTGCTATAGCTCTGTTTACACAATGCTGTAGTTCTGTAACCCCTCCAACTACACATACTATCCCCATTTTAGTTTTTCTTAAACTGTTTTATTTTGCTTCTTTGACACTTGCTTTGGCAATGTAAACATATGGTTTCTCAATTGAATTGAATTGAATTGAATTGAATTGAATTGAATTGAATTGAATTGAATTGAATTGAATTGAATTGAATTGAATTGAATTGAATTGAATTGAATGGAGATCAGAGAGAGGGCTTCTACAGGGAAACAGTGACTGGCATTTGGTTAATTATTACACCAATAGCAATGGCAGACACCTTTCTGTCATTGGCCATGAGAGTGGAACTGCCCATCAGAGGCTGCCACTTAAACAGCATGGGGAAAATTCACAATAGGCCTATAACACAGCGGTCATCGCCATGCTGGACATTTTTGTCAAAATTCTATTTTTGCCATGGACATGCAAATCAATCAGCGGACCATAATATTACACAAAATATGAATGACCATTACAGGTCTGTAACTTGAGAAATCACCGTAATGTACTAATGTGCCATAGTGTCATAGTAAATCAGTGTCTGAAGAAAACCTGGAGACTGACATTCAGTAATGGGGTATTGTGATCAAAATAAGAACATTATAATGTTATGTAAAAACAAAAACAATCTCTCATGAATGCAGTGGTGTAAAGTAACTGAGTACATTTACTAAAGTACTGTACTTAAGTAAAAATGTTTAGGTAATTTTATACTTTACTGGGGTATTTCCAATTTTCAGTCCTTTTACTTTTACTCCACTACATCTCAGAGGCAAATATTGTACTTTTACTCCACTACAATTATTTGAAAACTTTAGTTACTAGTTACTTTGTAGATTTAGATTATTATTACAAAACATACATTACCCACTTCAGCCCTATACATTTCAGCCATTTGAAAATAGCCAATCTACAAGCTCACAATGCGTCTCGATGTGAGGCATTGTGAGTTTGTAGATCTGCTATTTTTCATTTTTATAATTTATAATTTGAAAACTTGTGAAATGGGACATTCTGCATAATGAGTACTTTCTACTTTAAGTACAAAAGTACATTTTGATACCAATACTTTTGTACTTTTACTCAAGTACATTTTTAATTCCGGACTTTTACTTGTAACAGAATATTTCGACATTGTAGTATTGATACTTTTACTTGAGTAAAACATTTGAATACTTTTTCCATCACTTGTCTTGATGAATGTAACAGTCTGCTCAGCTCAAGGGCAGGCTCACACAAGGTGCTGTGCGCGTTCCCGTGAGGACGGTAACTAACTCCACGGGGGCGCGCCGCAGGGGAATCCTCACACAGCCGGGGGCGCGCGCTAAACCGTCTCCAAGGAAACCGGCGGTGCGAGGAAATAACAGTTTTAGCGACGGGCGTCAGTTTTGTCGGTTTGTCAGTTCATTGTCTTGTTTTTTTAACGCTCATATAACATTTCAGTTCATAAGTGCGTAGGCTGCTGTACCGATGACGTCGCACTCACCGGCCGGCGGCGCGTGCAGCGGCAGCGACAGCCCGGAGGAGGAGCCGCGCGACACCTCAGCGACGTCGCCTGTCAGGGAAAAGAAGAAGAAGAAAAAGAGACAGAACGCGGTGGAGGAGAAGAAGAAGAAAAAGAAGAAAGGGAAAGAGAGGAAGAAAGAGCAAGAAGAAGAAAAGGAAGAAGAGGAGGAGGAGGAGGAGAAACGAGAGAAGGGGGAGGAGGAGGGGGATCAAAGGTTTGTTAGTGTTTAATGGTGTGTGTGTGTATGTGTGTGTGTGTGTGTGTGTGTGTGTGTGTGTGTGTGTGTGTGTGTGTGTGTGTGTGTGTGCGCGCGCGCGCGCGTGTCTGTGTGTGTGCGTGTGCGCGTGTGTGTGTTTGTGTGACAATTTGCCTGGCTTTTTTTGGTTATAAATTTAGAGTAGCCAAATATTTTTTTACCCCTTTTTCTCCCCAATTGAATATGTAATGCCAATGAATTCCTCCCCACACACATGTCTGTGTTGTCACTGCTGTTGTATCCTACTGACTCACCTGCCAGTGAGGAGCCCCCACCAGGAGGATGTAGAGCCTTCATCCTACTCCTCCCACCCATCACTCCCCGCTGACAGGTGCGCCTCAGCCGCAGGAGTACGTGCAATGACCAATATCACCCCCCCCCCCCCCCCAGCCGGCTTCCCTCCCCTTAACACAGGCGGCCAATTGACCAGGTCCACCCCCTCAAGGAACCACGAGGTCCCTGGACCACACATTTGAGACCCAGAGTGTTTCCAGTGAGCCAACATGCACAATATCAGCACCCTGACTCTGTTTTTTTTTTTTTAAAGACATTTTTATCCCACGATTTTGTAACCCTATTTTTTTAACACCCAGTGCCAATTGTCTATGTAATCCTGGGCACTACCTTCCCTCTGCCAGCCTAGGGAGGCCAGGGCCGAGCTCATGCCTCCTTCAATGCGTGAGAGCCAACTGACCTTCTTGTCACCTGACAGGGGAGAGTTTCCCTGGTCGGACGTAGCGCGTGGAAGGAACACGTTATTCCAACCAGTTCCCTTCCCCTCCATCAGGTGCTCCGGCTGGCCAGGGGGAGGCAGTATAGTGACCAGGATTACTGCATGTTTTTGTGAGGGTACCTACCCTGACTCTGTTTGACCAGAATGGACCACAACCTGAATTTAGTTAATTAGCATCATTGGTAACACCTGCAAAGGAAGTTAGGGCGAGGCCAAATTTCTTTCCAATATGGCTGCTGTGCATAGAGCCATACTGTAAATCATCACATCTTCATCAACATGCGACACGACATGACGGGTGATGCATGGTGAAATCTGTCCCAATTCATCACCCGTTTGACGCAACGGGTATGAGAATGCGTTGACAATCATTTGACTCAATGTTCACTGATGAATCCAGTTCTACTTAGAACTCTATAGCAGATGAATTGGCAATGAGCTGTAGCTGTCTGATTTTTTTGAGTATTGGGAGAGATGAGATCTGAAAGAAGACTATTAAAATGGTCTGCGTTTCTACTTTTATGTGATTTACATTCACACACAGGGACGATGGAGGCAACCATGCAGGGCACCAACCTCATTGGGACAATTAGGGGTTCATATTCACTTCAGTGTCTTGCTCAAAGACACTTTCCATGTAATTCTATGGACTATTTGTGACAGATATTATTTTGAATGCTATAATTTGAGTGTAGGGTTACAAATATGTAACATGTTTAACACTTTCCGTTTGTGTGTGTGTGTGTGTGTGTGTGTGTGTGTGTGTGTGTGTGTGTGTGTGTGTGTGTGTGTGTGTGTGTGTTAGGCCAGAATCTGTCCTGCTCAGAGGAATCTTCCGTCTGGGGAAGATCAGTCATGACGTCCTGCTCACCAGCGTGCAGTTGTCATGGACACCCATCGTCCCAGAGATGCCCACAGGTCAGTTACCACTCACATCCGTTGCCATAGAAACCCACAGGTGTCAAGGCTGTCATGGCAACTACAGTAGTTACATGGTGCATCTCCATACTTTAGTTTTTTATGTTTTTATGTTACGTTCAGTGTGTATATAATATATATGTGTGTGCTTGTGTGTGTGCATGCTGGGAATTTTAGTAAGAACATCAGATCAGGTTGCATCTGATTGGCAGGAGATGTCTGAAATAGAGACTGTAGATGGAGAAAGAAGGAGAGATGGAGAGAGAGACAGAGTGAGACAAAGAAAACAAACATTCATGCCAGTGAAATATGTACATTGACTTGACTTGATTTGAAGTGATTTTGATTGAATTTAAGTGATTTGAAGTGATTTGAATTGAAGTGATTTGAATTGAAATGAAGTGATTTGAAGTGATTTGAATTGAAATGAAGTGATTTGAAGTGATTTGAATTGAAATTAAGTGATTTGAAGTGATTTGAATTGAAGTGATTTGAATTGAATTGAAACCAGCTGTTCTGCTTCTGACAGTAAACGCACCTTAACT
>NC_139954.1:8866659-8874159 GCF_963454915.1 Gymnoscopelus microlampas | reverse complement strand
TTGCATCGTATCATCATATACATTGGCTGTTTGAAAATAGAAGGTCACGACGGTCGCACTAATCTGCTATTTTCTAAAACAAATCTTGACAATCTTAACATTTATTTTACAAAATGTGGAATGTAAAACATTATAACAACACAAATCTTGTACAGGGGTCCCCGGCACAAAATACTTTCATATTTAGGTGGTGCTTGACATGAAAATGTTTAAACAGTTTAAACAGTATTAGGAAGCAAGCTCTAATAAGCAACTACACTTTAGAAACAAATAAGCCCAACAAAATCTCAACCTGTAATTACCAATATTTATAAGCGACTTCACAGAAAAGCAAGCCCAAAGTTGCACAAAAAAAGAAAAAAATCCCTTGTATTTTTATAATTGTATGGGTGTGTAAGGACCTTTAGTCAGTAAAATGTGTTGAATTTATAAGATAATAAATCGGTTGTCATGAGGACAACATTTGTTTGATTGCAATGTCGCTGATCTAGGATCTGATATGGATCTGACTGATCCGTGTACTCCTTACTATTGGTTGATCGCATCAACCAGTTGATCTAGGTGTGTATAAATATATACTGTGTGTGTGTGTGTGTGTGTGTGTGTGTGTGTGTGTGTGTGTGTGTGTGTGTGTGTGTGTGTGTGTGTGTGTGTGTGTGTGTGTGTGTGTGTGTGTGTGTGTGTGTGTGTGTGTAGCAGGTGGTTCACTGTGACCCATACTGTCCCACAGTGAACCACATGGACCATCACATGAAACTGACCTCCCACAGAGAGAGAGAGAGAGAGAGAGAGAGAGAGAGAGAGAGAGAGAGAGAGAGAGAGAGAGAGAGAGAGAGAGAGAGAGAGAGAGAGAGAGAGAGAGAGAGAGAGAGAGAGAGAGAGAGAGAGAGAGAGAGAGAGAGAGAGAGAGAGAGAGAGAGAGAGAGAGAGAGAGAGAGAGAGAGAGAGAGAGAGAGAGAGAGAGAGTGTGAGCGTGCATGTGGGTGTGTTTTCCTCTGTGTATTGACTGTATGTGACTGTAATATTTATTAGAAGTTAATGAGATGGTGCACACGTGCACACACATACACACAGCCTGTGTTGTGATTTTCTGAGATAAGATGAGATTTCTAAATGAACAGACTTAAAGGGCAAGGCTACTTTGGTAGAGGTCTGGGTTGTGTATTTACCTTGCCATGATGTAACTCCAAAGGTGGACAAGAAATCAAAAATAATTGCTCCAGTGATTAGAAATTGATCATTCAAAATATGCTCCTCATTTACTTACATTGTATGCTGAAACAGCTCTCAAAGTCACTCTTTTAGCACATAAACAAACACAAACAAAGCTGATTCAGACAATATAGAACATCACCAAACGCAGTACTGTTAGTTTTTTTAATAACAAATTTAACTTCATGTTGATTTTACTATTTGAAGATCCGGATCCGGATCCACAGATCCAGTCTGGGTTTTCTTCCAAATACAAATGGCAAAATCAACAGGAAGTTGACATTTTTATTTAAAAAAAGAAACAGTACTGGGTTTGGTGATTCTATATTGTCTGAATTAACCTTATTTGTGTTTGTTTATGTGCTATAAGAGTGACTTTGAGAGCTGTTTCAGCCTACAATGTAAGTCAATGAGGAGCATATTTTGAATTATCAATTTCTAATCACTGGAGCAATTATTTTAGATTTCTTGTCCACTGAGTTACATCATGTCAAGGTAAATACACAAAATACAAATACCAAAGTGGTGTTGCCCTTTAAATACACATAAACAGACATATATTCTATCAATTAGATTAATTATAAGTAATGTACCACCAGTGAATTATGCATGAATATACATATCACCAATGAATAAATGAATGGATATTAATTCATGTAACCACTATCAACAGTGAAAATGACACTATGTACATTGTCAACAGCCTTCAACAGTGGTTATATGAATAATATATCCAGTGTGTGTGAGTGTGTGTGTGTGTGTGTGTGTGTGTGTGTGTGTGTGTGTGTGTGTGTGCGTGCGTGCGTGCGTGCGTGCGTGCGCGCGTGTGTGTGTGTGTGTGTGTGTTGCATATTGGACCATATGCAGAAGTCATGGTTCTATAGGGTACATCCCAGTGGTCCATGTGCAAATAAGGAGCCACAGTCAAGCAGGAGATCAGGAGATATGTGACACTGTAGGGGCACACAGTGGGCGGAGTGACCATGCTGCTTCTGCTGAGTGTGTGTGTGTGTGTGTGTGTGTGTGTGTGTGTGTGTGTGTGTGTGTGTGTGTGTGTGTGTGTGTGTGTGTGTGTGTGTGTGTGTGTGTGTGTGTGCCCCCCCCTCCCGTAGCTGATCAACGCTTATGAAAACTGCCGTCCATCTAAACAGTGCCAAGCTAACAGTAATGTTGCCTGGACACACAATGTCCATTTCAACCTATACAGTCCGCTCAAAACGCCGACCTCCCATTATATATGAACTCATTTTGAGGGGGAACCCCTTCACCTCACCCCGGACCTCACTTTGAGAACTACAGATCAAACAGCCTAGCCACCTAGATCAGACTAGCCATCTTTCTAAGAGTGTAGTAGTGGACCAGCAGTTATATTAGTGACTGGAGTGTACGATCACCCCCACTGTCACGCTGTGACCCTGAGCATATGGAGCCTGCCCTAGGCTTATGGACAGATTGAGTGTGTGTGTGTGTGTGTGTGTGTGTGTGTGTGTGTGTGTGTGTGTGTGTGTGTGTGTGTGTGTGTGTGTGTGTGTGTGTGTGTGTGTGTGTGTGTGTGTGTGTGTGTGTGTCACAATCACAATTATTTTTGCGTGATCGTCATAATTGCTTCCATTTTGAAACATATTCGTACATTTTCAAACATGTTCCAAATCATGACACGTTGTGAGCTTTATACTTTATATATTTAAGTTATTTGTCACATCTGCCCTGTCTTTTTACAAAGACTAAAAGGCAAACAAATGTATTTTTTTGTTCATATGTTCCAATGGTCAAAAGCACAATTACATTTTTAATCGCAATTATCTGTATGGAAATGAATTGTCAAGTAAAATGTCATGATCGTGACAGCCCTACATTAATAACAACATTAATCCATTGACCAACATAAATAGTAACACTAAGTAAGAGCTAATATTGAGACCTGACTGGCTAATGGCTGATTAGATGCCCAATCCCCTCAGTTCATAGTCAGCAGACACACGCACATGCACAGCATGAGATCTGTCATAATCATGACATTTTACTTGTCAACTAATTGTCATACAAATAATTGTATTTCAAAATGAAAGATAAAAACACAGAGAGGAGATCTGTGGATAAATCAACTTAAGACACCAGGGGGGGCACACAATCAAATGCATGTACTGTATGTAATGTGCGGAATGCAGAATGAAACACCTTGAACGTCAACATTGCGTGCCAGCTTGCCACACCATGGACACAGCGGGTGGAGCACTCTCGAGGCAACCACATAGCAAATTGTCACTTGCCAACAAGCCACAGCAAGTCAAGCCTGTTGACACAAAACAGAAAACCTGTCCTTGGCAGTCACAACTGCCAAGGACAGCCCACATCACCCTACTACTATAGTGCATGCATCGACTGGTACTGTAGATGTTTCAGCACCACCGCCAATGGACAGCAACAGGCCGTGCTCGCTCTGTGTCTTTTTTTTGTTTTGAATTTGTTGATTTTTCTACTTTATTTTGTTTTGACTTTATTTCATGTTGTGAGATTTCATAGGAATTGTTTCGTTTTTATTTGTTTTCAAAGTCAGAAAAAAATATTGTGTAATTAAAAAACCTAAAATAATAAGTATTCACTGTTGAAACTGGCACAGTTAAACAAATGGAAGATAGAATTCAAATACAACCAAAATATAGGCTTACCGTATGTATGATAGGGTAGTATGACTAAAACATACATAAGGACATTTTCTTAGTTTTAGTTAGTTTTGTAAGCACACAATAAAGTTAGTTATTGTTTTTTTTGTAAAGCCTTGTTTTTTCCCCCACAGTTAACTAAAATGTTTTAGTTTTTTCATTTGAGTGAAGTATAATAACCGTGTCTTTTTTCCATAAAATACCCAAGAGATCAAAGCAGCATTCAGAGCAGCCACCTGACTGTCTCAGTCTCCACGGAGGCCATTACCAACAGTACAGCCACAGATGAAAAGAGCTTGTAGATCGGCTATTCTTGGCGAGGATATTTGGTGTAGACGGAAAAAGCGGTCTAAATACAATGGTAACTCAAGTTCTCTAAAACAAGGGTTCCCAAACTTTTCAGACTGTGATCCCCCAAAATAATCATATTTGAACTGGGTATCCCCCCACCCTGACAAGCATTTGGAATCGTAGGCATTACATTTAGTTCGACTCAGTTCCACAGATAAATCTCACAACTCCTTGCACTGCGAGACCGGCTATTTTCACAATCTTTGCCTCTTTCTTACGTAATATTTGATATTTTGGCCAATTTGGTATTAAAAAGGTCTTAAAAGTCATTAAATTGTAACTTTAGAAATGCGCAGATACTCTGTATACACTTATACTGTATGTTGGTTTGTTTACTGTTGAGTGAGACAACAATGTTGCACATTAAGCTAATCCTCCGGGACCCCCCAAAACAATTTGGGGACCCCCCTGGGGGTCCTGACCCCCAGTTTGGGAACCACTGCTCTACTGGGGTTTAAGTTGTTTATGGGCTTGGACACCGGAGAAAACCAGTGCTAACAAACCTACGTACACGGAAGCCTTCTATTTTGAAAACCAATCCTAATCCGGAAACGCATCTCTCGTCATTTTAGATTTCTTTGGCTATTCAATAATAGCAGATCTCAGTTTTAGCCTGTTCATTGAATGTAGATATCACCAATCTCTGATTGTCTGGCTACACTAGACTGGTTCCGCTGTGCTTTTTGCATGAACCTGCTCCGGCTCACTGGGGCAGTTTTATCAGGCAGCGGTGGTCCTAAGAATTTCCATAGCTCCATTTTTGTTAACCTTTTGATTAGTTAGTGATTTGTGATGTCCCTTATGGCAGGAAGTATAGAGGCCCATCAACATGCCATTCCAATTTGGGTTGTGTCTTGTGTGTGTGTTTGTGTGTGACCGTCACATACACACACGCGCGCGCACACGCACACGCACACACACACACACACACAGAGCACACTCAATATTTCTGTCCTAACACTTAGACAGATGGTGAGAGGTTGAGAGCTGGTGTGTGTGTGTGTGTGTGTGTGTGTGTGTGTGTGTGTGTGTGTGTGTGTGTGTGTGTGTGTGTGTGTGTGTGTGTGTGTGTGTGTGTGTGTGTGTGTGTGTGTGTGTGTGTGTGTGTGTGTGTGTGTGTGTGTGTGTGTGTGTGTGTGCGCGCACGCGCGCGCACGTGTGCTCGCGCGTGTGCGTGCGAGCGTGAATGTGTGTGTGTGTGTGTGTTGATAGAAAGATGAAACAGAGACAGAAATTGAGAGCAGATAACAGGAAAGAGAGAGGAGAGGATATTATAGTGAAACAGAAGGTTGGACGAGCAGAGAGCTTGGACAGGTTTGAGTAGACAGATGGTGGAGGGGGAGAAGAGATGAGGGTATAGGAGATATCTCAGTACCGGGAAAATTAAATTAACGTGAGACCAGGAGGAGGACAGGAGAGAGACGTTTATCTTTACAATGTTCGCCTCATCTCAGAAGTACTTGAAAGAGTTATCCAACTTGGTAGCTCCTGTCTATCCACTATAAAAAGTGCTTCAAAAAGTAGTAAAATTAGCAATACCCAAAAGTAGAAGTTCTCCTATCACTCAATCACCGAACCGACCGACGTCCCACTCGGCAAATCACTCATACACCGCTATTTTATCCAATAGCGGTGGTAAACCGGTGTTTTTAAATGTGCTGGGATTTTGGCAAGGCAAATGTAAACAATGTTGTACTACTGGGATACTCTTGGATTTCATTCTGAGAGCCTGCTGCCAGTGCTGCCTTACTTTGCGCTGAATCTAGATCATCATCACTCAAGTTACACAGCATCACATTATGGTACCTATTCAGTACTATTCTACTATACGGTATCGGTGGTATAGGGCATAGCAGTGCCGTCCATTTTGTGGTGCCACAAAATATAAAACCCATACATTTTCCCCATAGAGATTTCCGAAAAATATCCTATTATAATTCTAGTAAGCTCACGGTGGTGGTTGGTGGTGGTGGTTGGTGGTAGGGTGGACTCTTGATCAAACTGCGCATGCGTCGTTGTGTGCCAGGTTTCGCGAGAGAAACAAGCACCGAGGTCTATGAAAACGAGGCCAAACCAAACGAACCCTATAACACCAACATTGGCCCTAAAGCGCTTACAATCGGCGGACATGGCAACACCGACGCCGACGCTACACCATAGACCCCGCCCACTCTCTGCTGTGGAAAGTAAACACTCCAGATTTGTTTCCCCACACACGATGCACATTAGCTCCATAAAGAACGGTTCTATGTCGTTCTCTTCCAGGATCGGGCGAACGTCCGCCAAGGCTCCGCTGTTTACCCTTTTGTATACATCGTATCCCAAAACTAATGGTAGATTCTAAACCGCACGGATGTTTAAGGTTTGGTCGCCTGCATAATATTTTAGGTCGCCAGCGAAACTACCCGTTTAAATCGCTTATTTAGTCAGCCTGTGGCCATGTTTCCCATTGTAGCCAAACCGGGAGCAGTAGTGGCAGCAGACGTAGGGTTTTTTTCCGGGTTGAATGGGAAACATGGCCACATGTTTCGCGAGAGAAACAAGCAACGAGGTCTATGAAAACGAGGCCAAACCAAACGAACCCCATACCACCAACATGCAACCTGATAATAATGTCCAAAGCATGTCTGTGTATGTTTACATCCATTACTGTGTTGGCGTTAGTTGGGATTAATGTTTATTAGCCAAACCAAGTTCATATGAGCCGTTAGCGTGATGCTAAGCTAACGGACGTTTGGCGCTAGCATGCGGCTAACGCTAATGCTAACGTCGTCATCGTGACTTAATCAACAATGTAAACGTTTCATCAACACACTTTATGAACCTTACTGTGGTTAATATTATCAGTGCTACCCAAGTAGTCCATTGAAAAGTATTATTTTGGTGTATTTTGTGTATTGTAACTTGGACACTGTAACTTAATGGTAGCTGGGGCGACGCGTTGTTGGCTCATGGTTCAGAATGCCTCATGGGTATTGTAGTCATTTTCTGCTATTTCGGTTCTACTGTGATAGACTGTGCTACATTACCTGCTGTTTAATTGTGAATCATATATGCTATGAATATATGGTAATACAATGTTTATTTTCCTGTATTTCCAGGTTTATGACCTGAGTCATCTATGACCTGTGTGTCATCTGTGTGTCCAGTACTTTGTAATGTGTTGGTTAAAAAAGACAAAACACGAGTTGTGACAAAGACGTGTGATTCTCTGATTAATGTTGTTAGTGGTGTAAAATGCCATCAAAAATATACTCAAGCCTGCTGCAGGGCA
>NC_139954.1:8859159-8861659 GCF_963454915.1 Gymnoscopelus microlampas | reverse complement strand
GGTGAAAACACCAAAATACAACGAGAGGGCAGTGTGTTTCTGCAGGTAAACACCACCACACTACTTTCACTGTGTATAGAGTGAAATGATGGGTCCAATTTTTCTTTTATTTTTTTGTTATGTAATCACAGTGCAAAGTTGCATACTATTCCTTCAAGTAAAAGTATCACTGTACAGTGAAAAAAATACTTTGTTACAGGTACAAGTCCTGCATTCAAAATCTTACTACAGTAGTGCAGTATTAGCATAAAAATAAACTTGACCACTTAACATTTCTAAAAAGAGTGAAAATAGCAAACCGTGGTGAGCTTGTAGACCTAACGTTTTCAAATTCACTTTCTGTAGGACAGTGGTTTTCAAACTTTTTTCATGTCAAGGACCCCCACATTGATATGTATTTGGCCACAGACCCCCATCTGAAAATATCTTGTGCCAGGGACCCCCAGAAGAGAATATTTGTGTATCTAAAAGAAATCTAAATTATTCCAAATTTGTTAGTTAGATATTAATTCCCATTGAAATGAAAATGAGGGGTCATACACTGCCGCCAATTTTCCTTTTTCTCCGCTGTAAATATAGCTATTTGTTGTATTAATGTGTTAATATTCTATGCTCTGATGAATTGAATATAGGACCACAATGGAAACAAGTCCCCAGGACTTTTTTGTGTTATCCTTTTAACCAATGTTTTACTCTACCTCCGTGCTGTTTACAATTTGTGGCTAATAAAATATTCAATCAATCAATCTACAAGCTTGTATGGCTTGTATCGGGTATTTCTTTAAGAAAAGTATAAGATAGGGTCAAGGTAGTTAAATTGATATACAATCTTTATCTGGGGACCCTCTGGAATCCATTTTGAGAACCACTAGGGAGTCATGGATTTGTCATGTTGCATATTAATAAAAGCATGTTTATAATCAGGAAACACCTGAATCTGAATTCAGGAACCCAATCCAGCAAACAAAGCTTCAGTGCTGCTGTGACGCATTAGACAGTGTGTGTCAAATGTGTGTGAGATACTGTAGGTGTGTGCTCAGTAAAGTGTGTCTGTTAGGTAATGGTGTGTTTATTCAGTAACATCATGTGATTTCCGCGAAATATGTGTTCAGTAATGTGTTGTTAGTAGTTATGTATGTTGAAATATTTGTGATTATTGCCTGTCCATGGCATGTTTACTTAAACTGTCAGATTTTATTTGATTTATTTTCCCTTGCCCCCCTGCTCCCCTCTTCTTTACTTATTTCTGAAAGTAACAAAAACATAGATAGATAGATAGATAGATAGATAGATAGATAGATAGATAGATAGAATGATTAGAGATATAAGAATGAGATCAAAAAGATATATAGACTCAGAGTCTGACCTTGTTCTGACTGAGTTAACATAATATATATATTCTATCAATACATATGGTGTAAGTATAATATATCACAATAATGATGTGGTATAGTAATGTGTTGTAATGATTATGGTATGTGGAATGTCTTATAATGTTGCATGTTGTTTTTGTCTTATTTTATCTTTATTTCATTTTATTTCTGAGGAAACGTGGTGCTGTTTGGACAAACTGTTTCTATTTAAAAATACACAAGCAACATAACACACACGGCTATTAATAACTATGTGCCTGTGCGTGTGTGTGTGTGTGTGTGTGTGTGTGTGTGTGTGTGTGTGTGTGTGTGTGTGTGTGTGTGTGTGTGTGTGTGTGTGTGTGTGTGTGTGTGTGTGTGTGTGTGTGTGTGTGTTAAATGTTAAACATTGACTTAGTTTCCCTGAAGTCATTCATTTAATCAAAGTATCCATAGTGACAGGACTCGGAGACATCTCCCTCTATCTGTGTGTGTGTGTGTGTGTGTGTGTGTGTGTGTGTGTGTGTGTGTGTGTGTGTGTGTGTGTGTGCGCGCGCACCCGCGTGTGCCTTGTGGTGATATAAACCCCAGAGTCATCTAGAAGGGGCCATGTGACCTCTGAATGCAGAAACCTAGTGGCCAGTCAAGGAACTGCGCCTTGTGCCCCTAAAACCCTATTGTGAAATAAAATTTCGATGGCGAAGACCTCCTCTTCGCTGACTACATAAACAACATGCATCGTTGCTAAGGGGCAGAAACATTGTACCTCCATCCTTTCAACTTTGTATGTTTTTTTTTGTGTAAATTCATGTCCTACTTTGTCGTACAACAGTGTTGTGCGAAAAGTCCATTTTGTAGAGCTGCTATTTTTTGCTATTTTGGAAGGTTTTTGTGAAAGTGGTGAAGTTTGTCTGTGTTTTTTTTGTATAAATATTGAACCGATGCAAAGTATTAACAAGAGCTTGTGACTAAATAACAACTACTTTGGATCCATTAGAACAGGGGTCTTCAACCAGTGGTCCGGGGACCACCAGTGGTCCTTGAGGGGGTACCATGGGGTCCCTAGCAAAATTAGTTAATATAGCGTTTAACCTCTTTAACCATATTTTATACTTAGTTTCTTAAAAAATAGCACTGAGTGCAGATTG
>NC_139954.1:8844159-8851659 GCF_963454915.1 Gymnoscopelus microlampas | reverse complement strand
CCTTGGGTCACTACGCATCTCCCCATATAGGCCACGCCCATTTGCGTCAGGATAGATTTTTTGATATTGATTTATTTGTGCATTAAATTTCCCCATCCACTTTAATGGGAATTGCAAAAACTCCCATTCAAGTATTTTTTTCTCGGAAACCGTAAGGGCTACAGTTACAAGATTTGGAGGGGAGGTTAATAGTTTTTTGCGAAATTATTATGAAAATAATCACACCAGTCGGCCACATGGTGGCGCTATAACAGCCCACTTTACCTTTTGGCCTATAACTCTTGAACCGTAGCTCGTAAAATCAAAATTTCTTTTCACCTGGATTCCTTGGGTCCCGACGCATCTCCCCATATAGGCCACGCCCATTTGCGTCAGGATAGATTTTCCGCCATTTTGAATTTCCTTCAAAACACACTTTTTGCTCCTTTTCCTTCAAATTTTGTCCTAATCTCACACAAATCGGTACACATGATCTATGGACCCATGCGGTAAAGATATCCAAACGGCATTTTGATTGTCCTTACCGTTCGTCCGTAAATGGCTTCCAAAGTTAGCGGGAGGGGCCCGTTTGACCAAAAATGCCATAAATCACGAACGAAACGTCCGGTCAATCCCAAATTTGAATCACATGTCGAGGGTGGTATACTAAACCAATCCCCAAAAGCATTTCTACTTTGATCCATAGGGGGCGCCACGAATGCTCAAAATGTAACCGTTTGATGCAAAAACCTTATTTCGGGGGGGATCGATCCTCTCAAAATGAAACGCAAGCGATCTCAGGAGTGACGACACAATGTAATTGGCGCAGCCTCCGACGTTATTCCTCCCGGCGTATTCCTCGAGTCCCGGCGGCCGCGACCCGCGACCGGCGTCGGCGCAACCACACTCTGCAATTTCCCCGGAATTGCGACGCGTCTAGTGTTAACATTGTTCCTGATCAATGTTAAACTTCAGACCTTAACTCCTCCCACAGTTTTGCCAGCACACACTCGTGCCATATGTCAAAATGACCGTCTAAATCGGGAATCGTGCGCGTGTATAGGGCTAAGAGATTGGTTAAATAGTTTAATTGATATTAATTTATTAGTGCATTAAATTTCCCCCATCCGCTTTAATGGAAAAGTGAAAAAAATCACATTCAAGTATTTTTTTCTCAGAAACCGTAAGAGCTAGAGTTACCACATTTGGAGGGGAGGTTCATAATTTTCTCCGAAATTATTAAAAAAAATATCACACCATTCGGCCTCATGGTGGCGCTATAACAGCCCCCTTGACGTTTTGGCCTGTAACTCTTGAACCGTAGGTCCTACAATCAAAATTTCTTTTCACCTGGATTCCTTGGGTCACGACGCATCTCCCCACATAGGCCACGCCCATTTGCGTCAGGATAGATTTTCCGCCATTTTGAATTTTCTTCAAAACACACTTTTTGCTCCTTTTCCTACAATTTTGTTCCAAATCTCACACAAATCGGTACACATGATCTATGGACCCATGCAATAAAGATATCCAAATGGCATTTTGATAGTCCTTACCGCTCGTCCGTAATTGGCTTCCAAAGTTAGCGGGAGGGGCCCGTTTTACAAAGAATGCCAAAAATCACGAACGAAACGTCCAATCGATCCCAGATTTGAATCACATGTCGAGGGTGGTTTACTCAACAAATCCCCAAAAGCATTTCCACTTTGACCCATAGGGGGCGCCACAAATGCGCAAAATGTAACCGTTCGATGCAAAAACATGATTTTTGGGGGGAACAATCCTCTCAAAATGAAACGCAAGCGATCTCAGGAGTGACGACACAATGTAATTGGCGCAGCCTCCGACGTTATTCCTCCCGGCGTATTCCTCGAGTCCCGGCGGCCGCGACCCGCGACCGGCGTCGGCGCAACCACACTCTGCAATTTCCCCGGAATTGCGACGCGTCTAGTTAGTGTGGTTGCCCAACAGGGCAACCAGACTATAGTACTCTATACACTTTCCATCTTTATTTATTTATAGATAAACTTTTTTTCAAACCGCATCTCCTCCCACAGTTCTGATCCCCTAATGTTGTGCCATATATCAAAATGACCGTCTAAATCGGGAATCGTGCGCGTGTATAGGGCTAAGAGATTGGTTAAATATTTTAATTGATATTGATTTATTAGTGCATTAAATTTCCCCATCCACTTTAATGTAAAAGTGAAAAAATTCACATTCAAGTATTTTTTTCTCAGAAACCGTAAGAGCTAGAGCTACCAAATTCGGAGGGAAGGTTCATAATATTATCCGAAATTATTGAAAAAATAATTAAACCATTCGGCCTCATGGTGGCGCTATAACAGCCCACTTTACCTTTTGGCCTATAACTCTTGAACCGTAGGTCCTAAAATCAAAATTTCTTTTCACCTGGATTCCTTGGGTCACGACGCATCTCCCCATATAGGTCACGTCCATTTGCGTCAGGATAGATTTTTTGATATTGATTTATTAGTGCATTAAATTTCCCCATCCACTTTAATGGGAATTGCAAAAACTCCCATTCAAGTATTTTTTTCTCAGAAACCGTAAGAGCTACAGTTACCACATTTGGAAGGGAGGTTCATAATTTAATCCAAAATTATTAGAAAAATAATTACACCAATCGGCCACATGGTGGCGCTATAACAGCCCACTTTACCTTTTGGCCTATAACTCTTGAACCGTAGCTCGTAAAATCAAAATTTCTTTTCACCTGGATTCCTTGGGTCCCGACGCATCTCCCCATATAGGCCACGCCCATTTGCGTCAGGATAGATTTTCCGCCATTTTGAATTTTCTTCAAAACACACTTTTTGCTCCTTTTCCTACAATTTTGTTCCAAATCTCACACAAATCGGTACACATGATCTATGGACCCATGCGATAAAGATATCCAAATGGCATTTTGATAGTCCTTACCGCTCGTCCGTAATTGGCTTCCAAAGTTAGCGGGAGGGGCCCGTTTTACAAAGAATGCCAAAAATCACGAACGAAACGTCCAATCGATCCCAGATTTGAATCACATGTCGAGGGTGGTTTACTCAACAAATCCCCAAAAGCATTTCCACTTTGACCCATAGGGGGCGCCACAAATGCGCAAAATGTAACCGTTCGATGCAAAAACATGATTTTTGGGGGGAACAATCCTCTCAAAATGAAACGCAAGCGATCTCAGGAGTGACGACACAATGTAATTGGCGCAGCCTCCGACGTTATTCCTCCCGGCGTATTCCTCGAGTCCCGGCGGCCGCGACCCGCGACCGGCGTCGGCGCAACCACACTCTGCAATTTCCCCGGAATTGCGACGCGTCTAGTGTTAACATTGTTCCTGATCAATGTTAAACTTCAAACCTTAACTCCTCCCACATTTTTCCCAGCACACACTCGTGCCATATCTCAAAATGACCGGCTTCACCGGGAATCGTGCGCTTGTATATTGCTAAGATATAGGTTGTATAGTGTAATTGATTTTTAGTGAATGCATTAATCCCCATTGACTTATAATGGGAAAATGCAAAGACTCACATTCAAGTATTTATTTCTTCGAAATCGTAAGGGCTACAGTTACAACACTTTGAGGGAAGGTTAATAGTTTTTTGCAAAATTATTGAGAAAATAATCACACCAGTCAACCACAAGGTGGCGCTATAACAGCCCACTTTACCTTTTGGCCTATAACTCTTGAACCGTAGGTCGTAAAATCAAAATTTCTTTTCCCCTGGATTCCTTGGGTCACGAAGCATCTCCCCATATAGGGCACGCCCATTTGCGTCAGGATAGATTTCCCGCCATTTTGAATTTTCTTCAAAACACACTTTTTGCTCCTTTTCCTTCAATTTTTTTCCATATCTCACACAAATCGGTACACGTGATCTATGGACCCCTGCGATAAACCTGTCCAAACGACATTATGATAGTCCTTACCGTTCGTCCGTAAATTGTTTCCAAAGTTAGCGGGAGGAACCCGTTTCACCTAAAATGTCAAAAATCACAAACAAAACGTCCAATCGATCCCAGATTTCAATCACATGTCGAGGGTGGTTTACTCAACGAGTCCCCAAAAGCATTTCCACTTTGACCCTTAGGGGGCGCCACAAATGCGCAAAATGTCACCGTTTGATGCAAAAACATGATTTTTGGGGGGGGCAGTCCCTTCAAAAAGAAACGCAAGCGATCTCAGGAGTGACGTGACAATGTGATTGGCGCAGTCTCCGACGGTATTCCTCCCGGCGTATTGCTCGAGTCCCGACCGGCGTCGGCGCAACCACACTTTGCAATTGCAAATTGCGACGCGTCTAGTTAGTGTGGTTGCCCAACAGGGCAACCAGACTATAGTACTCTATACACTTTATTTATTTCCATCTTTATAGATTAACTTTTTTTCAAACCGCATCTCCTCCCACAGTTTTTATCCCCTAATGTTGTGCCATATATCAAAATGACCGTCTAAATCGGGAATCGTGCGCGTGTATAGGGCTAAGAGATTGGTTAAATAGTTTAATTGATATTGATTTATTAGTGCATTAAATTTCCCCATCCACTTTAATGTAAAAGTGAAAAAATTCACATTCAAGTATTTTTTCCTCAGAAACCGTAAGAGCTAGAGCTACCAAATTCGGAGGGAAGGTTCATAATATTATCCGAAATTATTGAAGAAATAATTAAACCATTCGGCCTCATGGTGGCGCTATAACAGCCCACTTTACCTTTTGGCCTATAACTCTTGAACCGTAGGTCCTAAAATCAAAATTTCTTTTCACCTGGATTCCTTGGGTCACGACGCATCTCCCCATATAGGTCACGACCATTTGCGTCAGGATAGATTTTTTGATATTGATTTATTAGTGCATTAAATTTCCCCATCCACTTTAATGGGAATTGCAAAAACTCCCATTCAAGTATTTTTTTCTCAGAAACCGTAAGGGCTACAGTTACAAGATTTGGAGGGGAGGTTAATAGTTTTTTGCGAAATTATTATGAAAATAATCACACCAGTCGGCCACATGGTGGCGCTATAACAGCCCACTTTACCTTTTGGCCTATAACTCTTGAACCGTAGGTCGTAAAATCAAAATCGGTAATCGTGCGCGTGTATAGGGCTAAGAGATTGGTTAAATAGTTTAATTGATATTAATTTATTAGTGCATTAAATTTCCCCCATCCGCTTTAATGGAAAAGTGAAAAAAATCAAATTCAAGTATTTTTTTCTCAGAAACCGTAAGAGCTAGAGTTACCACATTTGGAGGGGAGGTTCATAATTTTCTTTGAAATTATTTTAAAAAATATCACAGCATTCGGCCTCATGGTGGCGCTATAACAGCCCCCTTGACGTTTTGGCCTGTAACTCTTGAACCGTAGGTCCTACAATCAAAATTTCCTTTCACCTGGATTCCTTGGGTCACGACGCATCTCCCCATATAGGCCACGCCCATTTGCGTCAGGATAGATTTTCCGCCATTTTGAATTTTCTTCAAAACACACTTTTTGCTCCTTTTCCTTCAATTTTTTTCCAAATCTCACACAAATCGGTACACGTGATCTATGGACCCATGCGATAAACCTATCCAAGCGGAATTTTGATAGTCCGTACCGTCCGTCCGTAAATGGCTTCCAAAGTTAGCGGGAGGGGCCCGTTTGACCAAAAATGCCATAAATCACGAACAAAACGTCCGGTCAATCCCAAATTTTAATCACATGTCGAGGGTGGTATACTAAACCAATCCCCAAAAGCATTTCTACTTTGATCCATAGGGGGCGCCACGAATGGTCGAAATGTAACCGTTTGATGCAAAAACATGATTTTTGGGGGATCAATCCTCTCAAAATGAAACGCAGGCGATCTCAGGAGTGACGTGACGATGTAATTGGCGCAGTCTCCGACGGTATTCCTCCCGGCGTATTACTGGAGTCCCGACCGCGTCGGCGCAACCACACTCTGCAATTTCCCCGGAATTGCGACGCGTCTAGTGTTAACATTGTTCCTGATCAATGTTAAACTTCAGACCTTAACTCCTCCCACAGTTTTGCCAGCACACACTCGTGCCATATGTCAAAATGACCGTCTAAATCGGGAATCGTGCGCGTGTATAGGGCTAAGAGATTGGTTGAATAGTTTAATTGATATTAATTTATTAGTGCCATTAAATGTCCCCATCCACTTTCATGGAAAAGTGACCAAACTCAAGTTGAAGTATTTTTTTCTCAGAAACCGTAAGAGCTAGAGTTATCAGATTTGGAGGGATAATTCATAATATTGTCCGAAATTGTTGAAAAAAATATCACACCATTCGGCCTCATGGTGGCGCTATAACAGCCCCCTTTACGTTTTGGCCCGTAACTCTTGAACCGTAGGTCCTAAAATCAAAATTTCTTTTCACCTGGATTCCTTGGGTCACTACGCATCTCCCCATATAGGCCACGCCCATTTGCGTCAGGATAGATTTTTTGATATTGATTTATTTCTGCATTAAATTTCCCCATCCACTTTAATGGGAATTGCAAAAACTCCCATTCAAGTATTTTTTTCTCGGAAACCGTAAGGGCTACAGTTACAAGATTTGGAGGGGAGGTTAATAGTTTTTTGCAAAATTATTATGAAAAGAATCACACCAGTCGGCCACATGGTGGCGCTATAACAGCCCACTTTACCTTTTGGCCTGTAACTCTTGAACCGTAGGTCGTAAAATCAAAATTTCTTTTTCCCTGGATTCCTTGGCTCACGACGCATCTTCCCATATAGGCCACGCCCATTTACGTCAGGATAGATTTTCCGCCATTTAGAATTTTCTTCAAAACACACTTTTTGCTCCTTTTCCTTCAATTTTTTTTCCAAATCTCACACAAATCGGTACACGTGATCTATGGACCCATGCGATAAACCTATCCAAGCGGAATTTTGATAGTCCGTACCGTCCGTCCGTAAATGGCTTCCAAAGTTAGCGGGAGGGGCCCGTTTGACCAAAAATGCCATAAATCACGAACGAAACGTCCGGTCAATCCCAAATTTGAATCACATGTCGAGGGTGGTATACTAAACCAATCCCCAAAAGCATTTCTACTTTGATCCATAGGGGGCGCCTGGAATGCTCAAAATTTAACCGTTTGATGCAAAAACCTTATTTGGGGGGATCGATCCTCTCAAAATGAAACGCAAGCGATCTCAGGAGTGACGACACAATGTAATTGGCGCAGCCTCCGACGTTATTCCTCCCGGCGTATTCCTCGAGTCCCGGCGGCCGCGACCCGCGACCGGCGTCGGCGCAACCACACTCTGCAATTTCCCCGGAATTGCGACGCGTCTAGTTAACGTAATTGTTGCACAGAACAGCTCACTTCCAAGACACGCTCCTCAATATTGGAAGCGTGCATGCGTGCTTGTGTGCATACGGGTGTGCATGTGTGCGTGCAAGTGTGTGTGCATGCATGTGTGAGTTCGCGTGCACATCAGTTGTACACAGACAGACAGACAGACAGACAGACAGACAGACACGTATCCAC
>NC_139954.1:8826659-8834159 GCF_963454915.1 Gymnoscopelus microlampas | reverse complement strand
TGGAACATCGACGGAGAGCTCATTTGCATACCCAACGAAGTACTGGTCAGGTAATTATACCGCTGACTCTCATCTTCCATAAACATGAATGGTCTCAGAAGTGTCATGAAAGCAAAGGTTAGAGCCTCAATCTGCGATTTCTTCCAACTGGTTGGCTGTATGTAGAACAGCAGCAACATAGGTTTATAATAATGAGAATACAAAAATATAATCATTTTCAGTCATGAGATTTTATTTTTCTTTATTCCATGTGATGATGATGATGATGATTATTATTATTATGATTATGATTATGATTATGATTATTAGAATCAGAAGAATCAGAATGAACTTTATTGTCACATCACAGGATTACAGGTGTACAGAAGTGGGTGAAATTATTATTTTTATTATTATGCTTGACAGTATGTGTGTGTGTGTGTGTGTGTGTGTGTGTGTGTGTGTGTGTGTGTGTGTGTGTGTGTGTGTGTGTGTGTGTGTGTGTGCGTGTGCGTGTGTGTGTGTGTTCTCAGGGTTCATTCCAGCCTAATAACTCTGTATGGTGCGGAGGTGGAGAGTGCAGACGAGTCCAGCATTAGCTGTTCCTGCATCTGAAAAACACAGATCTAGACTGAGACTGGAACACCTTGGTAATCAGAAAAAATACAGCTTCTTGCAGAGCCACGCTGTAATTCTTCTTTTTCTTTTTTTTAAAGCAAGCCCTCTCTCATTGACCCCCCTTTCTTTGTCAATCCTTTGTCTTTTTATTTTTTTATTTTTGTTGCTTCCCTTTGAAAGTGTGGGTGAGGGAGGGTGGGTGAATGGGTGGGGGGCAGGGATTGGGTATTGTTTTGAATGATGGAAGGCCTGCGGGGAACAATAAAGAGATTTAGAAAAAAATTGCAAGCCTATACCTTTGACTTTGCTACACTGAGGTTTGTCTTTATACAAGTTATAGATGTATTAAGATTATTTAAGGTTTCAAGTCTGAAGGGTTTATTATTACGGTTCTTCTAATTGTAATAACTAGAACTCGCGTCTAGCCCGCGGCCACGCCCACGTAGCGCCCGCGGCCACTGGGCAGCGCATATAAGTGGCGTAGCGTCATAAGGGCCAGTGCGGTGAAGACCCTGTAGCGCGGATGATATGTGGCATAGAGGGGCAGATTGTAAATCTCCAGAGCAGAGGAAACATCCGTGGGCTACCATTGGTTCAGCGATGTGTGCGGTCGCCCTGCGGCCTCTCCTCCTCCACCAATGTGCAGTATTGAGAGCCCTGACCTCACAACATTTGGAGCGATGGGCACTGCACTCTCTGGTTGGTTAGGGTACACCTAGGGCCCAGGTAGAACCCAGTTAAAGCCTGCATGGGCAAACCCAGTTAGGACCCGCCTTGGTCCCACATAAACGTGGCTAGTTGAGGCCCACCTAAGGGCCAGGTAGAAGCTACTTATAGCCCGCATGGGCATTGCAGTTAAGACCCACCTCGGCCCCACATAGAATTGCCTAGGTGGGGCCCACCTAAGGCCCAGGTGATGTTGTGTGTGTAACAGACATACCTGCAGTGTGTAGATCAATGTCCATATGAAAGTCAATGCCCAGCAGTGTTTTTTTTTTCTCCAGCAGAGTTTCTAGTGTCTCTATCTCTCTCTGGAAGAGGTTGCACATGAACTCTGCAGCCGCACTGAGGCGCTCCAACACAAAGACTCTGACATTAAGCTGCTTCACACAACAAACATCAGCACCACGCTGCTGTTTGTCCAAAAGACACAATATATCCTCTCCCACCGACGTCATGTGTTCATTTATCGACAGCCGTACAGACTCCTTTTGACACATTTGACCTCGTTTATCCAGCTCTCACGGACTCTCCCCTAATACAGTGGTTCTCAACCTGTCGGTGGGGACCCCCCACAGGCCAATGTTAAAATGGTAGCACTTGTTCCTCAACATAGTGTGAATGTGCGTGCAAAGTTGACCGCAATCGGACGCTGCATTCATGATTTGCGGCATTTTGTGCAAACTTTAGATGTGAATCTTAGCCAATCGGGATGGAATATGAAAGATTAAACAGATCCGACGTGATCACATGACTATAGAGATCATGTGTACCGATTTGCGTGAAATTTAGATAAAATCGGAAGGAGTAATGTAAAGAAATATGTTTTACATAAGTCGGCCTCCTGGTGGCGCTATAAAAGGTAGATGTGAAAAATGCAGGGGAAAGGTTTTTCCTTGACCTCTAGAGAGTGCTTTTTACACAGATTGGTGCAGTTGTAGGTAAAAACACAAATCGGACTGTTATAGCGCCACCATGAGGCTGATTAGAAAAATCTCAAGTGGAATTTCTTCCTCGGCATAGTGGGAATGTGGGTGCAAAGTTGCACGGAAAGTGCATGCTGTGTTCATAATTTGAGGCATTTTGGTCAAAACGGAGAAGTCCTGCAAACTTTGGAAGCCATTTTTAGTCAATCAGGATGGAATATGAAAAATCTGAAAGACGTTTTTTTTTAAAAATGACTATAGAGATACTGTGTTTCGATTTGCGTGATGTTAGGACAAAATATGTAGGAGTACTGTGAGAAAATGTGTTTTGCAAAAAGTGGCCTCCTGGTGGCACTATAACAGGGCCATGTGAAAGAAATGGGGCAGAGGTTTTGAATTGGCATGCAGGGAGTGTGTGTGCACAGTTTCGCTGCGATCAAGCCACCGATGCGGGAGATTAGCTATCCACAGACGGACGGACAGGGTGTAAAACATACTCTCGCGCCATGCCTTTCGGCCTGCTGGAGACAATAAAAAAGCTAAAGTAAAGGGAAAGACCATTACTGCAACAAAAGTAGTCAACAAACTATACTGTAAAACATTGGCCACATTGTCAAATAATATAAGAAAGAGGCAAACATGTTGAAAATAGCCGATCTACAAGCGTACAACGCCTCTCAACGTGAGGCGTTGTGAGCTTGTAGATCTGCTACTTTCACAATATTGACTTGTGGAACGGAGTCAAACAAAATGGGGGGGTCCCCAGTTCAAATATGATTATTTGGGGGGGGGGGCAGGGGGGATAGCCACTGCCCTAATTGGACCGAAATAATCTGAAATTACTACATTACCATAATGCAGCATAATGCATACCATAATGCATAATGCAGACCTGGGCGGTCCTGCCATTACGTTAGTTAGTGGAGTTACACCATCTACAATGGACTGACGGAGCAGCAATAATAACATTTACCACACGAACGTGCATTGTTGACAAAGTGATTGCATAGCCGCTGCAGGCATGACAACGACGTTAGCGTTAGCTACATGGCAACTATCACAGCGCCCTGTCCGGCATCGCTGCGACTGACTCTGATGGCTACAGCCATAGATATATATAAACACTACAGCAAACTCTCTGCGATGCCATTGTCTGGAAACTGCTCTTAGCGTGACACGACCAATGAGAGTGAGCGCTTTCATTGTTGCTAAGATACGGGGCGTCTCTGCCCCATAGCTTGTAGATCTCTCACACGTGATTGGCGTAGGCTGCGTTGCCAGGTCTGACTTTTTGTATAAGCAATGGTTGGCGGATTTTTTGGCGCTTTTGGGATCGTTCGCATAGTGCGCACGGCAGCGCTTGTTTCGCGCACGTCAGTGCGACGTGGCAACAGACGTGGCAACGTGAAAGGGTGGTCACTGTTTCGCAGATGATGATTGGCTGGTGAGATTGACCACCCGGAAGTAATAGTGAAGTGAGTTTGTTGGTCCAGCCGTGTCTTGCTCGCGTCCGTGTGTTTGTCGCTCTGTGTCTGTGTAACGCTCTGGTTGTGTCCCTCGTTGGCCCCATAGATATATATATATGGTTGGCCCTTCCTCTGTCTCGTCAGCGCGACGTGGCAACGGACGTGGCAACGTACGTCAGCACGACGTGGCAACGGACGTGGCAACGTACGTCACTGTTTCGCAGATGATGATTGGCAGGTGAGATTGACCACCCGGAAGGAAATTTGGAAAAATTTGGAGCAGACACTTTATGACACTTTATGATTATTTTAAAATGAGGCACATGTGAAGGTTGTAAATTAAGTAGAATTACTTATATACTTTTGCATGAGTGATTTTTGTAGCAAGTTGGGAGGGAAATGGAGCAGTGCTTTGGCCGTGAGTTGTTCCTTAGTGGTTGAGGTTCCAAAGGCGCACGGCTCTCTGATTGTATTGTTGGGATGGGATGGGATTTTAGAGTACAGGTTGGGGTTCATCCCCTACTCCGCCTGCAAGTCGATACACAGCCAGGCTGACCTCATGTGCCAAGGTGTCCGCGCCCTCCTGTGTCTCTGCTTCAGCGTACACTCTGACCACATCCTCGGTTCCAGAGGGTCGCACAAAAGAGCGTCCCTGTTTGCAGTTCTTCACCAGGCTGTCGATGGCCTCCTGCAGACCCGGCGGACTCACGACCCGCCTCTCTTCATCCGCTGTGTCGATCACCCTGCGATCGGACACCTTGACTTTGAGCTGTCTGTTGGGTACGTCGACGTACGTGGCGTCCCACTGTTCTACGGTCATGCCCTTAAGGGCCAGTACAGCCTCGATCAGCAGCATGTCGGAAATGGCATCGCCCACTGTCTGGTTGACAATGTTGACGGTATTATGCAGCAGCGCGGCCGCCCTCCTCCTCTCGTCGTTGGAGTCGGGGTCCTCGGCTAGCCGGCGGATCTCCTCTTCAGCTACCTTACTGAACAACACAGTTCCGTGGCCGTTGGCCTCAAAGTACACGCCAATGTCGAACTCCTGCGCTGCGCAGTGGAGGTGTTTAACCCCGGTCTTGGTGCACCTCACCGTTACCTTCACAGTGTCCTCCAGGTAGCGCGTTGAGCTGCCGTTAGCGTACGCCGTCTGCACCACCGCTATCTTCAGGTCTAGGCCGGCCTGCGCGAGTAGCTCTTTGAGGAAGGTGCTGATGAGAGTAGCTATCTTATCTCCGTCCAGCAGATGGAACCGTCCGTCCGAGTCGCTGTAGTAATACACTATGCGGTCTGCGTCGCCGTCGAACGAGCAGCAACGCTCCCCCGCACGCGCCTGAACACCTGTGGGCGGTCGCTGTTGCACTTTGACATAGTCGGCTCCACACTGGTGATTAAGCATTCCGCCGGTGCCGTTGAAGAGGGATATGTGAAGTTCCTTCATCAGGTGTGCCTCCATCTCCCGCACCTTCAGGGCCCCGACGCCGTTAGCTCCGTCCAGCGACAAGCGATTCTGCTCGTCTGTGCGTTTTGGTGCATATCGGGCGAACTGAATGAACGCTTGGGACAGTTTACGGTAGTATCCCTCCACCGTGGCCTCGCCGTAGCCGCCCTGCGTGTTCTGACAGCGCACCATGTAGTGGAGCTGTGGAGTGGTCACCAAGCCATAGTCTTTGCTGAGACCACCAAGGGCAGACACTCCGTCCAACACAGCCTGTGACAGAGTGACACCACTGCTCCTGGTGTCTCTGCCCACAAAGACGCTAGCTTCCTGGGACATGTCGATGACCTCTGTCTCTGTGATATCCCTCAGAGCACTGAGCAGGTGGTCCTGCTCCGAGTTGGCCAGCTGGGTGGCATAACCCTCCCATGCCACTGTCACCATCTCCCCCATAGGGTCAACCAGCTTCACTCCGTTGTCCTCCTCTGGGTTGTGGGACGCAGTGACCATGACTCCAACGGTGGCTCGGGTCTTCTTGGACCTGAGCGCGGCCAGCAGGCCCATTCGGAACAGGACGTGGTCCAGTTGTCCCGCGTCGGTTCTGAAGCCGGAAGTACCGTACTGCAAAACCAGCCCTGCTGGCTTTGGATGCAGCAGGGACTTCTGGGATACGTTCTCAAACTGGGACATTGTGGCCTGGTGAATGACGTTTCCTGACTGTCCTGATACTGATCTGCTTGTATATAGTCTATTTCCACTTCTTTTGAAAATCATGCCTGTAATGACATTTCGATCTGCAAGGTGCAATCCTGGGGTGTCAACAACGGCCAGCATCACTCACTCACCTGCAGCATGATACGTGTAATGTTGTTGTGTTTCTGAAGAAACAGTGTGGGCTGACTGTGACGTCATATTTACCTCCAAGTACTGACGTCATTTTGAGGTCCAAATATGGAGTTTCAAAAGCTCCATATTTGCCTCCATTGATTCCTAGTATAAAATGAGTAGCGATTATCATCTTTTTAATTATTAATGACCCTAATGGCTATTATTATTATACCCTGTTAGCTATTATTATTATAATATATTATTATTATTATTATTTCATTTTTTTATTGTCTCCGCCAAGAGAGTTTGTTTTCACTTTCCGTCAGCCAAGCAAACATTGGTCAAGCCTCACGTGACACTTGACAATACAGTGAAATAGTGTGATCTGATTGGCTATTGACGTATAACGGCCTATAAATACATGTGTCACTTTGACACATGGCACAGACTTGAAAGAGTCTGTGCCTCTTTCAAAGTGAGGTAAGACAGGAACAATCACGAAATGGCTGAGAAATGGCGGATACTGTAACAATTGGATAGGACACTTACACAGACAGGACAGATAGGACACTTACACAGACAGGACGGATAGGACACTTACATAGACAGGACGGATAGGACACTTATACAGACAGGACGGATAGGACACTTATACAGACAGGACGGATAGGACACTTATACAGACAGGACGGATCTGACACTTATACAGACAGGACGGATAGGACAGTTAGAACATAAGAATTAGAACATTCCCAACATTCCCAACACAAGTCTGCTGGCGGAGACTTGTGCTCCGAGGAGCACTTTTTCTAGTTATTATTATTATTATATTATATTTACCATTATTATTACGTTGATTAAATGTTTAGTTGTCACCTTGGTTAGAAATTAGAATTTAGTGTCACTGTCCTGTATGGTTCTGTGTAGAAGTGATGACTGACTGTAATTATCATTGGTAACACCTTTGAAGGAAGTAAGAAAGACGTGCCAATTTCATGCTGATATACAGGTATACTAAGTATACTATACGAGATAGACTGCTGTGCATAGAGCCTAGTTGGCTTATCCGACCTCCATTCCCTCACTTTGCTCTTGATAAAGTGCATATCTGCTAAATGCTTGAAATGTAAATTGACTGGGGCTTGTCCCCCCCACCCATTATAATGTCATGAATATCTTTATGAATTAATTTATTTATTTTTAAGTATTATAATTAGGGTTGTCCGATATTGGCTTTTTTACCGATAACCGATATACCGATATTGTCCAACTCTTAATTACCGATACCGATATCAACCGATACCGATATATGCGGGGATTATTGTGATTAGGGTAAGCTCAAATTTCATATCACACACACCATATACAGTAAGAACTCATGTAACTTATTTATAAAAAAAAAAAAAAAAAAAAAAATTACCGATATTTTCCCGATATCAATTTTTATGCTAATATCGGCCGATAATATCGGGAGGCCGATAATATCGGACATCCCTAATTATAATATAATATTATGCTCCTCCTC
>NC_139954.1:8804159-8821659 GCF_963454915.1 Gymnoscopelus microlampas | reverse complement strand
ATTATACAATGATGCTAAAAGGATAACACAAAACTACTTAATAGTGCTGCTGCTGACATATGTAGTTTATATCTCCCTCTGTTTATCCTGGGCTCAGTAGGGGACAAAGAGACACACACATAAATAAATAAAATGATGATAAATAATTATAATTATAATTATATAATCACCTGTGTTTATCTAGTGGAATGTTCATTTGTCAAATTGTTCTTAATCTTTGATTAGAGATACATCTGTAGTAGGCCCTAGTACTGAAGTCATGATGGCCATTTGGCTTGATGTTTTGTTCAGTTACTAAGTGGGTTTACTGTGCTTTATTCTTACATGTGTTAAAAAATAAAAACACATATACAACCACACACATGCACACGCTGCACTATGAGCTTGTAGATCTGCTATTTTTTTTAAATCATGAAAATGTTGAAATGTTTAAAAAAAGAAGAAAAAAAAACGTGGAACTTCACTCATATATTTGAAAAATAAACGGAGTAAGGGAGCAACAACCGTGTGCAGCTCAACTTTGTGTTCCTTGATGTGAGACCCCAGACAAACTTTAAAGCATATGTATGTTAATGCTGTTTAGGTGTGAATCAATAGCAAGGTTGCTGCGCAGAATGTGTGCCGGAACAGGAGAGATGTTGACACAAGTATTAGCATCTACAGAAAACTAAATGAGGCCGGTGCAGAAAAAGCAGTGGTGGGAAAAGTACTCAAATGTTTTACTTAAGTAAAACTATCAATACTGCAATGTAGAAGTACTCTGTGACGAGTAAAAGTCCGGAATTAAAAATGTACTTGGGTAAAATTACAAAAGTATTGGTATCAAAATGTACTTAATGTACCAAAAGTACAAAAATGTTTGAAAATAGCAGATCTACAAGCTCACAACGAGCTTGTAGGTCTGCTATTTTTAAATAGCCTAGGTATTAAATAGGGCTGAAGTGGTTAATGTACTGTATGTTTTATAATATAATAATTGATATCTGCAAAGTAACTAGTAACTCAAATGATTGTAGTGGAGTAAAAGTACAATATTTGCCTCTGAGATGTAGAGGAGTAGAAGTAAAAGTATAGACAATTGGAAATACTTCAGTAAAGTAAAAGTACCTCAAAAGTGTACTTGAGTACAGTACATAAAGTAAGTACATGTACTTAGTTACTTTACACCACTGAGAAAAAGGAATGTCATTTTGTATTTTAAAACAAAATGCCAGACGCCAGAGGGTTAACTGTGTCTGAGTGAAAACAGATTACTTTTGGAGTCATGTCACTGTAATCTTTGGACCATCAGGAGCTCTCAGTAATCCATGGCACCGATGCAAAAACAAACAAATCAAAAATCTAACATTTAGAAAGCAGGTCCGACTTAATCCTTCAATGCATGAGGGGTCAAAAATACTGCTTTTGTAATCAATAGTTTTGTTCATTAACAATAACATGAGTCCTTTCCTTACACATAATACCTGCTTAATGTTGTAGTTGCTTTCCCTGGGTGTACTTAGGCTGAGTATCCAAATATGACCATTAAGCATAACATCTCTGTCCAAAATGACACTTCAGAGGAGAGCTTCTGTCCCCCAGGCCAGGAGGCTGTAAAGGTTGTTCCTCTGCTCAGATATTATTCACCCTGTCTGGATATTCATATTTTCTATAATAGGTTCATCTTTGATATGGGGTATCCATGATGCTTTTACCCATTTCTCAATGTTTTGCTGGGTTTGGGGCATTGACCTGAAAGGCCTTTGACTGAGGCCTGTCCAAATAATAGCTTTGGCTCATAGTTTTATGTCCAAAGAACACATATTGTTCTGAACATGAGACCTATTCGTGATTCAGAACATACAAGGACACAGAGAACAGTATTGTCTGTACATACCTGCTTCTAATGTGGACACTACACAAGTTATAACTATAAAAAATAATCATCATAATTATTAAGGTGCCAGGCTCTGCAGAGCATTCTGTTTTGTTATTGGAATTCTTCTTCTTCTTCTTCTTCTTCTTCTTCTTCTTCTTCTTCTTCTTCTTCTTCTTCTTCTTCTTCTTCTTCTTCTTCTTTTTTTTTGGCAGTTCTGGCTTAACCGTGCATACGCTTTTTATGAAACTCGGTGCATTGCAAACAACATGACTATCAATAATATTATTAATATTAATAATATTAATTAATCTTTGACAATTGCACATATTATGTGCTATTGTTAAAGATAACATGAAATGCTTATTTGAGAGTAGGTTTTTTCAATGTATGACGTACTTCATTGTGAAAATAGCCGATCTAAATCTCACACCTTTTCAGATAGTAACGTTTTGTGAGCTTGTAGATCGTCTACTTTCACCAGTTTCTGTTCCGAGGAGACGTACAATTTCGGTAGATGGTTAGGGAACCAGGGAACACTGCCAGGGTTATCATATCTCTAGCTCAATGAGAAGAAAGGCAGCCTATGAGTGCGGAGGTCACTGGTTCGATCTCTGTGCCCGGCGATGTGTTGAGGTGATCATGATTTGGCATTTGTAGGCTTACGCATAGTATTTCTTGAGGTTAGGGGTAGGCATAGTTTTACTGAGGTTAGAGTTAGTGAGGGTTTAAAATGTTCATTTGTTAATTGCATGGTATTCTTTCTCTCAAGTTCAGTCTTCTATGTTTCTATGGCTTATTGCATATTACTTATTATTGCTTCTTTCTTTTTTCTTTCTGCATTCACTGGCCCCGTATTATTGCTGCTTGCAGCTATATTTATTATTATTTATATATTTTTGATTATTATTATTATATTATATTTACCATTATTATTACGTTGATTAAATGTTTAGTTGTCACCTTGGTTAGAAATTAGTGTCACTGTGTATGGTATGTCACTGTATGGTTCTGTGTAGAAGTAATCTCTCAAGAACAGATTCTGCTCTACAGCAGAGGTCACTGTTTTTCATTTTCAGTTAGATCTGGGTTCCCAGATTGGTGTAGAAGTTATGACTGACCATGCTGATATACAGGTATAAGAGATAGACTGCTGTGCATAGAGCCTAGTTGGCCTATCCGACCTCCATTCCCTCACTTTGCTCTTGATAAAGTGCATATCTGCTAAATGCTTGAATTGTAAATTGACTGGGGCTTGTCCCCCCCATATTATAATGTCATGACTATCTTTATTAATGAATGTATTTATTTTTAAGTATTATAATATAACATGCTCCTCCTCCCGTGACTAAAAGTGAGACAATAATGCAATGCATTTAAATAAAAAAATGATTTTATTATTAAAAGCATCAATACATCTTCAGCGACATTCCAGTGCACAATTAGACCAATTAAACCAAAACACATTGCTTGTCCACACAATTATCTACAGGAAATAAAATAAAATAACTTTCATTTACAAAATTACTTCATTTACAAAAGAGTGTGATGGAAGCAACAATGCAACACGCAAAGACTGCGCTTTCCTCTTAGAAACATTTCTCTTCCAGAGAGACAGACAGACAGACAGACAGACAGACAGACAGACAGTAAATGGTTCACTGTGGTATAACTGATCTCTAATACGGTCGTTCTCAACCTTTTCAGCCCACCAAAATAATCACATTTTAAAATAGCCGATCTACAAGCTCGAAACCCCTCGCCAAGCAAGGCGTAGTGACCTTGTAGATCGGCTATTTCCCCCCCTAGGGGTCCCGACCCACAGGTTGAGAACCACTGCTCTAATACCTCATTCCATAATTAACCTGCCGGACACACAGACAAGGCAGTAAGACAGGTAGTCAGTAAGACAGGCAGTCAGTAAGACAGGCAGTCAGTGAGATCACTTTTTTCATCAGCTTTTTTTAAATAAAAGTCACATTAAATAAGACTCAAACACAAAACATTTCATAAACTACAAACAATAGTTAACAACAGTGGTTCTCAACCCGATAGGCTGCCATGTTGAGTGGTCAGATAGGGTGGGCCGCATGCATTTTCAGAGCATGTTTATTTTAATGATCAATCAATCGACTGTGTTCCGATTGATATACTTAAAAAGTTCCACTTGATCACAATGAAAACATACCATACCAAAATCATAATGTTTTGCCAATTATTTGAGGGCCCACTTGCAATACCCTCGCGGCCGACCCGTGGTCCCCGGCCCGCAGGTTGAGAATCACTGGTTAGCACCATACAGCTGTGTGTTGATAAGTGTGCATGTGATGTACGGGTGTATAAAAAAAAATATTATCTGCTGCTAATCGAAGAAAGATGACTGTACATAATAGCTGTGTTAATCTACGGTGAAATAATGCATCATAATTATTCATGTTTAGGCGAGAGGAATAGAAGAGAGGTTGCAACCACGCCAAAAGAAATGGAAAAGAAGAAACCACATTTGAACGCACCAGGTTTTCCATGCAACCAGGCACAGGACCCTGTCCGGGTTCTAGAACCTGGCCGGGTTCTAGACAACTGTCCGGGTTCTAGACCCTGTCCGGGTTCTAGACAACTGTCCGGGTTGTAGACCCTGTCCGAGTTTGTTCTAGAACAGTGATTCTAGACCCCGTCTGTCACGGTGTGTTGACACTTCCTGAATGA
Organism: Gymnoscopelus microlampas; assembly: GCF_963454915.1. Classification (NCBI taxonomy): domain Eukaryota; kingdom Metazoa; phylum Chordata; class Actinopteri; order Myctophiformes; family Myctophidae; genus Gymnoscopelus; species Gymnoscopelus microlampas. The sequence continues at coordinate 8,817,098 of NC_139954.1, read as the reverse complement.
TCCTGGGCCGTTATGATTGGTCCCGCCTTCCATTCGTATCTCTTGTTCATCTTTAGTTCTCTGTATCTATCCATGAATTCATGTATCTGTTCCGTCAGTCTACACATGGGTGTGTGTGTGTGTGTGTGTGTGTGTGTGTGTGTGTGTGTGTGTGTGTGTGTGTGTGTGTGTGTTAGGAGGAGCTCTCCGTTTTGTCCATTTTAGGGACATAGTCCCAGCTTTCTCTTTTGAAGTCATCGTCTGTCTTCTGGTGTTGTCTCTTAAAGAAACCAGCCTGATAGAAAGAAAGACAGACAGACAGACAGACAGACAGACAGACAGACAGACAGACAGACAGACAGACAGACAGACATTAATTTCAACAGAACATTGGTGACGAGCATCACTGTTTATCTCTGTTATTGTTACGTTAGATCAGTGGTTTCGAACCTCTTCTGAATCAGGGCCCACTTGAAAATCTTCAAGGCAGCCCACCCATCTGTCCACTTAACATTGCCGTGTTAAGCGGTCAGATGGGTGTGCCGCGTGCATTTTCAGAGCATGTTTATTGTAATGATCAATCAGTCGACCGTGTTCCGGCTTGGATCGATGGAACTAACGTAGTACACGTTAAGTTCCTATTTATCGCTATCACAATGAAAACACACTGAATACACCATGAATTATGTTCTTATTTTTTTTACATTTCAAAAGAAAGAATATATAAATGCTACTGTATATCATCATCAACATCTTAGCGTTTTGGCAATGATTTTGGGTCCCACTTGCAATATCCTCACGGCCCACCAGAGGGCTCTGGCGCACTGGCGGGTTTACAATGTGTACTTTTTATGTCCCTCCTGACAGACTGAGTCAATAGGCTCTATGCACAGCAGCCGTATTGGAAAGAAACATATCCCGTCGATAAAAAAATCATCACAAAAACATAGTTCTCGATTATATGACTAATCAAAAAAAGCGATTGATAGAATAATCGCTACAAAATAACAAAGGATAGTGTCAGCCCTAGAATGTAGTGTTGTGTAACGTTACCTTCCACAGACAGTAGATGAGACCAGTGAGGATCAGGAGGCCAATGATCAAACTGACGATGATGATGAAGATTTGAACAGCTGCCGGCGGTTTCTGGTTGAAATGAGCCTCCACCACAACCTAGAAACACAACACACAGAACGGACAACTTAGAACAACAACATTATCGTCTCTGTCGGGTGGAAACCTCATACAGTATGTATGTCCAAAACTGTTGCTTTTCAGGATTCAAATTCAAAAGCATCAAAAGTAGCAGATCTACAAGCTCAAAAGCTTTCGAGCTTGTGGATCTGCTACCTCTGATCAAAGGACATGAGAGGTTTTTGCCCGACAGCAACAGAACCTAGAACAACAACACATAGAAGCTAGAAACACAACACATAATCTAGAAATACGACACAGAAGCTAGAAATACGACACATAGAAGCTAGAAATATAACTCATAGAAGCTAGAAATACGACACATAGAAGCTAAAAATATGACACATAGAAGCTAGAAATACGACACATAGAAGCTAAAAATATGACACATAGAAGCTAGAAATACGACACATAGAAGCTAGCAATACGACACATAGAAGCCATAAACACGACACAGAAGCTAAAAATACAACACATAGAAGCTAGAAAAACAACACATAGAAGCTAGAAATACAACACTGAGCATAGCAGAACAACATAGAAGCTTGTACCTGTGCCAGAGGGAGTGTGTGTGTGAGGATGGTGTGTTCATCCTCTGTGGGAGACGTCATGACTGCTATACTCTCAACAACCATGATACCATGACGACCCTGGGAGACACACACACATACAGATGAGTAATATTTCATATTAATGTTAATCTCATATGAATAACAGGTTTTATCAATTTACAATGTAGGCATTTAGCAGACGCTCTCATCCAGAATGACTTACAATAAGCAAGGTAAACACATACATAGATTGCAGACAGACAGCGTAGTGCCTCAGTAAACATGAATCTCAGGTAAACCAAGAACCTATAGCATCAGTCTAAACAATATACTGCCAAAATAATAATCTGTACATTGAAACTATAGGATACCAGGTAAAAAAAATCACATTGCGGTCAAGAAAAACAAGCCTAAGAAACAAAAACATGAGAACAAATGACCACAGCCTGTCTGCATGGTCACCAATGAATTGTGATGGAACCAATAATCCGATCGATGGTTATATGTAGAGGTAGTAGTAGCAGTAGTAGTAGTGGTGGTAGTAATGTAGTACTATACCGGGTACTGAAGTAGTACTGTAGGGTTTAGTTTAGTCGTGATTTGGACGGTCGCCTCCTTTCCCGACTCCAGGTTACCGAGGTAACACACCAAACGTTCACACAGGATGTCCTGACGACCACAGAACTACACACACACGCGCACACACACACACACACACACACACACACACACACACACACACACACACACACACACACACACACACACACACACACACACACACACACACACAAACACAGTGTTAAGTAAAAAATAACCCTGAAAAAACATCTGAAACATAAACTATCACTTATTAGTAACATGAATAACCTACCTTAAAAAAATAATCTATACAACTTTAATCGAATTGATAAAACCTTAACATTCATGTTCATGTTGACTATACTTGTGTTATGCTGATCCTCAAAGGTTTTTAGAGTTTGGCTTACACTTAACAAAAGGTTATACGTGCATGTGCGTGCGTGCGTGTGTGTTTACCATTCTGCGTGTGGTTGTTTTACTAAAATAAAAGATAATCTGTTTGAGGATGGACACTCCTGGGAGGTCACACTCTTCTTCTACTGTCGCAGTCTGGTTACTGATGTAACACTGGCCCTGGGAGGACTGGAGAGACAGGACAGATAGGGCAGACAGACAGACAGACAGACAGACAGACAGACAGGACAGACCGACATACAGTCAGTTTATCAACTTTATTAACGTTCACAATCTATACTGCTGTTTAATTACATCACTCCCATAAATGATAACATCTATAAGCTAATATCTACAAGGTTATTGTGAGCTTTTATAGATCTGCTATTTTTGCCAAACATTCACCCCGGATGCCAGTGCCCTGGGGTCCGTATCTATAATCAGGGGCCTTTGGGCAGCCTGTAGCTCTGGTCCAGAGCGTTAGCGAGTTCTTGCAGTGTTATTCCCAAAGACAGAAACGTGCAGTAACGTGCAAGGTCTAAACTGTTTTATAAAAAAGCAGTTTTTGAAAGACTATTCCCCGCTGTGGAAAACGTCTCAGAACCCACCTCTTGTGTAAAATCCCCTTTTTGGGCAGAAAATAAAATGTATAGCCTACGCTAGACTGTGTTTGGCTTTTATATTCACTCACCTACAGTGCACCACCCACAGATCAAAAAGTGTGCCACAGGTGCTTTCTTGACTCACAAATGCCTTACAACCCGAACATAGTGTTTGCGTGCCCACTCGACCGCCTATTCTGGGTAGAGTGGGGGGGGGGATAATTGGCTGCAGGGGCCCTGTGAGTCTTAATCGTCCCTGGTTAAACCTAACAGTGTGTGAGGTTTACTACACACTATGAATTGTGATTATAATTATTAGTTCTTATTTACCTGCCAGTCGGTGAGCTGTAACAGTCTGTAGCTGTAAGGAGACAGACTCTTTGGAAGTTCAATCTCCAACACACTGTCCACAGACCTGCTGGGACCCAGGTTCAATACCTACACACACGCGCACGCACACACACACACACACACACACACACACACACACACACACACACACACACACACACACACACACACACAGGTTAGTGATATTATACTACATTGTATGTGTAGTATTATTAGGAGTATTAGCAGTATTACTACCTTGTATGTGAAGTTGAAGCTCTCAGAGAAACAGTCAACAGGAGTTGACTGTTCGTCTCCAAACACGAACAATGTAGGAGACACAAACCTGACAGACAGACAGACAGATAGAGTCAGATAAAAGTATGTGGCTAACACTCACAGGGAGCGATTGATGTGTCTTGTAATTCATTTTCAACGAGAGGCGAGCGGTTCTGCGGGGACAGGCGGAATAAGAAGCCGGCGCACTCAGGTGAAATTGTCGCGTTTGTGCTCGTTTCAGGCACATGAGATGCGTTAAAATGCGTCTATTCATACGAGGAGCGGAGTGCGACCTCGAAGATCCAAGCGAGAGCGCAGCCACTGTGTCGCTCTCCGTGTGTAAAAGCGCCGTACTCAAACCAGTGACATGAGCTATAGGTTGTATCAGTAAGCACTGGTTTGAGTGGGGAGCCTCTGATTGAAACGTATTAATGCAAAGTCTCACCCGTGAACGTTGATGTCAACTCCATATCTGAGAGGAAGGACCAGGGAGACTGTGTTGTCATGGAGATACTCATCCATCTCATAATTATCACTGACAGGAGAGGAGAGGAGAGGAGAGGAAAGGAGTTAGACATTATACAGTACACATACACACATGTGCAGAACACTACCTTAACACAATGTAACTGAACCTGATTGATTGATTGATCGATCGATCGATTGATCGACTGACTGACTGACTGACTGACTGACTGACTCACTGGTTTGTTGAACAAATTTACCTGCTGGCGTTGACAGAGATGATGACATCACCGGCTGAGCTGCTCTGGTTGACATCCAACAGGAAGTTGATATTTAGCTGCAGGAAACAGGAAGTAGATGTACGTAGTAAGTCACTTTGTATTAACTGTGATTTGTTTCAATAGGAGCTGGCTATGTTGTGATTGGTCGGCCGTACCTCGGTATGAGCCGGTAGAGACAGACTGGAGATGCTGCAGTCAACTCCTCCTTCAGAAACATCGCAGCTTACTTCCTACACACGCACACGCACGCACACGCACACGCACACGCACACACACACACACACACACACACACACACACACACACACACAGGCATGAGTGAACGTCACACATCCACAGTAGGCTACTATTCTGGTCTAATTACAGGAGTTTGTTGTTGGTAGTAAAACGTACTTACACTTTGCAGTACTTTGATGTATTGGATGTGTGTAGGGAAGCGCAGCGACAGTCTGGGCAGGAAGGCGTCGTCTCCTGAGTTTGCCAACAACGTCTTCAACAGAATGCTCTTCCCGTTTCCCAACGCAAAGTACGACTGGTTCCTAAAGCATACATACATCAGTAAGACAGGTTCCTACAGCATACATCAGTAAGACAGGTTCCTACAGGCATATACATGCATACATCAGTAAGACAGGTTCCTACAGGCATATACATGCATACATCAGTAAGACAGGTTCCTACAGCATACATATATCAGTAAGACAGGTTCCTAAATATTACATACATCAGCAAGACAGGTTCCTACTGCATAGATACATCAATTAGGGCTGCAGTTATCCATTATTTTCTTTACGGTTATTCTAGCGAACCCTTTTTGATTAATGCTTTTAGATTTTTTGAATAATTGAGAAGCATGTTTTTTTATATATTAACCACTTGGGCATTATTTTATAATTTTTCATACAAGGGCGTCATGCAGAAATAGTGAGAATAGCAGGTCTACAAGCTCACAACTCATCGCGACGCGACATGTTGTGAGCTCATACAGCTCGAGAGAACTCATGCATACAGAGGATAAACAAGTGAAATTGAAAATGATTAAACAAATTAACGAGCAGACGAAATTGAAACCGGAACACTATAAAATGGATAAATGGATACACTCTCCTGATTGGATGAATGTCATAATCCTGTGTCTCCCTTTTGTGTTCTCTTGTTGTGTTCCTTGTTTCTTTACTTTACATTTGTGTTCCTTTATTCTGAAGTAATGTGTCTCATTTCTTAGACACAGTTGGGGTTTTACGTTACACTTACAGTATGCGCCTTTTATTTTGAAGTAACATCCTAGTGTTTCCTGTCTTAGTAGCTGTTGCCTGTCTTGACTCACCTATCGTGTGTTAATGACCCATTGTGTCCAGCTGTGTCTAGTGGACCCTGTTGGTTCTAGCCTATCATGTGTTTATTGTAGTTATGTTCACCTGTGAGCAGTTACCTTGTGTGTATTTATACCCCCTGTTCCCTCATTCCTTTTTCCAGTTAGTTGTATGTAGGCCAAGTTGCTTGTACCATTAGTTTAAGATTTCATGACTCCGGACTCCTCCTAGTGTGTTTCCCAGCACATGTTCCTTATCCCCATCTTGTTGTAAATGTCCTTGAGTTCTGACTGCCTTAAAGGGATATTTCACTTTCAAAAAAACTTTTGGTGATTGTATCGTCTACTCAGGCTTTTGTGAGCCCCGCAGACAGTTTTTAAGTTGCTTGATTCAATATCTAGATATTAGATATTCATTTTATCAGACACGTCCCCTTCCCATACAAACCCATTATAACTTCAAACTCCATTTTTAACATGTTAGATTCATCAAAAACACCCGTCCTTGGTTCACCCGTCTCCTACCGCCCCCCTAATATGCGAAGGGGCCGTGTTTTTTCAATTACTTTTTTCATGTATTTTTAATATTCTTTTTGGAAAATGAAAAAAATAAAATACAATAAAAAAATAAAATAAGATAAATGAAAAAAAATCTCGGAAAAACACGGCCCCCTCACGCATTAGGAGGGCAGGATGAGTCACCAGAACCAAGGACGGGTGTTTTTGATGAATCTAACATGGTTAAAATGGAGTTTGAAGTTACAATGGGTTTGTATAGGAAGGGGGCGTGTCTGATAAAATGAATATCTAATATCTAAATACTGAATCGAGCAACTTAAAAATTGTCTGGGGGGCTCACAAAGGCTTGAGTAGATGATAAAATCACCAAAAATGTTTCTGAAAGTGAAATATCCCTTTAAGTGTTTTGGGACTTTCCCTGTGCCCGGACATTTTGCCTGCTCCTCCTGTATTGAATTAGAATTTCCCTGCCTCTGGCCCTCATCCTGCATTTGGGACCTACACTTACTGACTCACACAGTGACAAAGAAATTGCCATCGCAATTGAAACTTCATTGCCGTTGGTCAGAAACCTTGTATCTCCATATTTAAACTTTTCATGTTTTCGTAAATGTGTGTGTGTACGCATGTAAACATACTCTGGTAGAACTAGCTGGGATGAAAGTTGCAAGTTGGTTGAACAGTTGACCTCCAAACAAAACCTGGAAAACGTTGTCTGAAAGAGAGAGGGACATTTATCAGATAGACAGACTGACAGACTGACAGGAAGACAGAAGTCATGGTTCTATTAAAACCTTTTTTCCACATTTTGAAAACAGAATTTTCAATTCAAACATAGGAGAAATATATATATATATTGTCAGTTTACAATCCATTCTACAATTAATGGAAAGATAGTTAAGAGAGATACAGTCAGAGAGATAGACAGATGGACAGACCTGGTTGGTGACAGTGTGTGTGGTTCCAGGTCTTTGCTGTAAAATGGGTTTTAATGAGCGTAAACTTCTGGAGCTGGACCTGCTGACGGATGGCTGTCTAAGCCAATAGGAGGCCTCGAACTGGACGGGAGTATAGATGTCTCTCACTTCTCGCTGTAGGAGGAGAGGAGAGGAGAGTCATGAAGTGTGGTTGATGTATTGCTGTTATGTATCATATCTTTTGTTGGTATTATAGTATCGAAGTCCTGACGGAAGTATTTTTTTTAGCACCCTATGGTACTATTGACAGTACCATAGGGTGATCTTAGCATCTCGTCGTATAAGAACTGTATTAAAGAAAATCTGCCCAGCGATTTTGTCAGGTGACTCTGTGTCGTTTATGATATTGAGTTACATTTGATAACATCAATGTTTGGAGAATTGAAGAGAAATTAGTACTTTGTCACCGTCAGTTGATGCTTCATATCCAAATGATCATTTGTTTATTTTTGGAACACAGTTCTTATATGCTGCAGCCTATGAGCCTGCAGCCTATGAGCCTATGAAAAAATTACTCAGGGGTTATGACCCAGTGGGATAGCGGCCTCTAGTGGCAGTGATGTCAGACTTCAGTTCTCTATAGACAGACAGAGATCTAATTAATACATTAACTTTATCATATAGTATACACATTACGTACTACTACACATATTCACGTTAGAGAAGTTTTTCTTCTGAGTTTGACATAATTAAAATTGTACGCTTAGTTACTCAACTGTGTGTGTGTGTGTGTGTGTGTGTGTGTGTGTGTGTGTGTGTGTACCGTCAGGTAGGTGAGATGTTGCGCGCAGTTGAGCTGATCCAGGCGCGTTCGGATGCGACCTGTCGTGCTGTTGGATGATCCGTTACCATGGAAATAGAATCGGTGAGGGAACGAAGCCTTATGAAGGACATCGGCCGTAAGATTATAATGGATGTCTATGAGGAGAGGAGAGGAGAGGAGAGGAGAGGAGAGGAGAGGGGATATGATTAGTTTCTTTTCTTTCATGGTTAACTGCAGTTCTGCCATGACACCTGAAGTTCTCCACGGGGATCAATAAAGGTCTGTCTATCTGTCTGTCTGTCTGTCTGTCTGTCTGTCTGTCTGTCCACAAGATAAAAGATAAAAGCACAATCTACACATATACAGCCTAAACAGTGGGTTAACGGTTGGTAAACGTTCATCGTTGGAACAATGACAGTGAAGTGTAACGTGTGTTTGTCGTCAAATTAAATGAAATGTTCGTAGTTGAACATTAAGCCATGCAATGACGAATAACGCACTCCTTTACAGAAGCCTATACAGCCAGTTAACAGGAACTGGTACTGACCTTGTACTGACTAAACATTAACACACACACACACACACACACACACACACACACACACACACACACACACACACACACACACACACACACACACACAAAGAGCAGCATACATCTGTGCAAGAATGTAGGACACATGAAACTAACTTGAGCCACCTGTTAGCTCAGCAAACTTTCTCACACACACACACGCACACACATACATGCACACACGCACGCACGCACGCACGCACGCGCGCACACACACACACACACACACACACACACACAGCGCGCTGCGTTTCCTCGGCCACACCTCCCCGCTTCCACTCGCGGCTGCCGATATGCATACCGGTTCCTGTTTACAAGCACCATTTAGATCAAAGTTGTCATATCAAAGACAATGGCAGAAAGCATATTAGCCTGGTGGAGACGTCAGCAGAAAAACAACCTTTAAAAGGCATTTGGGGGACATTTTTAAGTTTTTTTCACACCGAGTCCGGTGCACTTCTTTTATTGGTCAATACGCTTTTAATGCATAAAAAAAACGCATCATTGTATAGCATCATTTTATACAGTAGAGCAGTTGTACCATTCAATCTTATCATATGCACATATATGATCATAGCTTTCTCACCCTAAGACATCATATTTTGCTGCTTGGTCAAGGTACCTTTTCACATGTAATGCTGATTGCCCTTTCTACTTTACAGGCAACGCTACTTGGCTGTAAAATCAATTGACATCACAAAGGCCAAATGCCAGGGCAGCAAGGCTATAACAACTTTTTTCAAAAGATTATTTACTGGTGTTTAGAAATGACCTATATCTATACAAGAGTCAAAAGTTCATATATGCTTAGCTTAGGGATGGGGAGTCAGGGAGAGGTAAGAATTCAGAATCTCAACAAAAGACAGCAATGTCTAAAATCCAGAAAGGAGGCGGAGGAGAAAATGATACAATCAGCAGGGACAGTGTGGGTGGGACATCAGGGCCACTGTGGCCTCAGAGCAGATAGTTTTTTGAGGGGCAGAAACATAGAGTTATTATGAAGACCTAGAGTGGACACCGGAAATCCCCGGTCATTCAATTCAATGGAGTTGCTCACCAGCGCATGGGCTTGGGCAGAAGGCCAAACTGAGGGGCCATGGCCTTTCATGGCCTTTGTGAAATTCATGTTCTACTGGTCTGCACTGAGGTTATTGTGGTTTTTAATTTGTTTTACATTTTTTATTTCATTTTGACGTTTAGTTTTGATTCTTTTTTTAAGCTACTTTAGTGTAGTTTTTATCCGCGCCAGGCCGGAGCGGCAGAAGGCGAGGGATTATGTTTTTGCCCGTCCATCCGTCTGTCTGTCTGTCTGTCTGTCTGTCTGTCTGCCCAGCTGTAAACAGCAAATCTCAGGCACCGCTGGACCGATTAGCGTGCGGTGTGAGCTTGTAGATCGCTATTTTTTAACATGTTTCAGAAATTTCAATTATTATTATTAATCAATTATGTTTTTTAATAATTGATTAAATGTATTAGTTGGATAAGCTGTTGCACCCGTACCTATAGATCCTCTGTACTGTCTGGCGGAGGCTCTGAAGCAGACCGTGACGTTGGCACACACTCTGGACAGCCCCGGGTCCTGACACGCCTCCACCGAGCGGTTCAGTCTGTCAGGCAGCAGGAGGAACGCCACGACCTTCAGCACGGGACGGGTCCTATGCAGGAAGCGACATCACACAACACAGTTAGTGAGAAAACACGCCGACGGTTAGCGAGCAATAACAGGAAGTTCTAATGAGGCTTATCTGTCCCGGCGCAAGTCATTGTGTAGCCGTACCTGAGAACTACAGCCGCATCGGACAGGAACGCTCCTATCGCAACATCTGGAGAGAGAGCGAGAAGGAGAGAGAGAAGGGGGGGGGGGGGGGGGTAGAGAGAATGCACAATTATGATTAAGTTGCAAGGGTTAGCGTTATGTGACACAGCTCTGTTTACACATTTCTTTATTCCCTTTTAATTGTACAAACATTATTTTGTTTTGATTGCTTTGTTCCACATTTGCTTTGGCAATGTAAATGTATGTTTTCTCAGGCCAATGCAGAGAGAGTGTGAGAGAGAGAGAAAGAGGGAAAAAGAGAGACAACTCTCAATAATTCTTTAACCACTTAAACCCTATACACTTCATTGAATCTTTCAAAAATAGCAGATCTACAAGCTTATAACGCGTCGTATCGCGCCGTGTTGTGAGCTTGTAGATCGGCTATCCAGGGCCTGGTCAAATCACTGATCAACTGATTGTGTAAAGTCTGACCGGAAGGTAAATGTAAAGTAAGTGCTGTACATTTACCACTTACCACTTTAGTACTGTACTTAACCACTAACAAAGTATTTCATATTGTGGTATTGCTACTTTATTAAGTCCAAAATCTGAGTACTTCTTGCACCACTGATGTTTATGAAGCACGTTGAATAGAATTTGAGAGAGAGACAGAGACAGGAAGAGAGTAGTCAGGGTTGTTAGGGGGAATAGTACACTTCCACAGGATATCCTGCTAAGTCAGGGCGTGAGCACACACACACACACACACACACACACACACACACACACACACACACACACACACACACACACACACACACACACACACACACACACACACACACACACACGTGTGTGTTGTCGTTACCTTGGTAACCGTTGTCATCTATGTCCACACCCGAACTGAGTGATTCACCGAACATTCTGAGGTCTCTGCCCAGCACCTGACCACTGATCCTCTGACAGACAGACAGAGACAGAGATTGTATTAATCTATTTACAGGTACAATGAACATTAATCAACATTTCTGTTTCTGTTTTAATATAATTTTTAAATCATTTATGTATTACCATTTAACCAAAATCCATTCTTTAGCCCACCATCACCACCAACACCAATTATTTGTATGACAGTTATTCGTCAACTGAAAGCTCATGATCTTGACAGCCCTAAGTCCTCTATGGCGTATGAGTCCAAATTCAGCCACGGTTCAGCACAATCACCATTAATATCATTAAATGTTTATAATTGTATAACTATAAAACATACTGTATGTTAAAAAGAAAGAAGAAACAACGATTTATCTTGTGAGGACCAGGAAAATGTTCCTCACAATGTCTAATTCTGAAATGGTTCTGTACTTGTGTGGGAAAATGTGTCCCTCATAAAAGAAAAGTTCGCACACTGTAGCTCCCCTTTGAAGGCTTTATTTTGGAGCCACCTGAGTGGGCTGAGCAACATTTGTCCCTCACAAATATGGTAATACAAGTCTGTGCCCTACAGCCCTATCTTTATTCCTATTTAGATGTATAATTAGATTGGTGTTGTACACAGTAGACAATGATCTCATTCATAACTTCATATTTGTAGTTGTGACACACGTCTCCATCGTAACAGCGTGATGTCGTCACTTTGTCTATCCTGCCAAACACACGTCAGCCGGACTACTAGGGCAGGGGTTCTCAAAGTGGGGTCCGGGGACCCCCAGGGGCCCTTGGGGGAGTTTCAGGGGGTCCCCTGCTATATGTGTTAATAGATTGGGGTCCGTTAGCCTGGTAAACCCTCCCTCCGGAAATCTCATTTCCATTTGATTCCAGGAGTGAGTCTGGCCTGATCGCCCATTCTGCAATATTGGCTGTGGGCTGGAGTTGGGCGGGAGTAATACCGTTGACTGACAACCCCTTCAGCCAATGATCGTTGTTCCCCTCCAGCCAATCAGCAGACCTCCAGACTAATGTGACGCAACGGGACTTTTGAGACCGCCATGCCCAAAATAGGTTGCCTTATTCAGATACATGCGTGGCACTGCCCGCCCCTCCCGGTTCTCTACATTTCTTTTTTTAAATAGGCTCTGTCATGATTAATTGACCACATATATGAAGTTAAACAACTCAATTCTATCCAAACGATATCTTAAAAGTAAATTCCGTGCCTCAAAAAAGACGTTTGAGAGCGTTTTAAAACCGAAAGTAAAAAGTGTAACTGGCCACAGAAACAATGGCGGATCGTTCCATTTTTGTCGGCTGCACTCGGTCCCATTCGGGCTCACTCGTACTCGCCACCTGATTGGCCAACTGTCGCTGTCAATCACAGAACGATGAGCGACGACGCTGATAGGCTCGGTAATTCCACTAGAAACCCCCACAATGGGCGATCAG
>NC_139954.1:8794159-8799159 GCF_963454915.1 Gymnoscopelus microlampas | reverse complement strand
GTGTGTGTGTGTGTGTGTGTGTGTGTGTGTGTGTGTGTGCGTGTGTGTGTGTACCTCTGTAGCAGGGTATCATGGGCTGTCCTGGTTTGCTGAGGTCCTTGCTGTAGAGATAACACACTCCATGAGGCAGTTTGTTGTTCTGAACGTCTTTCTGAGAGTAGAAGACATTCTTCCAACGATGTCCACATGCCTATACACACACACACACACACACACACACACACACACACACACACACACACACACACACACACACACACACACACACACACACACACACACACACACACAGAATTATTTTAATTCTGGCGAAAACCGGGACAATTTCGTAGTGAATATTGAAAAACAGGACATATTAGTGTTTTAGAGATATTTGTCGGGACTCGGGACACACCTTAAACACATCATTTAAAAATCTTGTGCCAGGGACCCCCCATAAGAAAACATTTTTCAGCATTTGTCATAGATCGGCTATTTAGGAAATAGCTGGAAAATAAAGTAGGGCTTAAGTGTTTAAACTATTCATCATTTTGCTGGGGACCCCCAGGAACCCCCCTCCAGGACCCCTAGGGGTCCCCGGACCCCACTTTGAGAACCCCTGCTCTAGCTGTCTCTACACATGTCCATCAGGGCTGACCTCTACCGTAACAAAGCCGTCACTAATAGATTTGTCCGCCTTGAAGCCATGGTTGATTAATGCAAGGTAGGGTGGCAGCCAGGCTAATACACACATCTTTATGTTCACCAAAAGCTAGAGACACATGCCTGAGGCCATCCGCTGGTGGCTCCTTTGATTCTTTTGTTTGACTATGTTTACTGTCAACACAATCGTAGCCACCGCTACCCCCCCCCCCCCGCCCCCCTGCTTTGCATAAAGTCTATACAAATCAGAAGAACTACATCATTATTAAAACAATGTAAAAGAATCGACAAACTGAAAAGAGGATTCAGAACCCCGCAGCTGCTTTTCATTGAGGAGATGATGAATCACTGTCCGAAGACGTATCCCAGCTAGTAAAACACTGTGAATACAATTCACTCCAGTTTCTCCACCGATGCCACAGACATGTGAAAACCCCCAAATGGTTTTCATGTATTTTTACCATCAAAGAGGACTTTATCGCCCTTATTCATTTGAAACAAAGGACCAGGGGTGAGGAGAATGTGTAATAGCTCTGGTCCATTAGCATAGGAGTTCTCCTAAATGCACGTGTGTGTGTGTGTGTGTGTGTGTGTGTGTGTGTGTGTGTGTGTGTGTGCGTGCGTGCGTGCGTGCGTGCGTGCGTGCGTGCGTGCGTGCGTGCGTGCGTGCGTGCGTGTTTTTACCAGTATGTCTCCATTAACAGGTTGTCTGCTCAGAGACACTCCCAGCCACTGATCTTCACTCTCTGGTTTACAGGTCTTACCACAGTACCCCATGTCTGCACACACACACATGCACGCACGCACACACACACACACACACACACACACACACACACACACACACACACACACACACACACACACACACACACACACACACACATTGCATTAGTTGGAAGAAAACAAAAACAAAAATCACATTCAGTTTCATTAATGACACACACAATATGAACGGAAAAACATCAGAACTAATGATGTTGTCTTGTGACCGCTGCTAAAGAAGAGGAACAACGACAAGGCACGTCGCTTCCATGGACGATCGGTTGGCTTTGAGTGTTCATGTGCTATAAATCCTGTTGAGATGCAGGTAAATGTCTTATGGTGCACGTCCACATGATGCTTTGGGCCAGGAGAAAGGTTTTAAATTCAAAGCCAGTGCAGTTAGTACAGGATGGATGTGATATGATACAGTGTTGGGTTTCACTTCACAGCCCTCACACCAATGACATCCTGTGAGAGGACTAAGATTACCTACCAGATTATAAGAAAACAACTGGAAAGAGACAACCCAAAACCAAAGCAAAATGGACTTAAATAGAGAATATACATTGGCAGAATACCTGAGCACTGTGAATGACCCGAAACTAAGGAAAACCTTGACTAGGTGCAGACTCAATGCAACACACACATCTTTGCAATAGATCAGTGGTTTTCAACCTTTTTCATGCCAAGGACCCCTAAATTGACATACATTTGGCCACGGACCCCAATCTCAAAATGTTTTGAGCCAGGGACCAATAAAGCTCCTTTGAATTGAATTGAATTGAGAGGTCATATAGTCCCACCACGTTTAGACAAAATGTGCTTTCAGGAAAGGGAACTTGAAGCATATATGTTGTGATTTCAGTAAAGGGAAGTATTATGTAACTAAGTACAGTGTTTGTTTACCAAGCTTTTCAGCTTGTTACCCAAAAAGTACATCTTGTGTCTCCCTGGGAACCAAACTTACAAAAATACATTACGAATTAATCACTTAATCCCTATTTCAAAAATAGCTACCACTGTCTCAAAGCAAACCATATCATTCTAGTCAAAGAGGATTTAAAGAGGTTTTTCACGTGATTCTCAAAGGTTAGTGTCTGAGCCCTGGGGCCCATTGTCTCATAATCCGGTTAATCTATATTAACTTAATGAGATAAACAAATTATCACCCGGCATTTGGTCGATGCCCGAGGTTGGCTGCATTAGCCCAAAGCCACACACCACAACTTAACTTTGAGCAACAGCAAATGCCAGGGCAATTCTATTTTATCATAGTTGGAATTTTACACATTCATAGGGGTGTCACGAAATATCATGATACAAAATGTCAACACGCTCTCAGCGTTGACCATCTATAGTGCATTCCTGTTTAGCCACAGAAATGTTTCCCCTGGAATAGGGATGCTAGGGTTCAAGTAAAAAAACAAAAACAACAACGCATGGGTAACTGAGGCTAGGGTTCAAGTGGTCAAGAAGCGACACATCTGTGTTAACGTATGTGGGTTAACCTTAGGTTAATGTTGGGTCAACACTTTTGAAATGTACGTGTGGTTTAGAGGCAGGAAGCAGTTCCACCGGATATGCTGCACGTGTGTGTTGTTTATGTGCTTGACAATAGTGTGAGACTGCAATGGATACCAAACAAACATTAAGCCTGCTGGAATCTTTAAAAGATTGTTTTTTCTTTTTTACAAAGCTGCTTTTAATGTTTTATCCTCTTGATAATACTCTGATCTGATCTGGATCTGTAGTATCTGTTCCTCTGTTTGGTCTCCCTTCATTCATACCTTGTTTTAAAATGTCTCTTAAGCGGTTGTCAAGCCTACATCTTATATAATCTTATATCTTTGTGTGTAAAACACTTTGTTTTTGAAAAATGCTTTACAAATAAAGTTCATTAAATGTTTTATAACTCAGATTTGACCATAGCAAGCTGAAGATGATTTGGCAAAAATGTTGGATTGTTGGATTAGTATTGTTATAATATCACATTGTATCGTTATCGTGAATCCAATAGAATAGTGTATTGTATCCTTGTGTTCTGTGGCAGCCCTACACATAAGCTATCATGATTATTGTAAAAACTGGTGGTCCTGGAAATTGTAAAAAGAAAAAACTTGTTACGCTCACTTCAGTATAAAGACACCTAGTCACTGAAGCTGTGGTTCATTCCTTCATAAGGTTATTATAGGTTGAACATTCTGTTGACTTCAGCTATTCAATGGGACAGATGATCAAAACACTGTCCAGAGGCATCGTCTATACTAGAACACCAGCTGACAGCTGCGACCTCTGTGCTTTTCTGTCACCTGGAAGGGGAAGCCCTGAAGCAGAGTTACTGATTCGTAGTATTGTCACATAAAACGCATTACATATTTTGTAGCCTGGAATACAGACTGAGTCTCTTTGTTCAGCATGTTTGGTTTTCTTTCACTGCACTTCTCAGTCTGGGACTCTTCCTGGGACTCTGCCCCTGGGCGATTTCGGACGCCCAGGGGCAGACGATTGTGATTGGTCTGTGGATAGTGGATAGTTCATGTAATGAACACTATCCAATCAGCAATGGCGTGCCTATACTGCCTACCTAACAGGTGATGTTAGAAATCAGGCTCATATGGAAGTGGAAAAAAAACAATATGCTTTTGTCCTAAAAAATGTGTTAATTCATTTAATGATTATGACTATACTGGTGTATCAAAACAGACAGACAGACAGACAGACAGACAGACAGACAGACAGACAGACAGACAGACAGACCGACCGACCTGTTCGTATTTGTTGACAGGCTGGTTGTTTATTAGAAGAGATGCTGCACTGATAAACGGCTCCTGGAGATTTGACCACCGAACTGGAAGAGTTGTCTACTGGGGCACCAACCAATAACCTGATAGACAGATGCAGTTGAGAGAGAGAGAGAGAGAGAGAGAGAGAGAGAGAGAGAGAGAGAGAGAGAGAGAGAGAGAGAGAGAGAGAGAGAGAGAGAGAGAGAGAGAGAGAGAGAGAGAGAGAGAGAGAGACAGAGAGAGAGAGAGAGAGGGGGGAGAGAGAATATTGTGAATAAGGATACATTTAGGGACGTACAACTTTTCACAAAGGAACATGGATTAGAATAGTAATGTCAACTATGACACTGATTCTCAACCCTTTTCATTTCAAGGATGTTCCAAGTGTTTATTCAATCAACTCTGAGAGTGTACAAATGGAACCAAATGGGCCCGTAAGGGTCCATTTGGTTCCATTTGTACACTGTCAGAGTTACAAGCCGTAAGGGTCTATACTATAAGGACCCAACCCCTGGTGGCCCCCCACACCACGCCAGTCCTCCATGACCTTCCCTGGCTTCCCGTCAAATACAGAATTGATTTCAAGATACTGCTCACCACCTACAAAGGCCTCAACAACCTAATAGCCCCTAATAGCTACCTTTCTGGCCGTCTCCACTATGCACTATGCCCCCTCCCGTTCCCTCAGGTGATGCCAACCTCCTGGTGGTTCCCATTGAGACAAGGCGCTGAACCTGGGGAGACGAGGCCTTTTCTGTTGCCCCCTCCCCCTGGAACTCACTCCCAACACACATCAAAGCTGCCACCACC